>NC_133415.1:109115000-109470000 GCF_049350105.2 Macaca mulatta
TGATGTAACCAAAAAAATAAGAAAAAAAGAAAATAGAAGAGTAGTTAATGTTAGTTCCCTGTTTAGCTCTGCAGCGCCCAAGCCTGATGAATTTATGACAAGCTTCCAAAAAAGAGGCAAATCTGTGGCTTGCGAAGGGTCCAGAGGATCAGTTACCCGAGGTTGTCTCGAGGAGTTGCCTGTACAAGCTGGGACTCCGCGAAACCTCGAAGTCTTGAGCTGCGCCTCCCCGTGCGCGGTCGGAGCCTTGGCAGAGCCTGCGGCGCCACCTCGTGGGCGCGGCCGCCTGGTGCAAAGTCATCCGGTGTCGGGACCCGCTTCTCGCCCCGCCAGGACCCGCGCTCACCTCCAAGCGGGACGCCGGGGGAGCCCTGATTCTCTAATGCCCGCTTCTTCGAAGTCGAGCTCTGCGGTCCCCTGCAACCATCAGATCCAGATTGCCTTCCTGCACAAGCGCGCAACTCAGCCTCGGAGCGTGCTCGAAATGCGGATGGGAACCGTTTGAATGGCATGGGTCTGCAAGAAACTCAGCTCCCAGGCCAGCCGTGGCTCAGGAAGCCTCCCACGTCGGGTAGAATCCCAGGAATCCCCCCTTGCCCCCATCCTCCCTTAACCTCCCCAAGCCTCAATTCCTTCATCTGCAAAATCGAAATGGTGATCATTCCAACACCATAGGGGTGTGACCATCTGCATCAAGCACTCAGAGCCTGGCATAGAAAGTGCAGCTCTTATTACTAGGCCTGATTAGCAGCTCTTATTATTAGGCCTGAAACTCCTCTGCATAATAGTAATGTAATAACAATAATAACAAATGGTAGTCTTCACTGTCATCATAGTAAATGACAGCTGATACATGGGCTATACACTTACTATCTCCCAAGCACTAAGACTCTTCCGTGTATGGAACGTTGTTTGTTTGTTTTGTTTCTTGAGACCAAATCTTGCTCTGTCACCCAGGCTGGAGTGCAGTGGCGCAATCTCGGCTCACTGCAACTTCCGGCTCCTGGGTTCAAGCAGTCCTCCTGCCTCAGCCTCCCGAATAGGTGGGATTACAGGCATGCGCCACCACTCCTGGCTAATTTTTGTATTTGTAGTAGAGACGGAGTTTCACCACGTTAGCCAGGCTGGTCTCAAACTCCTGACCTCAAGTGATCCGCCTGCCTCCCAAAGTGCTAGGATTACAGGTGTGAGCCACTGCACCCAGCTGGAACGTTTTTAAATGTCAAGCATTCCCATAAAGTCAAAAACATTGTTATCCCCATTTCACTGATAAGAAAATAAACTCAGAGATATTAAGTAATTAATCCAAGGTCCACTAGCAAGCAAGCAGCAGGACCAGAACTCAAATGCCAGGTTTTCTTCTTGTATAGATATTGGCAGACCAAATCTCTCCCCGCTTCCTGCTGTTTTTGTTGGTTATCTATTAAAAAGGAGAAATTAAACGAATCAAGTGGCTTTGTTTCTTCTCCACCTGTCCCACCACCCCCACCAACACCCTTCTATGACATTCCTTATTGCCATGCTGGCAGGGTGGCCCTGGGTATTTGTCCCCATCTTACAGAGAGAACATGGAGAAGCTGAGTGGAGCTGACGAGTTCAGATCACTCACTTGCCACACCGAGAAACCAGTAAGTTTTTTTTTTAGGGGGCAGGGGCGAGCTGGAATCCAGAGCTCCAAGCCATCTCTCTCCCCAACACTGACCTGGGTCACCACGCTTGTGATCAAACCTGATGCTTTCCGAGGTGTTGCCCTTTGCAACCTCGTGAGGCTGACTGAGGGAGGTTGCTGAGCAATGCTTCCAAATTGCTGGAGGATAAATGGGAGACAGGACATACATACACACACGCACGCGCGCGCGCGCACACACACACACACACACAGAGATATACCCCACTCCCTGGTTATCTGAGAATCAACATCACCTTACAATGTCCCTGTATTTTGAGGTCTGAGCATTGGCCCACAGTGTTGAGGAGCTGACTAAGATGTGGTTTTAGAGAAGATTGGAGCCCTGAGTTCTCACCCATTAGCTGCCTCCCGACACGTCCACTGAAGTCTCACACCAACTCTGGAATACAACTTGTTCAAAGGGACAGTCTTGATTTACTTCCACATGGCAGCAATTCCCATAAATGCCTGACCATCCAGCTGGGTGCTCGGACGTGAAGTCTCCAGGGCCTCCGTGGGTCCTCCTTTCCTCGTCCCATCTCCAGGCCATCAACATTGTCACCACCAGTGCCCGAGTCACATCCTCTCTCACCCGGAATTCTGCACAACCCTCTCAATGGGTCTCCCGTTTCCTGTGTTGCTTCCTCCAACTCATTTTCTACCCAGCAAGCATCACTGGATTGTGTCATTCCCCTGATTAAAACCCCTCAACAGTTACCCACTGCAGCTAGGCTGAAATCCACATGGCCATGAGGCACTGCAGATCAGGCTTCTGGCAGGTTTTTCAAGCTATCTCATGCTCCTTGCATCGTTGCCATGCTGGCCTTCCCAGAGTGCTTCCCCCACCTCCCAACATGCCAAGTTCTCTTGTTCCTTTGGAAATGCGCCCATGCCATCCACATGCTTGGCAGCCCCTTCCCACCGCAGACCCTGTGAGCTCCTTCTCCCGCTCCACACAGCAAGTGCTTCCTTCTGGATGAGGCCTTTCTGATCACCCAGTGTCACCACAATTCATGATGCTTTCCTCACTTGACTGTTCGTTTGTTGTGCATCATCCACACCCGACTCTAAGCTCCATAAAAGCAGGGGCCAAGCTATCCACCCCATCACCCAGTGCCTGGCATAGTAACGGGCAGATCACAGACTCTGTAAGTACTTGGTGAGAGAATTAATGATACGAGAGCTACAAGCCCTTATAGGAGAATCATGCATGCTAACAATCAATAATTCTTAATATATTTTATAATAGTAATAGCCAACACCAATACAGGTCTGCTCTGAGCCAGGCACTATCCTAAGCACTTCACAAGTGTGAATGCATTTAACCCTCCCAATAATCCCATCATGTTCCCAGTATTACTATATCCATCTTGGATATGGGGTGCTGGGTACATGATGGGGTTATGGGGGGGATTAAATGCATTCACACACATAAGGAAATTGAGGCACAGGTTAAGTAACCAGCCCAGTGTCACACAGCAAGCAGGTGGTGCAACTTGAGTTTCAGTCCGAGCTTCACTCCAGTGTTCATGCCGTCACCCTCCAGGCAACAGTGCCTAAACGTTCATCCACTAAGGAAAGGGATAAACCATTTCTAGCACAATGCAGGGCAGCCATGTAAAGAAAGATTAAGCTGCCAGGTGAGGTGGCTCATGCCTGTAATCCCCCTGAGGCAGGTGGACCACTTGAGGTCAGGAGTTTGAGACCAGCCTGGCCAACATGGTGAAACCCCGTTTCTACTGAAAATACAATACATATATTCCTTACATGTGTGAATGCATTTAATCCCCCCAATAACCCCATCATGTACCCATTAATTCTCTTGTGTATATATATACACACACACATATATGTGTATATATATGTGTATATATACACACACACACACACATATACACACACACACACACACACATATATAGCCAGCCATGGTGGTGCGTGCCAGTAATCTCAGCTACTTGGGAGGCTGAGGCAGCAGAATCCCTTAAACCCAGGAGGCGGAGGTTGCAGTGGGCTGAGATCGCGCCCCTGCACTGCAGCCTGGGCGACAGAGGGAGACTCCATCTCAAAACAAACAAAAAAAAAGAAAGAAAGAAAGATTAAGCCCCTCTGCCTTTACCAGCGTGGACAGATATCCCGATAGGACAGTGGGTGAATAAGCGAATACAGATCAACATGTTTTAATCTCATTTGGGGGGAAAATCAAACACAGCAACAACCAGGTATGATCATTCATATGTAGCAACACGGCTGGAAACACACATCGCAAGCAGCTGACTGGCCACTGCTGGCGCCTCCCCTGGTCCCTCTCTCCAAGCTCTGGGCAAGTGGTGCTCGCTCTTCAGTGAGATCCCTGACTGCCCTTCGGAGCATCTCCTGTCACACTCTGGGCCTTTGCTCAGCTTCCTCATTATAGCACATATTTATTTGTTTAATGCCTGTCTCTGTAAGGGTGAATACAAATTGCAAAAGAAAAATAAAATAATTTTCTCTGATGTAAAAAGAGAAAAAGACCCCCTCTTTCTCATAGAGCATTTCCTTGAGAAAACATGTAATGATCCATTCTTCCTCTGGACTTTTGAGATGTAAATCGCTTTAAAGGCTAGATAAGTCTCCTGCCGGTTTTACAACCCAGGAATTTTCTCTTACGGGTCTAAGAGCCTTCACTTTGAAATGTAAACATCAAGGAAGGTCATCCTCAAGTCTTCCAGTCTAGAATTAAATTTAGGTGACTAGCTGCAAGTTATAACTACGTCCTTGTCACAGAGGTATAAGAAGTGTATTATTCCTTTGAATAATGACAATTAGCAAACACAAATCGGCCACCCCAATTACCAAGTGATTGTAAGATAAGTTATGTGTGGCAAATGTGCTGTCAAATCCCCTTACTTGAGGCTTTGTTGATCTCGGGAACACGGATATAATGGATCGTATCTGCTTGGCTACATGAAAGGGTGAGATTTCTTGCTGTCTTTGTAGCCTTTGAGCAGATTGCCAGTGACGTGCATTGCATTCTGGCTTAATATTTATTCACTGATAACACTGTGTTCTTTCTCTTCTACTTTCACGGAAGGGCTTCCTGCCTTGGCAGGGGATTTTTGTCTTTCATTATGTTTCCTCAACATCTCTTCCCTAGTAGAGCATAAGATCCACAGGCTCTTTGTCCTTCTTGTTCGCAGCCGTCCCCAGCATCGTGCCTGGCATTGAGATGGCGCTCAAAACATGTTTATGGGATAAATAAACAAACCGACTCCCAATGTTGTTTGAATTTTCTCTTTAACAATGAGCAAGCTTCATGTATTATAATAAAAAAACAATTGAGCTTTTAAAAGCTCTACAATTGCTAATAAAACAGGAACTGGTTTGCTTTACAGATATGGACTTTATTTCCTGTTAATCGCCATGCTTCTCAGACATGAGTCAGTATGCTTTAGATCGTTATTAGTAACTACTTCAGACATTGTCATTAGCAGCCTCTGCAGATATCGTACAAAAGAACGAATACCTTCAGAACTCACACTCCCAGGTCCTTTCTAAGTACTGAGAATTGATCCCTTATCTCAAAAGCACTGCAGAGAAGATTGTCAGAATACCGTATTAGCACCTCAATCCTCCAATAAGCTACCAATTTTCACAGTGGTGGGTTGGGTTTTTTGGTTTTGTTTGTTTGTTTGGTTGGTTGGTTGGTTTTGAGATGGAGCATCCTCTGTCACCCTGGCTGGAGTGAAGTGGCCAGTGGCACCATCCCGGCTCATTGCAGCCTCTGCCTCTCAGGCTCAAGTGATGCTCCCACCTCAGCCTCCCAAGTAACTAGTAGCTGGGGATTATAGGCACCTGCCACCACGCCAGACTAATTTTTTGTATATTTGGTACAGACGGGGTTGTGTCATGTTGCCCAGGCTGGTTTCAAACTCCTGAGCTCAAGCAATCCGCCCACCTCAGTCTCCAAAGTGCCGGGATAACAGGCATGAGCCACTGCACCCTGGCCACAGTGGTGTTTTTATAAGCAGCATCTCTCCCTGAGCGGGCTCATCGAATTGGACAGCTCAGTTCCTGCGCACTGCGCCCCCGCACCCACCCCAAAACCTTCCACGCTCTTCTCAGTATGAGTGAACGAAGCAAACCAAAAATGGTTATAGCACATTCTATGGTTAGTTTCCAGAAGGCAGTGTGGGCGCCAGGCCCTGTACCAAGCACCTTAGGTGCATTAACTCGCTTACTTCTCACAACCACCCCATGAGGTGGGTACTATTAATATCCCCAGTTTACAGAGGAGAAAACAGAGGCCCCAAGATGTTGAGTGACTTCCTAGTCACATCGTTATTGGAGGCTACACACTCTCAGATGGCCTTGACCCCAAAGTCTCAGCTCTTAACCCCAAGCCATAAAATGCCCTTAGCCCCAAAGCAAGGAAACAAAAAGGAAAAAACTCAACCAGGCAAGAACCTGGCCAAGAGGAATCAGAATTTGTCTAACTAAGTCACGTTTTCCGAGTTCCTACCGAGTGCCAAGCATTAGCCTATGCACACTAAAGATGTCACCCAACGCGAGCTGCACAACAGCACTGGGAGGTGTGTGCTATGACCATCGCTATTGCAGAGAAGGGACTACGAAGCTGAGAGAGGCAAAGGGATCTACTAAGGTGCCACAGTGAGTTAGTGGCTAAGGCAGAATCCAATTCAGGTCTGTCCCTGCGGCCAATGTTCTTAGGCACAACTCTCCCAAAGCAATGAAGGAAAACATCCAAATCAGTCCAAGTGCAAACAAGGACGGGCCGGGAGGAGAAAGGGGTTGTCCTAAAGTGGGCAGTGGTAGTTATCACAGGCGATGTTCTCCACACCAGCTTAAGGGGCAGGGTGAGTCCTCTGTCCTGGGAATGGAGAAGCTCAAGCATTCTTTTTGTTTGTCGTGTGGAGGACGAGGGCCCCCGGCCTGTGTTTCTGCTCTGTCTTCTTTTGTGCCTAGCACATTGCAGATGCTCAGTGAATAGTTGTTGAATTGCACACTGACCACAAGGAGGTGAAAAAAATTTTTAAAAATAGTTGCTGAACAGGCCGGGCGCGGTGGCTCACGCCTGTAATCCCAGCACTTTGGGAGGCCGAGGCGGGCGGATCACAAGGTCAGGAGATCGAGACCACGGTGAAACCCCGTCTCTACTAAAAATACAAAAAATTAGCCGGGCGCGGTGGCGGGCGCCCGTAGTCCCAGCTACTCAGGAGGCTGAGGCAGGAGAATGGCGTAAACCCAGGAGGCGGAGCTTGCAGTGAGCCGAGATCACGCCACTGCACTCCAGCCTGGGCGACAGAGCGAGACTCCGTCTCAAAAAAAAAAAAAAAATAGTTGCTGAACAAAGGAATTAATGCACATCTTCCCTTCTACAAGAGACCTATTGCTGGTGCTTCCACAGTGGCCAACTGATAAGTGGTCTGCATGGGCCTGGACTCCAGGTGTCCTCCTCTGCCCTCCTCCCTTCTGTGTGGCTTACGAGGCCATTTGTGTGGAGAAGGATGAAGTGGGACAGGGAGGAGAGCCTTGCAAGTACTGATATCCTGCCTGTCCTGCACACATAGGATTGCTTTTAATCCTTGCAGGAAGTCACTGAGGCACTTGTCATTATTTGTATATTTACAGAGAAAGAAAGCTGAGGTTCAAGGAGTTTACATCATTTCCATATGGCCACTCAGCCAGTAGTTATGCCCTCTGGAAGGCAATTCTGACCTATTTGCTCCAAAGACCCTGCCAGTTAACCACAGAGGGAGAAGAATGAGCAGGTATTGCGTGATGGACACAAACCACACACATGATCAGTACACAGCAAGTATGTGGTGAATGAATGAATAAATACATGAACAGGAATATTTCAAGAAGAGGATTACTAACAGGATTTGTTATTATAAAACGTCATGAAAAATGGAGACTGGACAAAGTCTGGTAGATTTGACAGTTAATTTCAACTTACAGTAGCAAAAAAAAAAGAAAAAAACAGAGGAAGTCACCTATATATCCATCACCAGAGATTAGATTAATCATGGTGCATCCATATGACAAAATGTCTACGGATTTTAAAATCATGTCCTATAATTATTGTTTTGACAGGAAACACATTCGTGATCTTTAAAGTGAAACCTGAGGCTGGACACGGTGGCTCACGCCTGTAATCTCAGCACTTTGGGAGGCGAAGATGGACGGATCACTTGAGGTCAGTAGTTGGAGACCAGCCTGGCCAACATGGAGAAACCTCATCTCTACTAAAAATACAAAAATTAGCCGGATGTGGTGGCGGGTGCCTGTAGTCCCAGCTACTTAGGAGGCTGAGGCAGGAGAATTGCTTGAACCTGGGAGGCAGATGTTGCAGTGAGCCGAGATCATGCCATTGCACTCCAGCCTGGGCGATAGAGTGAGACTCGGTCTCAAAAATAAATAAGTAAATAAATAAATATACAATGAAAACGTTATGTTAGGACACATGTGTACAGCACGACCCCATTTTTATCCATGGGATACTTTAGGACATGGGGTGCTCTGGTGCGTTCTTGGTCATGTGCTCATCCCCATGACTAGAGGCCAGGTGGGATCTGGGGTTTGCCAGCCTCACTCTAATATAGTAGGGAGGGAAGTGCACTCTCCATCGACAGAAACGGCTGGCCAAACAAAGATATCGAAACAACGCTAGCCATATTTCCATGGCTTGAGTCCTGTGCCCTGTGTCAGGCCCAGTGCTAAAAGCACTTAGACATGAGATCTCATTTAACCTTCTGGCAACCCTTTGAGATAAGTATTATCATTTGTACCTCTCACAAGTGAGGAAGCAGAGACTTAGGTAGTTCGAGTCATTTAGCTGAAGTTCGGAGCAGAGCCGGGTTCTAAGACAAGTGTACCTCACACCAAGGCCAGGATGTTAACCACCAAATCTTGATACAGTAAGGCCTTCCTTTTACTGTATTACCCACTGCTAGGGCAGTAGGGGTTTGGAATAAAGAATGCAGATTGGAAACTAACAGAGAGGAGGCAAGAAGTGACATGTGGGCACAGGTGGTTGGGTGTGTCTTGGAAGGAGGGGAGGGGTGGCTGGAGGGAAGTATGGGGGTGAACAGTGGATCCCCTTGGTCAGTCTCCAGCTTCCCCAGAGGAGAAGGGAGTGAGGGTTCACGCTGAGAGGGAAGGCACCAGGGAAGGAGGGAGGACCTGAGGGCAGAGCTCATCTGGAACGGTTACTGTAGAACCTGACAAAGAGAGAAGGAGAATTGGAATAAAAATGTTCCTGAGACCAGCCTGGGCAACATAACACCCATCTGTATAAAAACTAAAAAAATTAGCAGGATATGGTGGCATGCACCTGTAGTTCCAGCTATTCAGGAGGCTGAAGCAGGAGGATTGCTTGAGCCAGGGTGGCTGAGGTTGCAGTGAGCCATGATCGTGCCACTGCACTCCAGCCTGGACAACAAAACAAGACTCCATCTCAAAAAAAAAACAGAAGGACACTGTTAAATAGGCAGTAAAAATCACCATGACAACTCAAGGGAGAGAGATTACGAAAAGAAGAAAACAGCTTCATATTGTAATACCTTAAAAGGCACTTCTTGCCTGCTTTTTTAATTATTATTTTTTATTGTACTATTTTATTTTATTTTGAGACAGGGTCTCACTGTCACCCAGGCTGGAGTGCAGGGGTGTGATCATAGTTCACTGCAACCTCTTCTCCTGGGCTCAAGCAATCCTTCCACGTCAGCCTCCAGAGTAGCTGTCACTATAGGCGCTGTCACCCCGAGACAGCAAGAACAACCCTTCCTCTTCCCTTTCCTCCTCAGCCAACTCAGTGCAAAGATGACGAAGATGAAGACCTTTTTTTTTTTTTTTTTTTCTTAAGATAGAGTTTTGCTCTTGTTGCCCAGGCTGGAGTGCAGTGGCGAAATCTCAGCTCACCACAACCTCCGCCTCTCAGGTTCAAGCTGTCCTCCTGCCTCAGCCTTCCGAGTAGCTGGGATTACAGGCATGCACCACCACACCTGGCTAATTTTTTTTTTTTTTTTTTTTTTTTTTTTTTTTTTTTGTATTTTCAGTAGAGACCAAGTTTGGCCATGTTGGCCAGGCTGGTCTTGAACTCCTGACCTCAGGTGATCGGCCTGCCTCGGCCTTCCAAAGAGCCGGGATTATAGGCGTGAGCCACTGCGCCTGGCCTTACATGGCTGCCTTTAATGTCAGATTCTCAAGTTAAGAACATAAAAGTTGGTCCTACATTTCTCTGCTAAAGACACCATTTAGAGTCAGGATAAATAGACACTCTTGGCTAGGCGCAGTGGCTCATGCCTGTAAGTCCAGAACTTTGTTAGGCCCAGGCGGGTGGATCACCTGAGGCCAGGAGTTTGAGACCAGCTTGGCCAACATGGTGAAACTCCATCTCTACTAAAATTACAAAAATTAGCCAGGCATGGTGGTACACTCCTGAGGTCCCAGCTACTCAGAAGGCTGAGGCAGGAGGATCATTTGAGCTTGGGAGGCAGAGGCTGCAGTGAGCTGAGATCACACCACTGCACTCCAGCCCCGGTAAACAGAGCAAGATTCCGTCTCAAAACAAACAAACAAACAAACAAACAAAAAAACCCTCTCATTTGCTGTACTCTGCAACCTTTATGGAGTGAAATTTTGCCATTTCTTTAAATTTACAAATACACATATCTTCTCACTAAGCAATTTCACTTTGAGGAATGTATTACATAGGTATACTTAGACAAGGCAAATGATAGAAGTACCCACTGGTTCATCACAGCATGGTTTATGATCACAAGAACTGGAAAATACCCTAAATACCCTAATTGTCCACCCACAAGGGATTGGTTAAATGCATTACAGCACCCTGGAATACACTGGAATGCTAAGCAGATTTTTTTAAGAATATGGAAGATTTTTGTGTACAGATTCGGAAAACTCTAAAATATATTGGAAGCGAAAAAGTCCAGGTGAAGAACATTGTGTATACTATGCCCCACTTGGGTAAAAATAGCGATGAAAACCATTTGTGGGAATTTGCCTGCACACGTGTAAAATTCTCTAGAAGGATATGCACAAGCAACTGGTAACAGTGTTTGCCTCTAGAGAGAAAAAAATGAGGAGAACCGGTCACTGGGATAGGAAGGAAACTTGTCATTGTGTAGACTTTTTGTACCTTTAAAAATCTGAACCATGAGAATACATTATCTATTCATGAAAATGAAGAAATTAAAATAAATATAGCTCCTGCATGAGCTGCTGCTCCAAAGAGACAAAGAGAGCTGACATCATAAGAAAAAAAAACAAAACTGTCACAAGTTCAGGCAGACAGCAGCTCCAATACATTTTGTTAAGAGGAAAAGTTTCTTCACATTTAGAAGAAAAAAATAACCTAAAGTCTATAATTACAGTATTATATTTACCGTCAAATTTAAAGGGAAAAACAAAATTATCTTTTTCTCTTCTCTAATAAGCGTAGAGCATGAATCACAAACTCAACTGCCCTTTAAACCCAGGCAGGTAACTTAAATGAATGAAGAAGGCCTGGTGACAAGAAAATCGTGGGCACTTTGGGAGGCTGAGGCAGGCGGATCATGAGGTCAGGAGATCGAGACCATCCTGGCTAACATGGTAAAACACCGTCTCTACTAAAAATACAAAAAATTAGCCCGGTGTGGTGGCGAGTGCCTGTAGTCCCAGTTACTCGGGAGGCTGAGGCAGGAGACTGGCGTGAACCCGGGAGGCAGAGCTTGCAGTGAGCCAAGACTGCACTTTAGCCTGGGCAACAGAGCAAGACTCTGTCTAAAAAGAAAAAGAAAATGATGGGAACAGTGAGGAACTTGAGATCAGATGCCATCTGGAGGTGGCACTGTCACCGGCTGACAGAGGGGCTTCAGGCAAGCTGTTTCTACAACATCACAGCTAACGTGTGTGCCCTCTCTGTGCACCAGGCACTGAGCAAAGCCCTTTCCAAGAACTGTGTCAAAGAATTATCTCAACAATCCCATGGGGGAAAACTATTATCATCTTCATTTTACACATGAAAAGACCAAGGCTCAGAGAGGTTGAGTCACTAGTTCCAAATCACACAGCTGGACTGATAGGGCCAACCTGACAGACAATCTGCACCTGTAAGCACTCTTCCCCAACTTCTTGCAGGCACTTAAACAGAAGCACTCTCATCCAGGGGCACTTTGGGACCTCCCTCCAACAGACCCTGTTATTTTCACAGCTATAACTCCATCTTATGTAATAAACATTTCTAAATGCACATATGTTTCATATCATTTCTTTGCCTGTGTAAGAGCTTCGTTGAGTTGAATTGCAGTTGACTAACAGAATGTTACATCTTTTGTAAAATCTAATTCTTTTTCTTTTTCTAGAGAGACAGGGTCTCGCTTTGTCGCCCAGGCTGGAGTTTAGTAGCATAATCGTGACTCCCTGAAACCTGGACCTCCTGGGCTCAAGCAATTCTGCGTCAGCCTCCCGAGTAGTTGGGACTACAGGTGCGTGCCACCACACCTGGCTAATTTATTTTTATTTTTGTAGTGACGGGGTTTCGCTATGTTGCTCAGGCTGGTCTTGAACTCCTGAGCTCAAGTGATCCTCCCACCTCAGCCTCCCAACGGTCTTGGATTATATGAGCCCCTCCGCCCAGCCGGAACATCTTTATTGAAGTATAATTTACATAGCATAAAATTCATCCATTTTAAGTGTACTGACCCACGAGTTTTAGTTGCACAGCTGCCACCATCCCCACAATCTGGGTTTAGGATCCTTCCCTCACCCGCAAGACGTTCCTCCCGCTCCTTGGCAGTCAATCTCATTTCCCACTCCCAGCCCTAGGCCACCACGGATCTTTTAGGTCTCTGTGATTTTGCCTATTCTGGGCACTTCGTGTAGGTGGAATCCTCCAATGCGTGACTTTTGTGCCTAGAGTTTTTCAGTTGGCATAAGAGCTTTGAGATTCATTTATGTTATGCATGTATCAGTAGTCCGTTCCTTTTCATTGCTGCAAAGCGTTCCATTGAAGGCTTGTGCCACAGTGTGTCCCAGTTTATGGACATTCCTAATTATTGACTAATATTTATAAGCTCTCTACAAACGTTGGTGTCTTCACATTTTAGTCTTTGAGTGTCGAGCCCTTGTTTCTCTTGAGAAGCTACCGAGGAGTGGAGTTGCTGGGTTATATGGTTAGTGTATGTCTAACTTTTTAAGAAACTGCCACACCACCTTTCGCTTTACATTCACGCCAACAATCTATGAGGGTCATTTACAGGACTTTTCATTAAACATGCACTAATGTCAATTCTCATATTTATTTTCTTCTTTGGAGCTAACACGTAAACATATCTATAATCTTTTTCAGGTTTTACGCATTTCTGCAGGGAGGAAAGCTCATAAGCCACGGCCCTATGCCCACCTTTGTGCCCGCAGAATAAGGAAACCCGCGAACTACACTCCGCAGTTAGAAAGCCCGAGACCCTGCGAAGACCTGCACCCGCCCCCAAAGGGGCGGGCCTGGTGAGCGGAGAGGAGGCGGGGCGCGCTCCTTCAGCCCCGCCCACCAGCCCTGGACTCCCTCTCCCGAGGAGGGGAGCTAGAGGGTGAGCCAAGGGAATGTGCACACGCCTCTCCAGCCCCGCCCACCGCGCGTGCCGTGGCGCCCCTGGCGGGCGGGGCCGGGGAGGGCCCTCGCCGGGTCAGCTCCGCCCACCCGCCCCCAGTCAGCAGCTCCGGTGCCGCGCCTAGCTGCGCGCCATGGCCGGGTTGCTGGCGTTACTGGGCCCGGCAGGCAGGGTGGGCGCCCGGGTCCGGCCTCGCGCCACCTGGCTCCTGGGCTCCACTGCCCCCTGCGCCCCGCCGCCCCTGGCCCTGGCCCTGCTCCCGCCCAGGCCAGACGCCCGGCTGCTCCGCACGGCGCGCGGGGACTACCGCGGCCGCCAGGTAAGCACCCCACCCCGACCCTGATCCCGGGGGATGTCCAGGTCCCCAGACGTCCGCAGGGCCGCGCCCGGGGCCGGCCGCCTCCGCCAAGGACGCCTTTGCACTTGTAGCTGCCCGAGACCGAGCCCTTCCAGGGTCCCCGAAACCCCAAATCCCTACAAGCCAAGGAAGCATTCCTCCTAGTTGACAGCCAGAGAAACTGAGGCTCGGGAAGGTATGGCGCTCTACGCAAGGTCGCTCAGTCTTCGGCCGAGCCCCGGGTCTGCAGAGCCTCAGCCAGGCTGGGGCGCAGCCGACGGAGTTGCAGATGGGCCTGGACTTGGTCTGAACTTCCTCACGTTGCCCGCGGGGTTGTTGTCCAGGCCTTCTGGCTGGGTCTGGCTGCGTCTCGCTGTGTTTTGAACACCTCCCGACGCTCGCAGCTCCTCCCTTTTGATCTAACTGGAAGAGCAGGCGTCCCCAGGGAAGCCGCGGCCAAGGAACCCACAGTGCTGTTTGTTATGTTTCATTTCTGTCACCTTCCATGGGTGCTAAGTGAAAACTGATTTTCATTCAGAGCAGTCATAGCAGCTTTCCTTTCAAGAAATCTATCACTTTCTTCCAAGTGGGTCTTTTTCAGTAAAAATAGTAGTAAATAATGAAGTCTGGCGGTCCAGGAATGGCAAACCCATACGCGCGGAGCCGGCGTCTAGCCCGGAGCGCGTCCGGCCTCGCAGTCTGGAGCCTCTTTGTTTGCCTGGGTGCAGACAGGGCCCTCCATTGACCACCGGGTGACCTCAGACCGAGCCCTGAAGGCTTTTGAGCTTGTTTTCTGACCTTTTAGAGGGCCAAAAATAGCGCCTTCCCAGCAAGAGTTTGGAAGACAACTCCATGAGCTGGTGCGGGCCTCAGCGTAGTGCCGCCGGCCCAGCGAGCATCTCCTGAGCATTCCCTACCTTTTCAGTGAGGAGCGGATGGGGATTGGACCCAGGCTTTCACCAGGCCTCCTGCCCACATCGGCTTCCTTCCTTGCCTTCTCCAGTCCGACAGGTGGCACACAGGTCTTGGGGATCCTCTCCAGAGGGGCACCTTCTGCACACACCGTGCCACCTCCTGGTGATTGTTCAGGGCCCAGCCCAGCTGTTCCTGCCTCCAGGAAGCCCTCTCTAACCACCTGTGAGGCCTCCGATGCCTCCACTGGGCCTCCTTCCACCCCATGGCTGTGGGTCTTCTCTGCACTCATCTGGAATGGCCTCTTGTCCTGCTTGTCTGTCAGCCACATTGACCTTGTCCCCAGCTCGGGCCCTGGCACTGGAGCGGCTTGTGTGTATACAGTGGCGAAGAGTTGGCCGCAGACTCCCTGGATTCCTCTCTACTCACTTGTGTGACCTTGATCAAATTCCCTTCTCTCTGTCTCAGTATCCTCATATGTAAAATGGGATGTTAATAATTCAGACTTCATAGAATGTAAATGTAAAATGAGATATGTTCATACCTAGCATCTGGTGTGTCCCAAATTAAGGTTAGAAATGGTTATCATTGCAGTAAATATATACGGTCACAAGGCCCCCGTGAGCTGTCCTCGTTGCTTCAGCAGCATGGTAAAATCCGCAGAATCTGAGTGGGATCAGAACTCAAAGGAGATTAGGACAAAAGATAACTCATCTGCCTCAGAAAATGCGTCCCCAGCAGGGCCTGGGAGCCGTGCAGGGAGGGTCTGAGCTTGGCCAGAGCCCAGCACCTCCCCTGTGGGCTGTTCTGGCCACCCTCGTTGGGAGGTAGGCGTGTGCTGCCCAGCTGGGAGCTCCAGATTTGCCAGGTGTGTAATTAAGAGCCAAAGAGGCCCACCCACCTCTGCCTTGGCAGGGGGTCTGTGTAAGAGGGGTAGGGAAAGCCACAGAAGAGACCCGCCTTTTTGTCTTAACGTGATTCCATGTCCTGTAAACCGCCTAGCAGCCCCGGCTGCCTGTGCCACTTACCCCTTCCAGGGAGGTAGGCGGAACTCAGGCAGACGACTTCCTCTCCCAGAGCCCCAGTGTCCTTTTGTCTCCATCAGTTCTGGTTCCAGTGCCACCTTTTCAGGGACACCTTCCCTGATGGCCTTATTTAAACTTGCAACGTTCCTCCTACTCCCTGTCTCCCCCGTGACTGGTGTTTCTCTATGGCGCTTGTCACAAGTAGCAGCCCTGGTATTTTACTTTTCTGTTTATTGTCCCTGCCCTCCCATAAGACCATAAGCTCATTGAGGATGGGGTTTTGTCAGTTTTTCCCATTGCTCTGTCCCCTACACTTAGAACAGTGCCAGGCACAGAGGGGACACTCATGAATCCACAAGAAGTAACATAGCATGGTTGTTCAGAGCAAAGGCCTTGGACCCAGACTCAGTGAGTTTGGATCCCAGCTCTGACGGTAATCCCTGTGTGATCCTTGGTAAATTACTCAACCTCTCTGGGCTTCTCAGATCCTCTTCTGTTAAGTGGAATTGACAGTAGTAAAGGTTGTTGTGAGGATTATATGCATTAATATTTCCTTTTTTTAAAATTAGAGACAAGGCGGGCACGGTGGCTCACTCCTGTAATCCCAGCACTTTGGGAGGCCAAGGCGGGTGGATCACCTGGGTTCAGGAGCTTGAGATCAGCCTGGCTAACATAGTGAAACCCCATCTCTACTAAAAATACAAATATTAGCCAGGCATGGTGGCACGTGCCTGTAGTCCCAGCTACTGGGGAGGCTGAGGCAGGAGAATCGCTTGAACCTGGGAGCCTGAGGTTGCAGTAAGCCAAGGTCGTATCACTCCACTCCAGCCTGGGCAACAGAGCAAGAATCTGTCTCAAAAATATAAAATAATAAAATAAAAGATACGTTGGCCAGGTTGGTCTTGAACTCCTGGCCTCAAGCAGTCCTCCTACACCTCAGCTTCCCAAAGTGTTAGGATTACAAGCATGACCCACCGCGCCCAGCCAATAGTTTCAAAGTACTCAGAACAGTGCCTAGTACAAAATATACACAATATGGTGTTTATTATTAATATGATTTATCAAGTGAAAGAAAACAGGTGACACTCCAAACACTGTGATCGACTTGGCAAGGTCCTTGGCTCATTCTTTAAACTTTCCTACCCCTTCTCTATTACAGGTTTTTGTACTTTAAAAAATGTTGAGGAGGCAGAAGGGGCATCTCACACACACACTCGCACACACACACTCACACACACACACTCGCACACACACACTCACACACATGCGCATGCACGTTGAGTCCAGACAGAAGATGTGTCACGTCGTCCTGTGCATTCAGTACAGTGCCTAACACATCCCGGGTACTTAAGGCAGTGTTTCATGAAGAAATGAATGTCTAAAAATTTTCCATTGCCTGCAAGTCACACCCTCATAAATTCTTTTATTTTAGCTTCTTTAGTCTCCCCAAAGATTAGGAAGAAAATGCGTGGTTCACAGTGCTTACAGACGGGTGTTTTTACCAAAACAAAAGGAAGAAAATTGTCCAGTAACCGGGTGTTCTCTAGAATGTCAGAAACCAGCCGTGGTGCCAGCTAACCCGAGATTGTCCCTGTGTCCGAATGTCTTGCCCCTACCACAGTCTTGCAGTAGATGCTGCTCATTCTATAGTTGGAATCCTCGCTGCCTTTTTATTTTTATTTTTTGGCCAAAAGGCCTTTTGCCAAAATAAAGACCACAAAGAAAAGGGCCCTCTCAGAGACAGCTGCACTCGGTCCACTGAATGGACAGAGTGGGGCCAGGTATCAAGGGCATGGGTGTTTGGCCCTGCGAGGGGCTGTAGGTGGCCTCCTATCAGTCCCCACCGCCTGGCTGCTCCCCCCTCTGCAGCCTCCCTCAGCAGCTGGAGGAGGGTGAGGGCTTGTTTATCAGGGAGAACCGATGCTCTCCACAGCCATCCTGGCCGGGGGTGGCAGGGCTAGTCAGAAGGCTTGGAGGAAACGGGAGGTCACATAAGCTGGCCAATGAAAGGGGCTGATGACATCTTCCCTCCTCCCCTCCAGAGCCTGGACGTTCTGGAAAAGTGCCTTCCTTTGAGAAGGGTCATTCTGGCAGGACAGGAAAGGGGAGCCTGCTGAGTACCACAGAGGCTGAGGCCTGGTGGTCACCAGCCCAGTCACCAGTCCATGCTGCCAGTTAGCCATCCCTCCCTTCTGAGCCTCAGTCATCCATCTGCCAAAACAGGAGCGACAAAGTTTCCCGGGTCATGAGGCAGTGAGGGCTTTATGAAATGACACCTTTGAAGTGTAAGCTCAGCTCCTGGCTCAGCAGAAAGGACCTGTCATCAGGACACTGAGGGTTTTCCTCCAATGTTCTAAAACATCTTATGCCTCTAAAAATAACAGGGTAAAAGTGGGCCAGCTGCAGAGCCCATAACAAGAGCTGACTTACAGCCAGGTGCTCGTCACCTGCCGGGACCAGCCTCAGGACTGTCCTTAGAGAAGTCTTTTGATTAAAGTGCTCTCTTACTGAGAAGCGGTTTTTTCCCTCCCCTAATCCGGGTGGTGTTGGGATTTTTGTTTCTCCCACACATTCCAGGCTTGGTGGGTGCTCAATAACTGTTAACAGATGTCCCATGCAATCCGTGATTTCTGTACAAGTCCTGGTAGAGTACTGTGCAAGAATCACCCCCATTTTGTGTGTTTCAGATGTCAGGTGTAAATCTTGATCGTAGGAGTACATCTGCCATCACTTTTGCTGCATTAATTTTGTGCACGCCGTCCTTTTTTGGTGGCATATAACATGGTTGTCACATGTGCAGGCTGTGGACTTGGAGGGCTGGGCTCTAATCTTGGTGACTTCAGGCCGGTGACCTCACCTCACCAAGCCTGCATTGCTCCTTTGTAAAGTGGGAAAAGCAGTAGTATCTACCTCTGAAGGTTGGCGTGAGGATGGAAGGAGAAAGTGTCGGAGGACCGCCTGGCTCAGAGAAAATGCTTGATAAAGGATCATTGTCCCCAAGCTTGTGAGCCCTGGTGTTTTAGTTACTATTGCTGCTGTGACAGATGAGCACACACCTGGTGGCTTAAAACAATCCACATTTATTATCTTACAGTTCTGGAGGCCAGAAGTCCACAATGAGTCTTAATGCACTAAAGTCAAGGTCTCAGCAGAGCTGGGTCCTTCTGGAGGCTCGAATCCATGTGATGCCTTTTCTAGCTTCAAGCCGCTTGCATTCCTTGGCTCATGGCCCTTGCCTCCATAAGCAGCTCCAGTAGCAGCACATATTCGGATCTCTCACTCTGCTTCTGTCCTCACAACCCCCTCCCCGACACTGAGTTTCCTGCCTCCCTCTTTTCTCTTATAAGGACCCTTGTGATGACATTGGTAATAATGTAGCCCAGGTAATCCGGGATCATCTCCCTATCTCAAGACCCTTAATCACATCTGCAAAGTCCTTCTGCCATGTAAGGTGACATAGTCACCGATCCTGGGATTGGGACATCTTTGGAGCCATCATTCTGCCAGCCATACCTAGTTCCAGGCTTGCATTGCACTTGGTGACTAAGTTGGCTCAAACTCGGCTCACTGAGTAAGAAAGGGGTAACTGATCCACGCCTCTAATCCCAGCACTTTGGGAGGCTGAGGTGGGTGGATCACGAGGTCAGGAGATCAAGACCAACCTGGCTAACACCGTGAAACCCCATCTCTACTAAAAATACAAAAAATTAGCTGGGTGTGGTGGTGTGCGCCTGTAATCCCAGCTACTTGGGAAGCTGAGGCAAAAGAATCCCTTGAACCAGGGAGGTGGAGGTTGCAGTGAGCCGCAGTTGCACCACTGCACTCCAGCCTGGACGACAGAGCGAGACTCCATCTCAAAAAAAAAAAAGGAAAGGGGTAACTGATCTCTCATCCAGCAGGAAAGAGTATAACATTGCATGCGCGTATAAAACCCAGTAATGACTGCCCATGCCTGCCCTAAAGCATCACCTCTTCTCTGATTTGTACACAGGATCCCAGCCAGGCCACAGAGACAACAGGCAGCAGCGTCAGTTGCACAGAGGAGAAAAAGCAAAGCAAGTCACAGCAACTGAAAAAGATTTTTCAAGAGTATGGCACTGTCGGCGTGTCACTGCACATTGGAATCTCATTAATCTCCTTGGGCATATTTTACATGGTTGTGTCAAGGTAAGATTTTTGACACTAATTAATATTTGTTTTTTACCGTCATGTAAGATTCTATGTGAATAAGAACGTGTTTGCTGAGACTTTTTTTTAAAGACAGGGTCTCACTCTGCTGCCCAGGCTGGAGTGCAGTGGCACGATCACAGGTCACTGCAGTCTCGACCTCCCTGGACTCAAGTGATCCTCCCACCTCAGCCTCCCAAGTAGCTGAGACTACAGGCATGCACCACTGCACCCAGCTGATTTTATGGGTTTTTTGTTGTTGTTGTTGTTGTTGTTATTTTCTGAGACGGAGTCTCGCTCTGTTGCCAGGCTGGAATGCAGTGGCGCTATCTATCTTAGCTCACTGCAAGCTCCGCCTCCTGGGGTCAAGTGATTCTCCTGCCTCAGCCTCCCAAGTAGCTGGAACTACAGTCGCACACCACCAAGCCCAGCTGATTTTTGTCTTTTTAGTAGAGCCAGGGTTTCACCATATTGGCCAGGATGGTCTCAATCTTTTGATCTCATGATCCACGCCCCCCCGGCCACCCAAAGTGCTGGGATTACAGGCATGAGCCACCACGCCAGGCTGATTTTATGTTTTTTGTTGTTGTTGTTGAGACAGGGGTCTTGCTATGTTGCCCAGACTGGTCTTGAACTCCTGAGCTCAAGTGATCCTCCCATCTCAGCCTCCCAAAGTGCTAGGATTACAGGCCTGAGCCACTGCACCTGGACGCTAAGACTTTTATTCATTCAGCTACTTCATTACATTTTTTAAAATACTGTAAATCTTATAATCAAACCAATTTCTTCGTTTAATCCTTTGCTGTAACAATTGTTTTCTTTGCTTCTTCCCCCCTAGTGGTGTGGACATGTCTGCAGTCCTGCTGAAACTCGGATTTGAAGAGTCCCTGGTACAGTCAAAAATGGCAGCAGGCACAAGTACCTTTGTGGTGGCCTATGCAATCCACAAGCTGTTTGCGCCAGTGAGAATCAGCATGACGCTAGTCTCTGTGCCCTTGATTGTCAGATATTTTCGAAAAGTGGGGTTTTTTAAACCTCCAGCTGCAAAACCTTAATGAACTCTTCAGTCGTACACACTGAAAACCTATTTCTTCTAAATTACACAGTTTGGATTGGTTTTAGGGTTGTAGGGTTTCTTTTGGAGAGGCAGGGGGCTAATTGCTATGTTCTCATGGATAAACTTTGCCAGCAAAAATCAGGCTTTTGAACAATTTTAATTTTTTGCCTCATACATTTTGTGAATGCTATTCATTATAGGGCTTGTATGTATAATCTAAAATGTCAGCAAGACATCACAGATGGGTTAACATCTCAAAACAAAATAGCCTACAAACGTTCCTTGTGGGAGATTTTGGCGAGGGTCTGTCTGTAAAAGCTCCAGGGGGTTCATCTTGGCTCAGTTTCCTAAAAAGCAATGATTGATTTAACTGGCTTTTAAATACCCCCTTCCGCTGATATTTGTTGTCAGCTGCCTACAGTTTAATATGCAGCGTTCTGCAAAACAGCGGCCAGTGCTACGGTTAATGAAGCAAAACTTAATACGTAATCACAATCTAAATTAGCATCAATACTTTGACATTCATTACATTTGTTTTTGGGGGAAGAAGAGTATTTCTGGTGTTTCATTGATCCCCAAACACCTTCCAATCTGGACATGACGGGGCTGATTCCAGATGGTTTTTCTGAGATTTCATTAAAGTAGGTCAGCGTCATTTGTCTCTGTTTAGGTAAACCATGAAAACTCTGCCCAGTAGCAGGGGCATCGCTTGGTTCCTGATGCCCACGTTCCAGAGGAATTTGGATACCACACATAAACAGCTAAGACAATCTTAGCTTTCCTTAGACAATCTTTATCTCAAACTTCAGACATTCCAGAATTGTCATGTTTACACTGTCTCATTGAGTTAAAAATCCTGTTCAAGAAAAAAAAAAACATTTTGTATCACTTCCTAAAAAGGAATATTCGTGGCACTTGTCACAAATGGAAGGCAACTATGAGATAATACAAGTCAGAGAGGGGCTTGTATTACACGGCAGGTGTAATTAGTCTACTGAGCCAGCTTTACCCAATGAAGGGCATGTATGTTAGAGAGATTAGCAAAGAGTAGAAATTCAAGCATAGAGGCGGTGGTTTATGCCTGTAATCCCAGCACTGGGAGGTGGAGGCAGGCGGGTCACTTGAGGCCAGGAGTTCGAGACCAGCCTGACCAACATGGTGAAACCCCGTCTCTACTATAAATACAAAAGTTAGTCGGGCATGGTGGCACACGCCTGTAGTCCCAGCTACTGGGGAGGCTGAGGCAGAATTGCTTGAACCCAGGAGGTAGAGGTTGCAGTGAGCCAAGATCACACCACTGCATTCCAGCCTGGGCGACAGAGGGAGACTCTGTCTCCAAAAGAAAGAAATCCAAGCATAGATCCAAACTGAGACACTGAGACTTCCTCCTTACAGTAGTCAGGATCAGGCGATTGAAGTAATTCTGTCCTGTGGGGTTCGGCATCATGCACGTTCCCCCTGGGCCGTTCTCTTGATACAGGGCACTTGCTCCACATTCCGGGAACCCAGATTAACCAGTCTGCCCTGTCACGTAGTTGAAGGAGTTGCATTTATCTTTCTGGCTCTCAGTTCCTTTAAAATTACATTTGTTGCAGAACTTCCACAAGGCTAAATAAAATTACATTTGTGACCATCAGAGAACTGAAGGAACTATTAACTGGCTGTCCTGGTTTTGCTGAGATCAGGCTGTTGACAGTTCCTGGTTGGCCCACACCTACCCATGTCAGTTATCTCCACTAACATCTCCAAGAATCTTTGTAGGACAGTTTCTCCACCTGCAAGGTCTTTCAAATAAAACTCTTCTTTCCTTTAAGGCAATTAGCCCACTGCCAAAAGGTTTTACTGTCTTAAAGCTGGAACTGTCTTTCTGAGATCTAATTCCAAGGACTTCTCCACAGCTAAGTGAGATGCCTCACACCAGTATTAGATGATTCTTTGTGTGGACAGAACAGAGCATTTTCACCTTGTGTTTAAAGCAATTTGTTGGCTTCGGCTCCTCACCACTTTCTATACTAGTCTCCCATTTACGTCCCTAGTAATGCCTATGCAAAAAAAAATGAAAAAGCTGATGATGAAACCTACAGGTTTAAGGGCTTAAATCTCAAACTTTGTGTTAGGAGTAACAGGAGTGTGCTGAGAGGGCAAGCAATAAAACAAGTCATACCAAAAAGCCACATGGCTCTCTCCTAAGCCCCAACCCCACTCCACTCCTGTGGCCGGTGGTCCAAACAGAAAATAACTGAGGACGAGGAGGTCAAAGGATCAGGGAACTAAGCATTATGTGAATTCACCAGCAAGATGTACAGAACACTTGTGTTTACATTGTTTTTATGGAACTAGCAGAATAAAACTGATCTATTTTAAAAATGAAAGCCATTGTTTCTCTAATTTATCTGACAAACTGAGCAGCTTAAATTCTGTGAAACATCTTTATGAACTTTTTAATATTCCTTCTGGTAAGCCATGGTTGTTGATGAAGTGGCACTGTGACCAGTGTATTAATGTGCTACTCCAATGAGCTTTTTCTTTGCTTGTGTGGGATTGTCTGCGGAAACATCCCAAGTCTCACTGGTAACACTGGGGAAGTTAGTCACGTGGTAGTAACTATAGCTTGGGAGGGTGGCACAAGAACTATTTGGGAATGTCAAAGTCATTTCAGCTCAAGACTGTGAGAACCAGAAGCTCCTTTGTCCCAAGAGGGCTGGCAACTGCAATTTTACTCAGTCGTGTTTTTAAGTTTCTCTATGTTGGCCACTTTGTTACGATATATCCTGACATACCTGCTGTCCAGTTTCTTGCACTGAGCATTGGCCGTGCAAGCAGATTTCTCTACTAGCTCTAAGTTCAGCACTTCTACTTTTCCTTCATCACGGTCACTTTCACTGTATCTTTAGTCGATGGACAGACGGCAAATATATAAACACTATATATAACGAAGTATTAGGAGTACGCCCAACAGGAGATACCAGAAGAGGCAGGACTAGAAGAGGGCGAGACCTGCTCCTCTCTGCCCCTGCTCATTTCCAGGCCAACAATGAACAGATGGTGGAAAGAATTACACAGTACTCCACGCAGACATAGATACTTATTTATTTGCATATTTAAAGTTTACACACATGCCATGACTCCAATGTTTTAAAAAAATAAGCCCTTAACAGCTCTGAGACACACGGCCTCTTCTGTATCCCAAGCAAGTCTCTAAATGGAGGTAGAGCACATGTTCCTATTTTACACACACTCATATGGGAGATAAGTGGTTAAGGAGGACTAGAAACCCAATCAGGCCTACCAGGGTGCTGGACAGACACAGCATTCCTAAGGGAATGCCACCAGAGAAAAAATACACGTCTGTACAAATATCTTTATTTTCATACTTAAAAAGAATCACATACTCATTCCAACAGCTTTACCAGGCGTGGCCAACCCAATAAGTTACACACTCACTCAGGGACTTGGAAGGTTATTGCACAGCTCCTTAACTGATCGCGTCAGGCAAAGTGGTCACTTTCCCCACAGCCAGACTCTGGATTTGCCTCCTGTGGGGACACCATGCCTGGCACAGGCTGACGGGGCGGCTGCAGTCGAACCTTGCCTCCCGATTATGAATCAGTGTAAGTAGCACAATTCTCGTGGCTACTTTCACTGCAGAGTGTCATGTTTATTGATGTGGAGCTTTCTGAATAGGGAGGTTAAGGCACACCTGCTCAGTAAAACAAATATTTCTTGTAGCGTTCTAGATTGAGGGCAGCAGACAATGGTAAAATAAACTTCAGTAGCATGTTCCTGACAAGTTATACAGCAGCCCTGGCTCAAGGATTTCTCCCCCTGCATGATTCCTAAGACTGTTTGCTAGTTGACTCTTTGTTTTGGCAATTTGATGGTTTTGATGAATTTGCTGTGATCCAGGGGTGTTCAAGTACTTCTCTGAGCATTGGCCTCTGGCTGGGATTATGCTTCAACAGTCTTGAAATGAGGTCCCTGGCTCCCTCTGTTACAAAATCAGGGAATGTGAATTCAACCTGGAGTACAACAAATGATAAAACATCACAAAACACAGGTTAGAGAGATCAAACAGTACAGATATTCAGATCTTGGCCTGAAGTTCAGGCTGATAAGGAAAGAATTCCAGCAGATGCGCTGGGTCCTTTTCAGTTGCATCTTACCCGGGATATTCTTTTATAGGTCTCTTGGTATGTGTTTGCCTCAAAAGGAGGCTTCCCAACTAAAAACTCATAGCAAAGAACTCCAAGGCTCCAGAGATCCACCTTCTCATCATGCATCCGACCTTCAATCATTTCAGGGGGCAGGTAGTCCAGGGTGCCACAGAGAGTGGTCCTCCTAAAAAGAGGGAGGCTCAGGTTGATGTGCTTCTGGTTTTATGATCACAACAGCTGCTAAAATCATTGAAGATTCCACTAACACTGAAGACTTCCCCTGGGCCAAATCCTATGCCCTATGAAGTAGCTACTATTATAAATTCCCATAGGAAACAGATGAAGGGAGGTGTGTAAGGTCACAGAGCTAGCCACCAAGCTTAACCCGAAATCTGTCCAACTCCAGAACCTCCCCTGAATGATCTAGAATGCAAGAAATTGAATGTATCACTACCATATAAAAGTTGCCATGCAGAGTTCTCTGCAAATACGATTTGGAGTTCTACATCTGCATGTGGATATTACAGATATGCTAAGAATCTTAAGAGCCTGGTCGCAATGACAAGACACTAGAAACTGTCCCGTTGTAACAGCACTGGGGTGGAGATGTAGATACATGCTGAAATTTTGAGGGTGGCCTATGAAGTACTCTTGCCAAAAATATTTAACTTGGCCGGGCGCGGTGGCTCATGCCTGTAATCCCAGCACTTTGGGAGGCGGAGGTGGGGGGATCACGAGGTCAGGAGATAGAGACCATCCTGGCTAACATGGTGAAACCCCGTATCTACTAAAAATACAAAAAATTAGCTGGACGTGACGGCATGCGCCTGTAGTCCCAGCTACTTAGGAGGCTGAGGTAGGAGAATGGTGTGAACCCGGGAGGCGGAGCTTGCAGCAGTGAGCCAAGATCGCGCCACTGCACTCCAGCCTGGGTGACACAGCGAGACTCCGTCTCAAAAAAAAAAAAAAAAAAAAAAAAATTTTAACTTGAATCTCTTCAGGCCCTGAGACCTCCATTCCAGTTTTCAGCAAATATGGGGAATAAAGGTCCAAGTTAAGTGGCAACACAATCAGAAAAGTCCTCTTTAAAGTGGGAGACTGGTCTGGCTTAAGACCACAGAGACAATCCAATACAAAGCATGGGCCTTGGTTGAGTTCTGATTTTACAAACCAGCTATAAGATGTCATAGACAATAGGAGAAATTTGAACATGGACTAAATATTAGATACTGACGATGCTGTTAATTTTCTTAGGAGTGATCATGGTTCTAAGTATATAGGAGAATATCCTTATTTAGGAAATGCATGCTATTATAGTGCTTCAGGTTGAAGCATCATGATGTTTGCAACGTATTTTCAAGTGTTCACCAAAAGAGTAGATGCAGCCGATCTGACTAAATGGGAAAAAGTGCTGAGCGCAGGCACCGGATAGACAGGTAGGCCATCAGCTACCAATTCCACATTTCTATCGGTTTAGGTTTCCGTAATGAAGGTCGGAAAAAAGCTGGGGACAGCAGACACCAAGGCAGAACAGTACGTGTGGTTTCGTATTGCTTTGTCACCAGCTGCTCTTCACCATAGATGCTTACGCTGTCACAGCCCTGGTGCTGTGTTCAGCCAGGCCTGGCACCCACTGAGCCCACAGTCACTACTGAATTGTGATGTAGGATTAAGAAGCTACCACTCTGGTCATCTAACCCCTCCATCACCACCAACAGACTGAATCGCGGGTTCTCAAACTGAGGCAATAACCAGGAAATGATGATGATTAACATCTGGGATTCAGAGTGAAGTGACTATCGGTTATGTAAGCAATCTTTTCAAAAAGCAAGAAGCCATCTTTTCTATCACAATTCAACCGGTTAAAATAGTTTAACTCTGCAATTCCATGAAGCCTATAATTCTTTATTCTGGTTTGTCTTAGCAGATAACAGCTCCCACTAATGACAACCAGTTTTTTAAAAAAAAAGACTGCAATAGCAGATTCAATGCGTTGCTGGGAACAGTTAGAAGTGCTCTGTAACAAAAGCAAAGGATTTCTCCCTCACATATAATCTGTTTTAGGCTATATATTTTTTTTTAACTAGCTTGATTTTCAAGTCATCTGGCTATAATTTGAGTCCTCCAAAGTTGACAAACCTTGATCGGTAGATGTATGCTTTAAAATGCCCCACTTCACGTGAAGTTTCAAAGCTTATTTAAACTCAAATTTAAAACAGTAAAGATATTGCAGTTCATGTGGAAAGCTCTTTAAGATTTGAATTGTTTTGAGATTGACATCTCTGCTTCAGCTGTGAGAGGGGACAAGGAAGGACTATCCCTACTATTGACAGAGGCAGACCAAAGAGAATCTCTCACCACTGCCCTCAAAGCTCCACCAAACTAATTTGGTGTTTCAAGTTCCCTGATATGACCTGCAGTCTGAGTGCTAGACCTTTGTCGGTGCTGTCCTCTGGAACATCTCCCCATCTCCTCATCCAGGAAGCAGCAGAGGTGAAGAGTTCCTCCCCCTCAACACATGGGCACTTCACCTCTGTCATATACTTGTCCTATCTGTTGACTCATTCATCCCCTCTTTAGCCTCTAAGGACATTAAGCATCTTTAACCCTAGGCCTAGAACACTGTTAATGGCCCCAAATCACCACAGAATAAAATTTTCTTGCAAACCCTAGTTTATTATCAAGCCTAAATTACTCCAAGGTACTTCTGGGTTAGCTACATACCTCTCTTATAGCACAAAATCTACACTAAAATATTTTATATTTGGCTCATGATTAGCTCCCAGGGCTCTGGTAAACCAAACAACTTCCACCTCTAAAGTTACATACCTGGAAGATGGAGCATGTACTGACCACCCAAAATCTGCAATTTTAAGCTCTCCAGCTGATCCAAGAAGTAAGTTCTCTGGCTTAATGTCTCTATGAATAACTCTCTTCGAATGACAGTAAGACAAGGCATTTGCCAATTCTGTTATATACTGTTAAAAAAATATTGAAAGCCTGTGTTTTAGATTTTGTATAACACAAGTTAATATTAGACATCTCTTCTGAAAGGAACACAACATAGATTTAACATGGTTTGCAGGTTTTGGCCAGACACAGTGGCTCCCACCTGTAATCCCAGCACTTTGGGGGACTGAGGTGGGAGGATCACTCAAGCCCAGGAATTCAAAGCCAGCCTGGGAAACATAGCAAGACTCCATCTCTGCAAAAAAAATTTAAAAATTAGCCAAGCATGATGGTGCATGCCTGTAGTCCCAGCTACTTGGGAAGCTGAGGCGGGAGGATCGCTTGAGTCCAGGAGGTCAAAGCTGCAGTGAGCCATGATCACACTTCAGCCTGGGTGACAGAGTGAGACCCTGTCTCAAAAAGGAAAAGACAAAACAAAAAACACATTTTGCAGGTTTTGAAGCAAGCATCGTAGAAATTATACATGAGTCTACACACACACACACACACACACACACACACAGAATCAACTGAACCAATTTATAGTGGTTAGCATGAAGTGAAATTACCCAATGTTTAGTTATCGCTTTGCTAATACAGCTGGTGTGATGTTGAAAGACGGAAAAGACATTCAGCTAGTTAGAGCTAGCTCTTAGGTTGGTGCCATTTCAATGCAAAACAGTTACTTCTGCACCAACCTAACAGTTACACCCCCATACGGCAACAAACGGCCCTGCGGCAAGGAAGTAAGGCAGTGCCGAAGACCTGGTACAAATTAAGGATTCAGGTGTGTAAATACTGCCTTTTTCTTTTTTAGAAAAATAAAATTAACTTTTCAAGTATAGTCAATTCCTTTTTTTAAAACCAAGATCATTCTGTGACAGAAGAATTTGTTTAAAGCTAAAAATTTACTTCAAGAATATCAGGAGAAAGAAATTATCCTGAACAATAAACAGAAACTAAAAAGCAGTTGCACTGACATATTAAATAGCATGTTAAATTTTGGGTTACACTAAGTCAGCATAGAAGTACATAAGAAATCAGTCCTTTTGTTAATTTTATTTCCTTAAGTTACTATCTTTTTTTTTTTTTTAATAGAGATGGGGGTCTCGCTATGTTGACCAGGCTAGTCTCAAACTCCTGACCTCAAGTGATCCTCCCATCTCAGCCTTACAAAGTGCTAGGATTACAGACATGAGCCACCGCACCCTGCCAAGTTACTATCTTGTAAGAAAAGTTTGCCTGGCTGGGCACCTGTAATCCCAGCACTCTGGGAAGCCAAGGCAGGTGGATCACCTGAAGTCAGGAGTTCGAGACCAGCCTGACCAACATGGTGAAACCCTTTCTCTACCAAAAATACAAAAATTAGCCGAGCGTGGTGGTGCATGCCTATAATCCCAGCTACTCGGGAGGCTGAGGCAGGAGAATTGGTTGAACCCGGGAGGTAGAGGTTGCAGTGAGCTGAGATCACGTCATTGCACTCCAGCCTGGGCAACAAGAATGAAATTCCATCTCAAAAAAAAAAGCAAGAAAAAAGAAAAGTTTTCCAGTCCCTATCTCTAAGATTTAGCCAACAAATCTAGTATGTATGTATGTATGTATGTATGTTATTTACTTATTTATTTTTAAGAGACAGGGTCTCACTCTGTCACCCACCCTGGATTGCTACGGCATGATCAGACCTCACTGCAGCCTTGAACTCCTGGGCTTAAGCAATCCTCCTACCGAGTAGTTGGGACTACAGGTGTGTGCCACCATGCCCAGCTAATTTTTAATGTTTCTTTTTTTTTTTTTTTTGGTAGAGACAGAGTCTCCCCATGTTGCCCAGGCCGGTCGCTAATTCCTGACTTCAGGTAATCCTCCCATCTTGGCCTCTCCAAGTGCTGAGATTACCAGTGTGAGCTACCATGCCTGGCCCAGAATTTATTTTATCATACAGGTAACTGTTTGAATATTGAAAAAATATATTTAGCTCTGCCTAAAGTTTGAGTTTCCTTTCTAAAGCAATTGCTAGACAGGATTGAACATTATTTTACATCAAAAAGGTTTACTAAACAGATAAGTAAACACCAAGTGTCACTGGCAGAAAAAACACTTTTCATTCTTTCAGTCCAAAGCCAGAGATCAATATTCAGACCACGATAAACTGAAGTCAAATACAAGAAAGCTGCTCTTCTGACTACACCGACTTTGAGTTGCTGATGCTTTAATTGCACACATTAAAGTTCAAGAGGCAATGGACTTCACTCCTCCAGTCATTTCCAGACAAGAAGCTATTAGTTTCGCCATGGCTCTCTGGCACTGCTACTCCCTCCACACCTCACATGTTGTTAGACTGCAGGTATGGATAGGTCACTGACGTGTCACTACAATTAGTTTTATTTGAATTCATCTGAAAAGGAAAACAGGTACATGCGTATTCATTCTAACTGCAAAGGAATCTAGACAGAAATAATCTTTCATTTTCTTTCAAATAGCTATCTGCTCACACCAAAACTCCATCTAGATTGAAGCCTTGGGTGTGAGGAGAGAAAACAGAGAAGTAGTATCATGTGTAATTTTATACTGTTGATATAAGGTGAATCTTTTAAAGTAGGATATCAATATCAGAAACTGAAGAAAAAGATTAACTGACCCAAAACAACAAACTCCAACCCACCGTAAGCAAGATGACAAGGAAAAAACCCAAGGGTAAAATGTGAGCACCTGAGGCAGTCACTACCATGAATGAGCACAGATTTCCTTATTGAGCTGTAAGAGAAAGCTGGCCCAAAAGCTGAACTCATAAAGAAATATTAATTGCCAATTAAATAAGAAGCTGATTTGTTTAGCTAATATTTAAAAAGTAAATTAGAGATCTGTTTCTACTTAGGAGAAGCACAAACATTTAAGATTAAGTCTTTAAGTGTAAAACAGCATGTCATTGTTGCAGAGACAAGACCAAAGGGCCATATGTCCATAGTAGTGTGATTTCATCAGATACTGAAAGTAAAATTACTTGATTTTAAATGCCATGTACATCAATGCCAAAAACAAAGAAAACTAATGTCCACGCTACCCAGAGATCTCCACCAAGAAACGGAAAAAAAATCAAAGTAACCACCATCCAACATGCTTTATCAAGCTGTCAATCCAATAAGAAACGGCCCAAATTAAGACTCAACTTCTTAAAACAAGTAATTTTAATCACTTAAAAAAGGAGAGGCACAAAAAGCACAATCATGAAAGAAAAAACTGACACATTTGGACTTTTATTAAAAATACAGCCTGGGAGGCCGGGTACAGTGGCTCACGCCTGCAATCCCAGCACTCTGGGAGGCTGAGGTGGGCAAATCACCTGAGGTCAGGAGTTCGAGACTAAACTGGCCAACACGGTGAAACCCCGTCTCTACTAAAAACACAAAAATTAGCTGGGCGTGGTGGCGCACGCCTGTAATCCCAGCTACTTGGGAGGCTGAGGCAGAACTGCTTGAACCCAGGAGGTAGAGGTTGCAGTGAGCTAAGAACCAAGATCACGCCACCGCCCTCCAGTCTGGGTGACAGAGAAAGACTGTCTCAAAAAAAAAAAAAAAAAAAAAACCCAACAACCTGGGCAAGATGGTGAGACTATGTCTATACAAAAAATACAAAAATTAGCTCAGCGTGGTGGCACCCACCTGTAGTCTCAACTACTAGGGAGGATCACTTGAGCTCAAGAGGTAGAGGCTGCAGTGAGAGAGATTGCACCACTGCACCCCAGCCTGGGTGACACAGTAAGACCCTTTCTCAAAAAAGTCAAATAAAAACAGCTTTGTGAAAGACACAGATAAGAGAAGGAAAATACAAGGCATGCATTGGGAGAAAATACTTGCAAAACATGTATGACAGACGACCTGCATCCAAAATATACAAATAACTCTTAAAACTCAAAAAAGCAAAAGATTCCAACAGGTGCCTCAAAGACGATACACAGATGGCAAATAAACACATAAAAAGATGTTCAAGGCTGGACGCGGTGGCTCACGCCTATAATCCCAGCACTTTGGGAGGCTGAGGCAAGCGGATCACAAGATCAAGAGATCGAGACCATCCTGACCAACATGGTGAAACCCTAAAAGTACAAAAATTAGCTGGGCATGGTGGTGCATGACTGTAGTCCCAGTTATTCAGGAGGTTGAGGTGGGAGAATCACTTGAACCCAAGAGGCGGAGGTTGCAGTGAGCCAAAATTGTGCCACTGCACTCCAGCCTGGTGACAAGCGAGACTCCATCTCAAAAAAAAAAAAAAAAGATGTTCAACATTGAATGTTGTTAGGAAACTAAATCAGAACAATGAGATACCACCACATGCCCATTAGAATGACTAAAATGCAAAACACTAGGCCAGGTATAGTGGCTCACTCCTGTAATCCCAATATTTTGGGAGGCATGAATTACTTGAGACCAGGATTTCAAGTCCAACCTGAGCAACAAGGCAAAACCTTGTCTCTACAAAAAAATACAAAAATCAGCCAGGCATGGAAGCACATGCCTGTAGTCCTAGCTGCTTGGGAGGCTGAGCTGGGAGGACTGCTTGAGCCAGGGAGGTTGAGGTGGCTGATCACGCCACTGCACTCCAGTCTGAGTGACAGTGAAACCTTGTCTCAAAACAAACAAAAATCCAAAGCACTGACATCAAATGTTGGCAACTATGAGAAGCAATAGGATCTCAATTCATTGGTTCTGATACCGTATTGCCATTGTATAATGGTATCAGAATTGTTAACCAGCTGCCCTGTGGGAACCAACTGTATCAATTAGAGTGCTTATGTGAACTTCCTTTGGCCTTTGTCTTATAGAATCCACTCATTTCCAAAGCTGCTTGGATCAACACTTTACCCTTACACCCTTTAGTAAGGTGGTTTCCTACATTTGTAATGCAATGTAAAATAGAATGTAAAAATCACTTTGGAAGACAGTTTCCTCACAAAGCAAAATAAAGTCTTACTGTATAAGCTGACAATAGCACTCCTGGATATGTGCCCAACTAATTTGAAGACTTATGTTTCACAAAAACCTGCATGCAAATGTTTATAGCCAAAACATAACTGCCAAAAACCAGAATCAGCCAAGATACCCTTCAGTAGATGAATAAACTGAGGTACTTCCATATATTGAAATAATGGAAGATGATTTCGTGATAAAAAGAAATGAACAAGCTCTCATGCCTCCAAAAATATACAGATGAATCTTCAATGCATACTGCTAAGTGGAAGAAGCCCATCTAAAAAGGCTACATACTGTTATGATTCCAATTATATGATATTCTGGAAGGCAATAGAGACTGTAAACAGATCAGTGGTTGCCAGAGATGGAAGAGTTGGGAGGGATGAGTAGCTGAGACACAGGATTATTTTTCAAGAGCAGTGAAACTATTCTGTATATCGTAATGGTGGATACATGGCATTGTGTATTTGTCAAAATTCATAGAACTTTACAGCAAACACACAAAAATCAATCTCAGGATATGAAAATGTAAATGATTCCATCGTGGGCATGCAGATTGTGACAAAAGAATCTCACTGCATTACAAATGTAGGAAACCATCTTACTAAAGGGTGTGAGGGTAAAGTGTTGATCCAAGCAGCTTTGGAAACTAGTGGAGTCTTTAAGACAAAGGCCAAAGGAAGTGCACATAAGCACTCTAATTGATAAAGTTGGTTCCCATGCAGCTGGTTAACAATTCCGATACCATTATACATGTATATTGGAATTGAATAATTAAGTAAAAGGATGGTGGGCAGTGAAATCCAGGTTTCTCACTTTTGGAGTGGGAGTTTACAGGTAAACAGGAGGAAGTTAGAATGAAACGTGGTAACGGATTCAAGTTGAAGACATCGGTATGAATTCATGGTATGCTTAATGAAGAGACAGATGGATAAATCTATACACAGATTACTATCCACATATATTTCCTTGCTCTGTCAGCTGAAAGCCTACAAGTAGTGACGCCACAGTAGCAATGAGTACAAGTGCCCAGATCTTGGTTTATAATAACATTCTCCAAGAAGAGGAACCAGGGCTCCTTGGAGAAATGGTTCGATTCTAGGACAGGAGCAGGAAATATACAAGATGAGGCTTCAGCATCTTGTATCAGAAAGTAAAGAAGTACAAGGCCAGGTGTGGTGGCTCACTCCTGTAATCCTAGCACTTTGGGAGGCTGAGGCAGGCAGATCACCTGAGGTCAGGGGTTAGAGACCAGCCTGGGCAACATGGCGAAACCCTATCTCTACTAAAAAATACAAAAATTAGCTGGGTGTGGTGGTGCATGCCTGTTAATCCTAGCTACTCAGGAGGCTGAGGCAGGAGAATCGCTTGAACCCAGGAGGTGGAGGCTGCAGTGAGCCAGGACTGCGCTACTGCACTCCAGCCTGGGCGACAGAGTGAGATTCCATCTCAAAAAAAGAAAAAAAAAAAAAAGTAAGGAAGTACAAAAACACACACACACACACACACACACACACACACACACACACACACGCAAGACAAAACGGCAGTGATTTTCCCAGGAACCTGGTAAAAGAAAAAGAGCAGGCCGGGTGTGGTGGCTCATACCTGTAATCCCAGCACTTTGGGAGGCTGAGGCAGGCAGATCACAAGGTCAGGAGTTCAAGACCAGCCTAGCCAATTTGGTGAAACCCCATCTCTACTAAAAATACAAAAATTAGCCGGGCGTGGTGGTAGGTGCCGGTACTCCCAGCTACTTGGGAGGCTGAGGCAGGAGAATCCCTTGAACCCAGGAGGCGGAGGTTGCAGTGAGCAGAGATCGCGCCACTGCACTCCAACCTGGGCACCAGAGCGAGACTCCATCTCAAAAAGAAAAAAAAAAAAAAGAAAAAAAGCTCCCAGTGGCCAAAGTTGTAGCCATCTGAACCACAAAATAAAGTACTGGATTATAGCTCAAGGGATAAAATAAATACCAGGAGTCTACATCTTTAAATAAATAAATGATGAAATAAATAAGGGAGAACAGCCTTATTCTGGCACAGAATTCCAGATAATTTATGGAAATACTCCATCCACTCTCTACTCCTTAAGTGTGGGCTATTCATAGTAACTTCCTTTGAAGAAATACAGTATGGAAAGGAGGGAAAATAGTAACTTTACAGTGGAGAAACCAGACAAACACTCTCTCAGGCAGAAGATCAAGCTGACATCCACAGTTAAAAGTCATAAGAGTTTACATCCCTGGTATGTGATAAGAATGCATTTTACCTCTGCTCTCCCCTCAAAAACCCATAAGCCCAATTTAATCATGATAAAAACTAAGAAAATCTGAATAAAATGTGGACTTAACAGTTATATATCAATATTGGTTCATCAATTGTGACAAATGTACCATATTAATGCAAGATGTTAGTGGGAAAATTAGCAGGAAATTCAGTGTGGGGTATATGGGAAGTCTCTGTACTGCCTTCACAATTTCTGTAAATCTAAAACTATCCTAGCCAGGCACAGTGGTGTGCACCTGTAGTCCCAGCTACTCGGGAGGCTGAGGTGGAGGATCACTTGAGTCCAGGAGTTCTAGTCCAGCCTGGGCAACATAACAAGACCCTGTCCCTTTAAAAAAAAAAAAAGAAAGAAAGAAAAGTAAAAACTATTCTAAAATTAAAAATCTATTAAAGAAAATGAGGGTGACTATCTATATACATTATATACATTTCCATAGAAAACAGCTGTGCAAACTAGGCACAAAAGCAGACACAACATTCTGCCTGGTTCTAGACTTTATCGGTACATATGGTACAAATAAGCTCTTTTGATTTTTCCACTTCAAATATTTGATATTAAGCTATCCTTCCGTCAAGACAACACCCACTCCACTAGAATGAAAGGTGCACTGCTCTGGAGGACAGGTACACAGGAAACACAACTAGCCTGGACAACAAATGAACACTTACCGTAGCAGTTCTCTGCTCATCAAACTTTGAAAGTTTCTGAAGTTCTCTATAGACTGTTCCAAGTGGTGCATATTCCAGAATTAGGTAGACTCTGGTAGCATCATGGAAATAACCATACAGTCTGAGAATATTAGGATGCCTGCAACAAAGGATAAACATTCTAACACCTGGTTTGGAGCTGACAGAAGACTATGTACTAAATGTCAAACAAACTCTTCATGTAAAACCAGTGGTGTTTACCATGAAACCACACTCCAAACTCCACTTGAGAATCTGAAACTGTAAACCCACTCCAAGAAAAATACACAGACCCACATTTCATTTTACAAGCATTTCAAAGTATTAATGGACCTCTGGTTTAGTTAAGACTATTTCCCTCCTTTAGGCACCTTTATTCTTAGGAGGAAAATTCAGCTGAATATTAATTATCTACATACTAAAAAAAGCACATGGCCAGGCACAGTGGCTCACGCCTGTAATCCCAGCACTTTGGGAGGCCGAAGTGGGAGGATCACGAGGTCAGGACTTTGAGACCAGCCTGGCCAATATGGTGAAACCCCGTCTCTACTAAAAATGCAAAAATTAGCTGGGCTTGTTGGTGCACGCCTGTAATCCTAGCTACTCAGGAGGCTGAGGCAGGAGAATCGCTTTAACCTGGGAGGCGGAGGTTGCAGTGAGCTGAGATCACGCCACTACACTCCAGCCTGGGTGACAGAGCGAGACTCATCTCAAAAAAAAAAAAAAGAAAAAAAAGGCATTGCCACAGTAGTTTGATACCCAGACACTGTGACAGATAAAAGCAGTGATCAGTAACGGCAGTAGATGGGTGCTGAGCAGATTGGGCAGGTGCAGACTGTGGCCAGTGGGAAGCAGGCAATGGGAAGCACAGCCCGTGTAAGATGCCTGCCCCTCCCAGCCCCAGCCAGGTATTGCCAGGTAGAGACACACCAGGCCTGATGTGGCCAGACTTGAAGTATTAGCATCTGATTCAAATCTGAAAAACACTGAAAGGAAAAAGAAAAAAAGGAAAAACAAAAACCCATCAGCCCTAGTCAACCTGCAGGTGGCTGCTCGCAACCCCTGCATACTTCAGAATAAGGGGTGCCATTCCCCTTCATTATCCACCAAAAAGACTTGCCCATATAAACTATTCCATTAACAAAACATTAAATCCTCAAGTGATTTTTCAGGATCAGAGCACTTAAGTGCTCTTTGAAAGATGACAAGTTTAATCATTTTTTGTGGTACTATGAAAAGCAGGCCCTCTAAAAAGTAAATTTATACTTTAAAAAAAAAAAGAAAAGAAAAGGAATACAATTTTATTTTAACATGAAGAGCATAGGAGAATCACAGGAGAATGATTATAACCCAGTGTGGTACAGAAGCTTATCTAATCTTTTTCATAAGGGAGCGGGAGGTGAGGAACGGGGGCCACGCATTTGAGGACAGTGCCTCATAAGAGGGAGTGCACGGACCTGGGCAGTGGGAGGCTGACATTACAGGAGGGGGAGGGGTGCAGCATGGGTGAATATTGTTTTGAACATGAACCTGAAAACTCACCGAAGGTGGGACTGTATTTCCACTTCTCTTCTGAGCTGATGCTCCACTCCGGCTTTCTCCAGCTGAGCTTTAAATAACACTTTAAGAGCCAGAATAAACTTGCTTTGTTTTTCTCTTGCCAAATAAACATTACCAAACTTTCCTTTACCCAGAGGGCGACCAATTTCAAAGTCTTCCAAAGCCCACTGCCTCCTAGGAAGGAATTTGAACATTTTAGAATGTGAGGAAAACAAAGCTTTTCTAACAAATTCTCAATTAGTAGACACATTCTATAAATAATTTTATATTCCAACTTGTACTCAATATGTATCCTCAGCAAGAACCAAGGCAACAACCACTATCAAAGAGCTGCTGCAACATGAAACCCTGACGTCCCTAGCTGCCGTTAGGTGTGAAGAGTCAGTGACAAGGAACAGTCTCGGGTTTTAGATCTGAAGCACTCTATGGGAAATGTCCCAAGCCTGTACTATGCTCAGAGGAACAGGCCCATGACAACGCTGAAGACCATAAAAAGGATAAGTGACCAGAGAGGGAGGAATGCTTCCGGACCATCTGGGGGCCTGTTTCAAACTAACCACAGCCGCTCCCTCCAGTCCCAGAGGTGCTAATTCTCTCTGGGTGGAGAAGCACTCTGGTGGTGGACACAGAGCCCTGAGCCACTGAGCCACTGTTACTAATGGAAGCAGGATGGAGCCCACAGGCTAGCTGGGGCATGAGTACCAGTGGATTTAGACTCTTAGCCTCTGTTAGGCCGCTAGAAGCAAAAGTCTGTGGGTTCATTCCTCGCTCCTCCTAGTATATTCTAGAATCCAGACAGTTCAGAGACTAACAGTAGGATTTTAGAAAAGCCCTGGGGAAGACATTAGAGCCAACCTTTATAACAAAGAACTAAAACTATCACACTGTCAAAACCCTCAGTCGTATATGAGTATACAGTTCTGCAACATATTCTATTTTTTTAAAACTTGCACTTTTATACAATAAAAAAAGCACAGACACATAAACCATATGTAGTGGTTACTTCTAAGGACAGAGAGGAACTTCCACACATTTCTGTAACAGATTCATACAAACTTTTTCTAAATTTGAAATGCATTTTTTGTTGTTGTTGTTTGTTTTATTTTGAGATGGAGTCTCCCTCTGTTGCCCAGGCTGGAGTGCAGTGGTGCAATCTCAGCTCACTGCAAGCTCCGCCTCCGGGGTTCACGCCATTCTCCTGCCTCAGCCTCCCGAGTAGCTGGGACTACAGGCGCCCGCCACCAGGCCCAGCTAATTTTTTGTATTTTTAGTAGAGACGGGGTTTCACCGTGTTAGCCAGGATGGTCTCGATCTCCTGACCTCATGATCCGCCCACCTCGGCCTCCCAAAGTGCTGGGATTACACGCATGAGCCACTGCACCAGGCCTTGAAAGCCATTTTTTAAAGCACTTGAGTCCCTAGCAAAATACCTCAATATACAAAATTCCTTTTTTTTTTTAAGATTGGAAATCTGGAAACATTTATATCCTCTAAATGAAAATAAAGGCCTCATTTTTTCCCCCAAGAGTTCCCACAACTAAATTTGCAACAAAATGATATAATGTAGTAGAATAGTACAGAACTTTGTAAATAAAAAAGCTTACTTTTTTGATTCTTCATTTTTCTGTTTTGATGCCAGTTCCTCCTCAGGATTATTTTCTATATGGAATAAGTTAAAAACCTGTTTTTAGAATAACGATATAGGATAAGCTAAGCTGTGAATAGAGGTGAATCAAAGAATTGGTCACCAAAATATTAATGGTATGTCAAGAATGATAAACCGGGTTTTTTTTTTTTTAAGTTTTCCTTATAGAAAAAAAGGACTACTACACCCTGACTTCCATCATGTGAAGTCTTTACAGAATTTCTAAAGACGAGCAGACGTATATATAGACGGGTCCCTCTCTGATAAATTAAAGGCAGACTATGAAGGTTCTTTTGAAGCCTCAGTTTCCAAATGAAGAACTTTTGTGGCAGAATTACCAATCTTCCCATACATGACAAGCTGCCACCTCGTCACCTTTTCTCCCTACTAGGTGGGCCAACCAACAGTCTATACCCTATGTACAAATTATCACCAACATGTAGCAAAACATAAGCCAGCCACCCTCCATTATATTAGTTGCCAAGGGGAAATATAAAAATAAAAGCCACCAATTTGGCAAAATGCACAAGGAACAGTTGTGCAGCAGAGGACTGGGGTAACTATTTCATTAGCCACAAGAACATATGGAACATTTCCACCGGTCTGTCTCCAACATCGCAAACTCGAACAGCACATGATGGTCTGCTCAGATATTTGGATGCAGGTCCAAACTCTTCCTCCAGGTGCCCCTGTCACATGTGCACCCCGCAACCCCCAGTTCACTAACTCAGTTAATATCAATTTAATCACCATCCCTAACTCCTCTTTACTCATCTTTCAGGTACAATTTATTGCCCAGTTCTAATGAGTCTGCATCGTAAATGAGCTCTCAAATTTGTGTGCACCTCTCCATCCTGGCTTGTCTTTGGATAAGTTAACTGCTTCTGAGTCTTAGCTTCCTCCTCTGTAAAACTGAGTTAATTACTGGCTACCTTCATGAAGTGGTTACAAGGATTGAATGAGATGACGCGGATGAAGCACGCACTTATCTCAGAGCCTGCAGGGAATGAGCACTCGACAGTTGGTAAATAACAGCATCTACTCTGCTCCACACACAGCAGGTTATTGCCATCTCTGACCTCAACCTCCTTCCTGTCTGGTACTCCTAAATCCAGTGTTCTACTCCAATTTATTCAGTACTTCCACAGTCAACTTTTTTTTTTTTCTTTTGAGATGGAGTTTTGCTCTCGTTGTCCAGGCTGGAGTGCAATGGCGCGATTTCGGCTCACCACAACCTCCGCCTCCCAGGTTCAAGAGATTCTCCTGCCTCAGCCTCCCAAGTAGCTGGGATTACAGGCGTGCGCCACCACACCTAGCTAATTTTTTTTAGTACAGACGGGGTTTCTCCATGTTGGTCAGATTGGTCTCTAACTCCTGACCTCAGGTGATCCACCTGCCTCAGTCTCCCAAAGTGCTGGGATTACAGGTGTGAGCCACCACGCCTGGCCTTCCACAGTAAACTTTCTAAAAAGCAAAGTTCCCTTCTAAGTTCAAAAAACCTTCAGTAGCTTCCAAATGCCCTAGAGATGAGGCCCCATTCCTTACCATGGCCAGCAATGCCCATGGTGACCTCACCGCAGCCTGCCTCAGTTCATCCACTTCTCTGGATTTCCCCCAAACTTTAGATCTCAGTCCCTCAAGTCACTTACTACAAGCACCCTACATCCAGACCCACTAACAAGCAATCAAAAGGACACCAATTGGTGCTGTGTCCTCCCTGGGTGCCCCACTCTTCCAAGAGAGTGAGAATCAGGTCTGTATTTTTAGCACAGATCTGGCCCATGCGCAGACACTGTTACTTCAACCCAGACACCATATTTTCTCCCCATCCTCAACAGATATAAAAGCTAAGCCTCCAAACAGTAACTGCAAGTAATATACACTTGCTTTTTTAGCAACAACGACAAAGAATGACCATCCAATGAGTCTCAAAAGCTAGTTTACCAGGTGCCGACGGCAGGGGCTGCTTGCTCTTTGGGGTATGACTCGGTGGCCTGGAGACAGGATGAGGTACACTGGTTGCCTGCAATTGCTTCTGCTTCTGATTCTGAACCAGTTTGTGACTGGAAACAAGCTTTTGTGCTTGCAAAGGAACACGCTGGGAAGAATTTGAAGGACACAGGACCCGCTGAGCCTGGCCACTATTTGCAGGTAATGGATTCTGACAAGGAAATTGCTGAGTCACGAGAACACGTTTTGGACCTCCAACTGGAGCTGCAGGCTAGAATGGAAGAGAAAATAAACTTTCTGGTATTCGTGAACGCAAAAGATGAATATTTTGAGAATTTCACAAAGTTTGTTCTCTAGTATAGCAAAATAATGAATGTCACGGATAAGAGATGGAAGGGGAAAAGGTATTTTAATCAGTACTTCCAGAGGATAGTTAGTATGTGGCTAAGAATACCCGAATGATCCTTTCTACCCCCTCCAACTCCTCACCCCTAAAAATCATGCTTTATTAACAAATATCCATTACTGAAGGAGACAAACACTTCCTAGAATTTCTCAATAATTTGGAAATAGACACTAACTTGTTATTTGGCAAAAAGCTATGATACAAAAACTTTATGACAAAATCTCAGTTCCATTTAAATTTCTTTGATAATATACATTTAAGAAAAAGACCAAAAAAAAAAAAATCTGTCAAAACATTCAACATTGGTTATCTTCATGAAGTTTTGGAAGAGTCTAAGTTTTCATATGGCCAGGATTTTCCACAATAAGCTTATTACTATACTATTAATTAACCAATGTTTCATTTTCCAAGTATTGACAAAATGGACTTGAGCAAAAAACTGTGACAAAAAGGAAACAAATGTAGGCACTTCAAAAAGTTATTACTAAAATGTGTTATTATTTTTGAGATGGAATCTTGCTCTGTCACGCAGGCTGGAGAGCAGTGGCATGATCTCAGCTCACTGCAACCTCTGCCTCCAAGGTTCAAGCAATTCTCTGCCTCAGCCTCCCAAGTAGCTGGGACTACAGGCGATACCACCACGCCTGGCTAATTTTTGGTATTTTCAGTAGAGACGGGGTTTCACCATCTTGGCCAGGCTGGTCTTGAACTCCTGACCTTGTGATCCACTTGCCTTGGTATCCCAAAGTGCTGGGATTACAGGCGTGAGCCTTGAAATGTATTATTTATACGCCTGTAAGTACTGTATTACAAGCTTAAATAGTTAAGTTAACTCTAACACCCTGAGCTAATCAAACTAAAAGGGGTAGGAGGGATGAGATTTCCTCCAGCTTCAACAGCTCATTGTAAGTGAGGGGCAAGTGCTAGAAATGAAAGCCTAAAAGTCCATCCCCAGCTCAATGGTATGAGTGCTCTACAAAGACAGGGTGTTAAGACTTCCAAATTCAAAGTCAGTTACTCCTGAAATTAGTACACTGTCCACAACATAGTAGGCATTCCAAGACAAATATAAAGAAACATTTTAAATGTAGAGCAATTTTTTAAATAGCCGTTATCATAGGAACTGAGAATCAAAAACAGTAATTCAAGGTAGCCTTTTCTAATTATTTTATATTTATGGCCAATTTTAAAAGTTTTGGACTCCTGCTGGATGCATTATTACTATTATCTTGCATACAACAGAGGGATATAGAAACTTAAGCAGCCAATTATAAGACAAAGCAGAACCAAAAAGCTACTCTAAGAATCAGCAAAATGTTACCGAACACAAGAAAAGTGACTAATTTATATCCAGGGGCACAGTAAGGGATCTAAATTTATAATCCAAAGTAAAGGTGGAAAGAATTCCCAACAAGACCAACCTCCATGTGGGTTTATAAATGTGAATGAGATTACAGATTATTCAATTTACCTTAACAGGCCCTGAAATGCAGTTTTCTTTAGATCGGTCCATGATGCCTGAAAAGAAAAAGAAGAACCTTTAATTTGAACAAAGCCACCTGCTTAAAGTGCTGCTGCTTGATAGGCAGCGTTACAGTTCCCTGATCAAAAGGCCTCCACAACACACAGGATTTTACACTTTTTGTCCAAATGAAGCTAATGAGGGAGGGCCAGACATGTGCTTTCCCCGCAAGGCCAACCTCCCCTTGGGCACTGCATCCCATCCTCTCTCACACGGAGTCTTCACTCCTGATGGTCTTGCGGCTCCATCATCTCTCTTCTAACGGATCACTTCCATCCCTGTGCAGCCTGCTGGCATACCTGCTACCTTAAAAAAGTCCTCTTTAGGCCGGGCATGGTGACTCACGCCTGTAATCCCAGCACTTTTGGAAGCCGAGGCGGGCGGATCACCTGAGGTCAGGAGTTCGAGACCAGCCTGGCCAACATGGTGAAACCCCGTCTCTGCTAAAAATACAAAAATTAGCTGGGTGTGGTGGCGGGCGCCTGTAATCCCAGCTATTTGGGAGGCTGAGGCAGGAGAATCGCTTGAACCCAGGAGGCGGAGGTTGCAGTGAGCTGAGATCATGCCATTGCACTCCAGCCTGGGGGACAAGAGTGAGACTTTTTCTCAAAAAAAAAAAAAAATAGAATAAAATAGTCCTCTTTATTGTATTATCTTTGCTAACCATGACCCCCTCCTCTCCAACAGCAAAGCTCCAGAAGAACCATCCACACTTGCCACTTCTACTCCTCCTCTCCCCTCCCCTGAGCCCATCCCCACCCAGCTTTTTTGCCTCCACCACATCATCAGGCTCATGGCTGACACCTACTGTTGCCAAACCCAAGGGTCAATTCCACCTTCCTCGTACTTGCATCCTCAGCAGAATCCGACAAGGTTGATCACATCTTACACCTTTTTCTTCACTTCACTTCCAGGTTTATCTACCACCTAGTCATCCTATCTTTCCCTCCTTGCTGGGTCACTCTCATTGTTGCCCGATCAAGGGTCTGGGGTGACTAAAGAATGAGTCCCTGGACCCTCCACTTCTCCATCTACACCTTCACAGGAATCCATATCACCGAGTGCCTCAGCTCTAAATGCCTTCATGAGGACCTCTCAAAGTGCATCTTCTGCCCCAATCTCACCTTGGACTGTCAGACTTGGATATCCAAGGATTTGTCCAGGATCTCCCAGAAATGTCTGCCAGGCACCTCAATCCTAACATATCCAAAACCGAACCGCTTCCCTTCTCCACTTCTCACCTCCCTGTTCATGGGTGTGCCCTGAGCTCACGCCTAGAACGACTTCTCCATCTCCAATTACTCCCTAGCCAAGTACATCCAGTCTCTTTGCTTTCAATACCATCTACAGGCTGAGGACTCCCAAATATTCATTCTTCAGCCCAGACCTCTCCTCTGAACTCCTGATCTACATTTTCTACTTTCTACGCAACATCTGCACCTGATTATCTGAGAGGCATCTCCATTTTAACATGTCCCAAACAGAAGTCCTAATCCCTCCACACTCTCACCTCCCCAAATCTAGTCTCTAGATATCCTCATCCCAGTTGATGGCAAATCCATCCTGCCAGTTGCTCAGGCCAAAAGCCTTGGCATAATAACCCTTTAAGAGGTTTCTCTCTCTCTCAAACCCCTCATCTAATCCACGAGCATATTCTGTAGGCTCTGCCTTCAAGATCACTGCTCAGAACCTCTACTACTACCACCTGGTCAAACCGTAATTCTCCTTTGAATTTTTTGCAACGGCCTCCCAATGGCCTCCCGACTTCCAACCTTACCCCGTTATGGTCCATTCTCAACACTGAGGCCAACAATCTCATTAACAAGTCAGATGTGTTGGTCCTTGGTTCAGAAGACCCCCATGGCTCCCCAACTCAATCAAAACAATGCAAACTCCTAACCTGCATAGACAGGCCTATTGAAGTCTCACAGAACATGGACCCTAACTGCCTCTCTGACTTCATCTCTTCTTCTCGATTGTGCACCAGCCACACAAGGCTTCTTTCTTTCCTCAAACAAGTCCCCTGCCATAGGCATTTGCACTTCTTGCTCCCTTTATTAGGCTTTTCCCCCAGGTGTGTAGTTCAGTCTTTCATTTCACAGAGGTTTCTCTTTTTTTTGAGATGGAGTTTTGCTCTTGTTGCCCAGGCTGGAGTGCAGTGGCACAATCTCGGCTCACCCACAACCTCCACCTCCCGGGTTCAAGCAATTCTCCTGCCTCAGCCTCCGGAGTAGCTGGGATTACGGGCATATGCCACCACGCCCAGCTAATTTTGTATTTTTAGTAGAGACGGGGTTTCTCCATGTTGGTTGGGCTGGTCTGGAACTCCCCACCTCAGGTGATCCACCCGTCTCGGACTCCCAAAATGCTGGGATTACAGGCATGAGCCACCATGCGCAGCCTTCACTGAAGTTTCTTATCAAATGTCCCCACACTCCAGCCTGGGCAACGGAGTGAGACCCTGTCTCAAAAAAAAATTAAAATTGCCATTTTACAATTAAGCAAATAACTCCATGATGAAGCTAGGCCCAGACTACAGGCGGGAGCCCTTATGAAAAAACAGTGGGTAAGTTAAAAAGTTAATAAACAGCAGCAAGGAAATGCCCACTTGTGTAATCATTTAATTTCACACATGCTCTAATGCTTTACTTCCCTTACAATTACAAGTAGCAGTCTAATGAGATCACAGAGGCCTAACAACATTTATTTAACATTCTTCTGACAGAAGCTACAGGCATTTGCTCCAATTTATTCTACTTTTCTTTCTAGGGAAATTGAGTAACAAGCAGAATGGAATAAGATTCTAATCCAGAATTCTGGAGACAACGCCAATAAGACTGCCCTTCAGGTGACTCTAATCTGCAACCAGATGACTTTCACAGGATCTATTCAGTTCACACCAGAAATCCTACCACTGTGAATAGAAAAGCTGTTAGGCTAATAGCACAGGAGGTTTATACGGGTTTGTTCCTTCCTCCTTCAGACCTGTGCATGTCTGCAGAGATGAAGGGAAGGACGAATTGAGTAGGTTGCTGAAAAACGTTTAATTCAAGGGACAAGGAAGGTTAAGGAAGAGGAAGAGACATTACGAGTTAACGACAGTGGCTACGTCTACCTCAGCCGGAGGGATCTTAGAAATGGAGACTCTGAGGCCCAACCCCAGGTCTAGGAAAACAGATTCTGCATTTTAACATCCCCAGACGATTTGCATGCACCGGTCTGCATCCCTAGTTCTCAATGAAATCAAAGAATCATCTGGAGAGTTTGCTAATAACTAGACACCTGGGTCCTATCCCTCAGAGATTCTGATTTTCCGGGCTCTCGGTGGAGCTATATTTTTAACAAGGCTCTCCAAGTTATCCCGATATAACTACTTCAAGGTCTACGGTCTGAGAAGTACGGACCGGGAAGGCCTCTGCAAGGAGGTTCTCATTCATCAATTCACCCACTCATCCAGCCAGGACAAGGGCCTTCCTAGGCTATTCTGTCTAAAGCGGCCCCCGTTAAACCGCACTCCTGCTTTTCCCTTATAACACCCACCCCAGTTGCAAGTTCTCTGTACGCTTACCGTCTGACTCCCTACCCACTAGAACGTGAACTCCAACACAGCAGCGACCTTCTGTGCTTTTCTTACCCAGGTGATCTCCGAGAACAAAATCCAATCTGACGCTCACCCACCCCTCCCGCGCGTGTCAACACCACTCAACAAACCCCTTCTACCTCTAGCTGTAATAAGTAACAAGCAGTGTCTTACAGGGCGCCTCGGTGCCCAAGAGCGGATGCAAAGGCACTGGGCGGGCACAGGGTAGCGCCAAGGACACCCAGGGACGGAGGAACCGAGAGGGGACTTGACGCTCCGCCACTCCGGCCGGCCGCCCCTTGTCCCCGCCGCCCTCGTCGCCACTGAGATATCCCCCACGGTCTACCCACCCGTCGGCTCCCACCTGCGACCCAAAGACCCGAGTCTTCCAAGAGCTCAGCCGTTAGAATTCAAAGGTTCTTCTTTTTAAATAGGAGTTAAACCCTCTAGCCAGAAAGCCGATTGGCCTGCACTCGAGCGAGGCTGCCTTGTGATTGGTTGACAACAAACCCGACGCCTTGAGTCGCGTTTAAGGCGCACACCGCGCGCAGGCGCACTTGCTCCTTGAGACCCCGGAAGTGGCGGAGCCAACGGCCAGCCAGACCCGTGGCAGTGCCAGCCCCAGGGTACTCTCCGGGGTCGGCCATTTATCGGTGAGGCAGCAGCCCCTTGACGTCAAGCTTGTCGCATTGGAGATAAAGTCCGAGGGGGTGAACTAACCTTTTGAACGTGCCAGTAAGTAAGATGGCGAGAAAAGCAAGCGAGAGTGCGACCGATCGATAGCGCAGCGGTCGGCTTGGCGCCCTTTCAGCGTGCGCAGTGAATGTGCGCTCGGAGCGGTCGATTGGGCAGGATTCGCGCCTCCATTTTTCCAGGAGAGAGCGGGATACCGAGAGAACCGGACCAGCTGGTACTGGGGCACGGGGAGAGTGGCTGGTGCGGTCGGCTGGGGCGTTTAGCGAAAACCACAGAAACAACTGGGGCGAGACCGGAAGAGTCCAGAGTTAGCAAGATGGCATGCGCCTCTACTTTGTGCTTCCTAAGTTGCCCGGCTTGGCCTGCACCCCCTCCTCTTCCTCAAAGGGCCTCGCTTCCATTCCCACCCAGTCCTTAGTTCGCCTCTGCATCCAGATGGTCGCGGCGCATATAGTGAGGGGGCGTCTGTGTTCTAGCCTTTCCAACTGCGATGTAACCGGTCCTGGATCGGGTTCTTGTCCTCGTGTCTCCGTGTGCTCACCTGCAAATTGGGGATAATTAGGCTTCTGTTTACCTGGCGAGTGAACGTTCTGTGGGAGTTGAGAAGTTAGGACTGGGCCACCATAAAATATATATATACACATATATATATATACACACATACATGTATACATATATACACACAAATGTGTGTGTGTATATATATATTTGTACACCCGACATGTGCTCAGAAGTGAAGAGACCGGATAGAATAGTGGTGTAGGGGAGCCAAAAATGGCTTCCCTCCATCCTTCTAGGTACCTTATTAAGACTAAGAGTTAAATTACCATAAGACAAATTAACAGATTACTGCAGGATAAACAGGATGTGCATGTAAAGCATTGAACTGGCATACGGAAATTATTCAAGTCATATTAGCACGACATTAACAGTAGAATCTCTCATCAACTTTTCTTTGCCAGACTACCCACTTGTGATTTTCATTCTTTGTTGGTACTTAAGAATCTCCCATTTTTTTCGGGTCACTAAACATTGTCCATAGGAGAAAAACGATATTTAATTATGTACAGGAGTCCCACAAAATACGAGACTAAGAAGTTGAAGTCAGATGATTAAGGCTTACATGGCATCCTGAGCTACTGAAAGGAATGAATAGAGGGTTGGGGGCGGGTGGGAGGATGGTAAGCAGCAGCTGTAACACAAGTTATGGGAGGGTGAACGGAGGAAATGTATGGTGAATCAAGTTTGTTAATGCAGACAGAATAGGTGATCCTCTGGGTGGTGTCAACCTCTAATCTCCTCTCGTGATCCGAGTTAATCTTCCCTGGTTCCTATGATCTAAGTGAATCTTCCCTGGTTAATAAGGACAATTGAGGTATTTTTGGAGGGTCAGACTTTAGGCAGGTAAGGAAAGCACAGGGAAAGCCTCTTCCCGCCTGCTGTTCTCCAAGTGCCCTCAGTTCAAAGTAATCAGCCCGCCAAAGCATCTTGCTTTGGGCTGGCATTTCCTGAACTCCTTCAGTGGTTAAGCTCAGGGCTCTGGAGTTGGCAATTCTGGTGTGCTTTTAACCTTGGATAAGTAACTCAGCCACTTTTTACCTTGAGTAGGTGTTCTGACCTCCTTGAACCCATTTCATCATCTTTATTGTGTCCCAGGATTTTCTACTCAAGCATAGACTTATTATGTTCATGTACTACTTCATATACTTGAATACATTGAATGATTTTATTCAGTGAACTGATGCTTACAAAGTACTTAGCATGACGGTATCTGGCATGCAGGAAGTGCTTAATGTTGTTGGTTATTATTAACACCATCAGTGTCGTACAGTGTATAAGAAATAGACTCTGGGCCAGGCGCAGTGGCTCATGCCCATAATTCCAGCACTTTGGGAGGCTGAGGCAGGCAGATCACAAGGTCAGGAGTTCAAGACCAGCCTGGCCAATATTGTGAAACCCCGTCTCTACTAAAAATACGAAAATTAGCCAGGCGTGGTGGCACGTGCCTGTAGTCCCAGCTACTTGGGAGGCTGAGGCAGGAGAATAGCTTGAACCTGGGAGGCAGAGGTTGCAGTGAGCCGAGACTGGGCCACTGCCCTGCAGCCTGGGCGACAGAACGAGACTCCATCTCAAAAAGAAAAAAAAGAAAAAAGAAATCAGGCTCTGAGGTCGCTTTTATTCTTTATTGCTGTCCCCAGACACCTGTAGCCTTTTAATATTGGTTCAAACATACACATACATAAAGGCATTGATTTTTAGTAAGCAGATTATCATGTTCAACAGTTGGAGTTCTTTTTTGAATAAGCCAGAAACCATTTACAGTTTTTTTTGTCTCTTAAGACTAAAGGAAAACTTAGACACTTGTAAATCAGTGCATGCACAGTCCTTCCAGATTTTTACTGTGTTTTTCATTTTTATTGTTTTGACCTTGATTGGCAGGATTTTATTGGGCAGCTCACCTTCGAGCCTTTCTAACGCATTTAACTCTGTTGAGTTTTTATAGTACAGTTGCTTTTTTTCCTTCATATTTTGATTTACTGTCGAATTAGATTATAGAATTACAGTCACAAGCTCAGTTGCCCTAAAACAGGTTTTGAGAATGAACATAAAAGATATTAGTAAACATACAGCCCAGCTAGTGGAACCAGCAGTCTAGGCCTTGACAAAACAGCAGCTATCTTGCATGTTGCAGGTGCTAGTCAATGTTTAATTAACAAAAGAAATGGAAGATTCTGGGATAGCAATAAAGAACAAAAATCATAGGTAGGTAGTTTGGTGGGGGAAGAAAAGTCGATGAGGGATTGTACCGTAAATATTGGCTAACATGACCTGAATAATTTCTGTATGCCAGGCACTGTGCTCAGGGCTCTATATGCACCACCTTGTTTAACTTCCAGTAACTTAACAGCTGAAGAACCTGAGGCTTAAGAGAAATGAGGTCAGCGACCAAAGACAATGCAGCTGGTAGCGATGGGATTTGAGTCCTGCAAGATTAAGTCTGACCAAAGAGTCCTCTGTTCCTTCTGTGATTTGCTAGAGCCTCTACCCTTCACCATCCGTTTTCCCTTTTTGCAGCTGGCAGGGAAACTGTCTTCCTGTTCTCCAAGATGTACAGAACCAAAGTGGGCTTGAAGGACCGCCAGCAGCTCTACAAGCTGATCATTAGCCAGCTGCTATATGACGGCTACATCAGCATCGCCAATGGCCTCATCAATGAAATCAAGCCTCAGTCTGTCTGTGCACCCTCGGAGCAGCTCCTGCATCTCATCAAACTAGGTAGATTGTGAACACAATTCCATATATCCCATGGCAAGGTTTTAGATGTTTGCATATGGCAGAATTTTTCAAGATTATTCTTGTTTCGTTTTAGTGCCTAGTACGTGCCAGGTACTTCAGTAAGTAAGTTGTTCAGCGTGAGTTCAGGAAGTAGCTCAGTAAGTAAGGGGTAAGCAAAGTTCAGATTATGAAGACCTTAAGCTGGTTCTGGCCTGAGGGTCTTGGTACACATTATCTGGAACACTCTGTCATATTACTGACTTCCTTCAGATTTTACATCAAATGTCCTCTGAGTTCTCTTAACCCCTCCTAAAATAATCCGACCCTTTCCTGCATTTTCCCGGTTACCCTGCCATAGTGATCCCATTTGTTTTATAACAGTCATTTTGAAATTTCCTTTATCATTTGGATTGTTTCCCATATGATCCTTACCTCCCCACTTCCCACCTACTGCCCCCTTGTCAAAAAAGACTACAAGTTCAGTAAAGATCAGGACCTTGTATTATTCAGCAGTATATCCTGGAGCCTACCTGGCTAATAATAGAAAGCACTCAATAAAATATTGAATTACCAAACAGGTTAATACCCTTGGACGTGGCAGTGCCAATTGTGAGCATTTCTCCTGGGGAAATAAAATGGACAAACTGCAATGCCCAACAACATGGAATTAGCTGTAAATTTTTCGATATCCATAAAATTGAATACTACAACATAATTATATAGATGAATATTTATTAGCCAAGATACGCTTTTGCTCTGCTTGATTAAATGAACAAGTGAGTCACAACATGTTACACAGCATTTCTCTATTACTGTTTTGAAAGATAAAACAGCTGTGCATGGGGAAGGATCCCTAAGAATTTATACCAATACGTTAACAGTTATTATCTCTGGGTGGTAAAATTCAAGGTCATTTTTTTTTTTTTTGGAGATGGAGTCTCGCTCTGTTGCCCAGGCTGGAGTGCAGTGGCCGAATATCAGCTCACTGCAAGCTCCACCTCCTGGGTTTACGCCATTCTCCTGCCTCAGCCTCCCGAGTAGCTGGGACTATAGGCGCCTGCCACCTCGCCCAGCTATTTTTTTTGTATTTTTTAGTAGAGACGGGGTTTCATCGTGTTAGCCAGGATGGTCTCGATTTCCTGACCTCGTGATCCTCCCGTCTCGGCCTCCCAAAGTGCTGGGATTACAGGCTTGAGCCACCGCGCCCGGCCCAAGGTCATTTTTATTTTCTTGTTGATCCATAGTGTTAATTTTTCCTCTACTAATCAACATATTATTTGATTTGTCAAGTTATTTATACGTTTTAAATGCATATTCTTGATAAACCTTTTTTTTTAAATATCAACTTTCTTTCAAAAACATTTCAGTAGCATTCATGTTAACAATGTAGCTAACTTAATGAGCATCAGAGCTGCTGATACATCTCAACCCTAAAAATATTAAAATTTGGAATGAAAAAAATGGATAATTTAACTACAGAACTATTTTTTGAGTTTCTGTAGTTGTAGATAAAGTAGTAAACTCTGGAGGCAAGAACCTGGGAAAATGACTTTGTCTATTGGAGCCTAACTTCCAGCGAGCCATGTGGCCTCACAGCGTGGTGAACTTTGAATAGCATGGGCAAAATACACAGTTTTGTAAAGCATTAGGTGTCACGCGACTCCAAGAAATAGGAAGTTGACGCTGGTGAGCATCTTTCCAGTTTGGATCTAGAATTTTATCTTGGCCTTTTAAAAAAAAAACACTTGTTTTGTTACGCCTTTAATTTTGATTTCTTTCAGGAATGGAAAATGATGACACCGCAGTTCAGTATGCAATTGGTCGTTCAGATACTGTTGCCCCTGGCACAGGGATTGACCTGGAATTTGATGCAGATGTTCAGACTATGTCCCCAGAGGCTTCTGAGTATGAAACATGCTATGTCACATCACATAAAGGACCCTGCCGTGTAGCTACCTATAGTAGAGATGGACAGTTAATAGCTACTGGGTCTGCTGATGCTTCAATAAAGATACTTGACACAGAGAGGATGTTGGCCAAAAGTGCCATGCCAATAGAGGTAAAAATTCCAGTTACATACTTACTGATTGCCTTCTGTTTTTCATTTTTGGAAAAATGAGAGTATGGTTCAAACCAGCTTTAGTTTGCTACAGTTGTGGATTGTGTACTTGGATTCAGACACATTCTGTACCTTGAGCATCTCTTCTTGTTGGTCTAGGTCATGATGAATGAGACCGCACAACAAAATATGGAAAACCACCCAGTGATTCGAACTCTTTATGACCATGTGGATGAAGTCACGTGCCTCGCTTTCCACCCCACAGAACAGATCCTGGCTTCTGGTTCAAGGGACTATACTCTTAAATTATTTGATTATTCCAAACCATCAGCAAAAAGAGCCTTCAAATACATTCAGGTAGGAATCTTTGGAAAGGAGCTTTACATTTTTTCTTAAATACAATGAGCTCTTGTACAACTGTTCTCGTTGTAAAAGTAGTCTCGGTGATCGTCCCGTGAGACAAGTATAGACCAGGATGCATGCCGGATGGCAGATGGATCAGATTTTGTTGGCACATAGGCCACATGCTCTCATGTACCTGCTCCCTGTGGCTGGTCAGAGTTTATAATCTGACCCTTTGGAGGGTTTGGAATCCGTATCACTCTTTAAAGGTTGCAGATCCCTGTTATAAACAAAACATGACCAGCTTCACTAATGTATAACTTAGAGGAATAAAAATTCAGTTGAAAGTATTAAGTGTTTCCTGGCAAGGTGACATTTGTTACCCTATTTTGAATATGCATTGCAGAAATACTAATGTTTTAGTTGTGGCTTCTGTCTGTTTGATAATTAGAGTAGGCTGGTTGCAGTGGCTCATGTCTGTAATCCCAGCACTTTGAGAAGCCAAAGTGGGAGGATCACTTGAGCCCAGAAGTGTAAGATCAGCCTGAGCAATGCAGTGAGACCTCATCTCTTCGAAAAAATTATTTTAATCAGCTGGGCATGGTGGCACACGCCTGTGGTCCCAGCTACTCAGGAGGTGGAGGCAAGGATGATCATTTGAGCCCAGGAGGTTGAGCATGCAGTGAGCCGTGACCGTGCCACTGCGCGGTCTGCCTGGGCGACAGAGCAAGACCGTGTCTGCAAAAAATAATAATAAATAATAGTAACTTAAATAATAACAAAAAATAATAAAAACTTAATTTTTTACTCAATATTTGCAGCCCTAGAGCAAATGAAAGAAGCTCTTAGGTACAAGTTGTACTTCAGTAACCAATGCATGAATGTGTCATTGTCTGATAATACTCCATCCTTAGTGGAGTGTTACTCGGTGTTCATTTGTAAATAATGAAGCTCACTTCTATAGTTTTTGGAATAATGTAACCAGTAAATATTTAGTTTTGGGAATCTATTCAAAAAATACTTTCATGTATTCCGAAAAGCACTTTTTTTCTTATGATACCTGTGTAATATCTAATGATTGTTTTATGGATTCTTTTCATCAGCCAGATATTTTCCACATTTCCTCTGGATTTAATTGTTCACCAGTTGATCACTTGTGTTAACGTCTCTGTCCTAACAGGAAGCTGAAATGTTACGCTCCATCTCTTTTCATCCTTCTGGAGACTTTATACTTGTCGGAACTCAGCATCCTACTCTTCGCCTTTATGATATCAACACCTTTCAATGTTTTGTGTCTTGCAATCCTCAAGATCAACACACCGATGCTATATGTTCCGTTAATTACAATTCTAGTGCCAATATGTACGTAACTGGAAGCAAGGACGGCTGCATCAAATTGTGGGATGGTGTTTCAAATCGATGCATCACAACTTTTGAGAAAGCACACGACGGTGCTGAAGTTTGTTCTGCCATTTTTTCCAAAAATTCTAAATACATTCTCTCAAGTGGAAAAGACTCTGTAGCTAAACTTTGGGAAATATCAACAGGACGAACACTGGTCAGATACACGGGTAAGTGAGAAGTTGATGTTACTTAACATTTCTGTAGTGTTCACACTTTCCAGAACTCTCTTTTAGGACCTCACAATACAGCAACACAGTAAGTCTATGCATTGAGCAAGGCAGATGTTATCCCTTTCTTAGATAAGAGGAAACCAAGACTTACCGGTTAAGTCGTTTAGCCAAGGCTGTAGTTCGTAAGTGACAGAGCTGGAAATAGAACTGTGCTTTCTTTGCTCTTCTGAGCACCTCACACTGTGGACTAGGTCTGGATTCCATGCAAGTAACATTTGAGAACCTGGTGATCCATTTGTAGACTGGCCTGCCCTCTTTCCACAGAAAAGTGAAAGCAATCCAGAGAAAAGTTTCCAATAGTAGATCTCAGTATTACTAATATATGCATTTGGGAAAGAATGGCTGAGAGGAAAGATCTTATCCCATTCCTAAGTGAGCAGAGCTAGCCCCCAATGGAAACCACGTGAGTTCTGAATGCAGATATAAAGTAGGCTAAGCAGACAGAAAAAAATTGCATCCATTGAATTCTCATTAATGTATGTTGGTCTCATTGGTAACTACTCACAGTAGTGCCTGTGGAGTATTTTTATAATGAAATCTATTTAAATTGATCCTATCACTAGTAGGGCCCAAGTCTGGTTATTTGATAGTGAATGTTAAAACACTGTGTCTTCTGTTCCTTGTAGCAGCAAAGACTGTTTGGTAGAAAACCTTCAGAAAACTTCTGATTGTTTTCTCAATTGTGAGATATGTTTGTATCATACACTAAAATTGGCATGAGCATAACAAAGAAAATCACAAGAAAACGGTATTGGAAGAGACTGGACTGTGTTGTTTGCATTGAAGAGTCGGTGACATCTGACCCACTAGGGGGCAGCATAACCTGCCTTAGATTTGTCTCATTGTAACCAAAGTTGGCTTCCCCAGCCATCTCTCTGACTTCTGATACAACTAGCAAATCTTAGGAAGAGCCATTTTTATCATAATTCTTGGTGACTTCATTGAAACACTTGTATAAAGCTGTTCTGAAAAGTATTTATTATAAAGAACTGCTTTATAATAGTTGTGTTTGTTGCAAAAAGAAAATACAAAAGTGATCAGAGTAAATGTGAAAATACTCCCCCTATAGAAGTTGTAACTATTTTAAGGAGTGTGCTATATCTGGACAGATACACACCAGCCTACTGACAAGAGCTTAAATATTTACTCTAGGAATGTTTTGGATGTTTTATAGTAGTATGAGGTTGATCGGCTTGTTTTAGTGGGGAATAGCAGTGTGGTTTTTCAAAAATGTGATTATGCTGAATTTATGTGCAAATTCCCCTTTTCCTTTTTTCTCATTTCACAGATCAAGCCCCTGTCATGTCAGCATGTTAAGATTTCTGTTCCTAGTTTTAATAATTAGTTAGAATTTGGGCTGGGCACGGTGGCTCACGCCTGTAATCCCAGCACTTTGGGAGGCCGAGGCAGGCGGATCACAAGGTCAGGAGTTCAAGACCAGCCTGGCCAATATGGTGAAACCCCGTGTCTACGAAAAATACAAAAACTAGCTGGGCGTGTTGGCGGGCGCCTGTAGTCCCAGCTACTCGGGAGGCTGAGGCAGGAGAATAGCTTGAACCTGGGAGGTGGAGGTTGCAGTGAGCCAAGATCATACCACTGCACTCCAGCCTGGGCAACAGAGCAAGACTCCATCTCAAAAATAATAATAATTATTATTATTATTATTAATTAGAATTCAAAGGGTTTCTGAAATGATGAAAAGGGAAAAACTATCAAGAAAACTTTAGAAATTGGGTTGCAAAAAAATAAAAACAATATAAATAATTAAAATACAGGACTGGGGGCAAGTAGTTATAGCATATATACAGATGTTAGACAATGAGTTAATATCTTAATCTGTAAAGAGAACTCAAATAGGAAAAAGAAGAGTCCAAACTTGAGAGAAAAGGAGCCAAAGGACAGGGGACTGCAGAAGAGAAAAATGGTCAGGAAATATAAGAAAAGGTGGCCAGCCTCGCTGCAGACCCAATAAATGAATATGGGGACCTGGTTTTGTTCATCAGATTTTAGGAGTCTTAAAGATTTATATTAATCTACTATTGATAGAGATTTGAGGATATCATGTTTGGTTGGTCAGAGAGTCAGCTGGTAAAATATTTCAGCACAGTTTGGTATCATATCAAAATTTTAAATACATGCTTTTTGACCCACTATATCTACTCTTAGAAATTCAACCTAAAGAGGTAATTGGACAAACAGGCACATGCCCATAAAAGATTGTGTGTCCCAACATCATTTGGAGTGGCTGAAAGTTAGAAACAGCATAGATGTCCAATAAGAAGCATTAAGGAAATCTGTTACGCATCTGTGGACAACGTACACCTTTAAAAATAAGTATGCATGCTAACATTGGCTGAGCACTCACACTCCAGAGCCTCCCATGCATTCTCTTATTCTTATCCTCAGCCCTATGGGGTAGGTTCTGTAACTACCCCGTGGAACAGATGAGAAAATTAAGGCTGAGGGATGTTAAGTAATTTGCCCAGGGTCACATCACTAGTAAGTGTTCAACCTACATCTGACCACAGAGTTTGTGTTTTTATCCACTAAGCTGTATTCTGTCTTTACAGATCTGCACTACATATGCTTGAATAGTAATAGTATATGACAAATGCTCTGACTTAAGTTACAAATGAAACTGGGCGTTGTGGCTCACACCTGTAATCCCAGCACTTTGGGAGCCCGAGGTGGGCAAATCATCTGAGGTCAGGAGTTTGAGACCAGCCTGGCCAACATGGCGAAACCCCGTGTCTACTAAAAATACAAACATTAGTTTTGTGTGGTGGCGCATGCCTATAATCCCAGGTACTCAGGAGGCTGAGGCAGGAGATCTCTTGAACTCGGGAGGCAGAGGTTGCAGTGAGCTGAGATCACACCATTGTACTCCAGCCTGGGCAACAGAGTGAGACTCTATCTCAAAAAAAAAAAAAAGAAAATTTACAAGTGAGCACCTAACACTTAGATATTTCGAAAGGGTATTCACCAAAGTATTGACTGTTTCCTCGGATAGGTGCAATTATTAAGCAGTTTTTATTTTCCTTTTTATACTTTATTTGGTAGTTTAAACATTAAAATATGTAATTTATAGTCATAAAAAGGCTTCCTTTTGGAAAGCAGATATTCATATACTTTGTCTCAGTAATTCTGTTTCTAGGAATTTACTCCTAAGGAAATAAAGCTTTCTGTACAAAGGATATTCATTACAACATTACTTATAATTGATATAAACTAAATGTTAGGAAGTAAAAGAATTGTTAAATAGGCCAGGTGCAGTGGCTCACACCTGTAATCCCAGCACTTTGGGAGGCTGAGGCATGTGGATCACGAGGTCAAGAGATCAAGACCATCCTGGCCAACTTGGTGAAACCCTGTCTCTACTAAAAATACAAAAATTGGCTTGGTGTGGTGGCACGCACCTGTAGTCCCAGCTACTTGGGAGGCTGAGGCGGGAGAATCGCTTGAACCCAGGAGGCGGAGGTTGCAGTGAGCCGAGATCACACCACTGCACTCCAGCCTGGTGACAGAGCGACTCTGCCTAAAAACACACACACACACACACACACAAAAGAATTGTTAAATAAGTAATGGGGCTTCTAAACATGAGGCACTTTGCATCTAGTTAAAAAAAACATGGAAAAATGTACTAAACATAAAGTTGGTTTAAAACTATAATAGAAAAATATAGCGGCATCAATTTTATATGTATTTTTAAGCCTCGAAGTACATTAGGACAGTAACAGTATTGCTTCAGGTAATCTGGTGGTCTCTCTCTCTCTCTCTTTTTTTTTTTTTTTTCCTCTGATACAGTCTTGCTCTTGCTCTGTTGTCTGTTGCCCAGGCTGGTCTTAAACTCCTGGGCTTAAGCAGCCCTCCTTCCGCAGCCTCCCAGAGTACTGGGATTATAGACGTGAGCCACTGTGCCTGGTTTGATTTTCTTTTTTGTACTTTTTTAGAGTTTCTGAAAGTGTACAAGGTGTATCACTTCGACAGGTTTAAAATGCTTTTACATTGAATGCTAGAATGTTCTGACAGTCTAAGATGTGGACTTAGAAAGCTATCCCTCTTGGTCTCTGTGGCAGGTGCGGGTTTAAGTGGACGCCAGGTGCACCGAACGCAGGCTGTGTTTAACCACACTGAGGACTATGTGTTGCTGCCCGACGAGAGGACGATCAGTCTTTGCTGCTGGGACTCTAGAACAGCTGAGCGGAGAAACCTGCTCTCACTGGGGCACAACAACATTGTACGCTGCATAGTGCACTCCCCCACCAACCCCGGCTTCATGACGTGCAGCGATGACTTCAGAGCGCGGTTTTGGTACCGGAGATCGACCACCGATTGAGCCGCCCTCTCCGTAGGGTTCTTTCTCGAGGACTCTGCCCACCCCCCACGTCCTGTCTCAGCTGCAGTCGTAAGTCAGTGCACCATCCTTGGCAGTTTTGCTGCCACCTCTGTCCACATCTTTCTTGGATTTGTATAAAAGAATCTTTTTTTACCTTGATGTACAATCATGGTGGAAAAAGCTGGAAACACAGATCTGTGCAGTTCTACATTCACTGATTATTGCAGTGTGATTTTCATCAGTTTTGTAAATACAGGACTTGCCGTTTCTTTTGATCTCTTGATTGAAGAAGGATAGGGTATTAAAGTGCTTTTGTCATGAGGAATTTTCATTTGGTTCTTTTGTCAACTTTCTTGCTTGTTCTGCTAAACCCTCTGTGTATTTCCATTCCAGATATATTTGAACAGATAAGTAGGCATGCAGCTCTGAGACTCCAGAGTTTTATGCCATATCAAAAGCATTTTCAAGAATCCCTCAATTCTATCCTGAAATGATGTTATTCTGATAATAAAGCTCAGATCTGCAACTTTAGTGTTACATATTTTTCACTTCAATAAAATTAATGGCCAGTTTTTCCTGACAATTTATAGGAACAGTATCTTTCAACATACTCGCCACATTATCCTGAAATATCTGCAATACTTGTCTTTAGTAACTGCATTTCTGTTAAGATTATGATTTGATGAGAAACAATTGAAAATATATCCGATCTAATCAAATTAGGTCAGCTTCCTATTGCTCTCAGGTGTTGCCTGTCTTCACGAATGATTAGTATCGATTGACTTCATTCTTAGGTAGTTTTAAATCTTCATTTCTCTTCAGCATGAACTAACTTCTCATCATGGGGGCACATAGTAACTGCATTCTCAGAAGATTTATGCAGTTAACCAACTGATACAAGTTTTCTTTTTCTTGAATTTTTTTTTTTAATTGAGACGGAGTTTTGCTCTGTCGCCTAGGTTGGAGTGCCGTGTCGTGATCTGAGCTCACTGCAAGCTCCGCCTCCCGGTTTCACACCATTCTCCTGCCTCAGCCTCCCGAGTAGCTGGGACTACTGGTGCCCACCACCACGCCCAGCTAATTTTTTTATTTTTATTTTTAGTAGAGCCGGGGTTTTACCATGTTAGCCAGGATGGTCTCGATCTCCTGACCTCGTGATCCATCCACCTCAGCGTCCGAAAGTGCTGGGATTATAGGTGTGAGCCACCGCACCTGGCCTTCTTGGCCTTCTTGAAACTTTTTAGAATATGACAGTACTTCTCTGGATTCAGCACTAGCAGAGTCAGAGAACTCTGAACTCCCCTCGTACAAACATAAACTTTGCTTTATATTTATCCCAAAAAACAAATACCTTGTGATCTGCATAGGAGTACCTAGAAATATAATCTGGGATCATTTGATAAAAATAGTAAATAGATTGAAGTAAAAGCAATTGCTTTGTATTATAGGAAGTTTTGTTTTGTTTTGTTTTGTTTCTGAGACGGATTTGCTCTTGTTGCCCAGGCTGTCATGCAGTGGCACGATCTCGGCTCACCGCAACCGCCGCCACCTGGGTTCAAGTGATTCTCCTGCCTCAGTCTCCTGAGTAGCTGGGATTACAGGCATGTGCCACCATGCCTGGCTAATTTTGTATTTTTTTGTTAGTAGAGACGGTTTCTCCATGTCGGTCAGGCTGGTCTCGAACTCCCAACCTCAGGTGATCCGCCCACCTCAGCCTCCCAAACTGCTAGGATTACAGGCGTGAGCCCCCATGCCTGGCCCCATTATAGGAAGTTATTGAAGTTGTTTGTGTAAAAATTCTGCTTTAGTCATCCTTGAGGATCATTTTAACTCCTTGATCTGTAAACTTGTCTTAAGCATCTTAACATGTTACATCACAGGGTTTTAGCTCAGATTTCCAAAGAGCCATATTTTTTGGTACATAGTGAGTGTCAATTTCCAGTTGTATTTTGCATCCTGATTCTGATATTTGAACTTGGCCATCTGTGGGTGCTACTCTCGTAAGACTAAAAGACGCCTACTAAATAGGAACAAGGATAACCGGTTCTACCAAAAGCATTACCAACCAAACCTCCCCAGTTCTTTTTTCAGACTTTCCTTTTGCTTTCGACCTATTAAACTGTAAAGCAGAGATTTAACGTTTCCCTATTCTTCTGCTTTGACTCACATACTGAAATGACCACACGGCACGCCATTGAATCTTTTCAGTTGTTCAGAAATTAAAATAATGCCCATGTTTTACAGGTTTTGGAATAGTCTCAGCAATGGATCTGTAATTTCAGGACCTGTATTTAAAAGATCAAGATAGTTTTATATGTTTCAGAATTAGCTGTTTTTTTTGGTTTTTGGGTGTTTTCTGTGGGTTTGTTTTTTGTGTCTTGTTTGGTTGGTTGGTTTTTGTTTTTTAGGTGTTTTCTGTGGGTTTGTTTTTTGTGTTTTGTTTGTTTGTTTTTGGGTTTTTTTCGCTTTTCAAGGGTCACTCTCTCGTGAGCCTGGTGTAAATGCCAGGAATGTTGTATGGACTTAGCATCTGCATCTCGTTAATTGTACCACACAACACTGCCGTTCAAATAATGAATAATATCTCGTCAGGATACGAACTTATACCCTCTGTGTTTTTTTTTTTTAAAGGTATGTGATTTCTGAAATAAACTTTTTATAGAATGATAAGCTAGCTTATTTTTTTGGAACTTACTTTGAATATTTCCCACATTTGAACATCTGTTCTCAAACAGCAGTTATGACTTTGGTACTGTTCACACTTTCTTTAGTGCTTTGTTCCAGAAGTCAGGTTTTTATAGCTGGATCACCTTTAGCTCTGTATCTTTGCTCCTCTGCTCTCTATAAATTTTTCTTTTTTGAAACAGATTCTCACCCTGCCGCCCAGGCTGGAGTGCATGGCGTGATCTCGGTTCACTGCAACCTCCACCCCCTAGGTTTAAGCGATTCTCCTGCCTTAGCCTCCTGAGTAGCTGGGATTACAGGCGCATGCCACCACGCCTGGCTAATTTTTTGTATCTTTAGTAGAGACAGGGTTTCGCCATGTCGGCTGGGCTGGTCTTGAACTCCTGACCTTGTGATCCACCCACCTTGGCCTCCCAAAGTGCTGGGATTACAGGCGTGAGCCACCGTGCCTGGCTGCTGTCTATGAATTTAAAGAACTTGAGTATAATTCAGTTTTTTGGCTTATTCAGAGAATGCTATCTTTGCTTACATTTTGGTTTCCTTTAGGAAGAGCAGTGTGAGAGAGTCCAGTCTCAGCTCTGTTGCTGACTTGGTAAGTAGTAGGGCAAGTCATTTTTCTGGGATACAGCTTCCTTTTCTGTGACTAAAGGGCTTCATGAAAATAATCTCCAGCATGCGCTTCAACCAGTAAAGCTCTTTGTTTTCCACCTGATGATACAAACAGACTTCAGGGAGGGAGGAAGCCGTTGTTCCTAAGCAGGAGGCATCTGTTTCTGAAAAGGTGGCAAACCAGATATTTCGAGAGCCCTTTCAAGTCAAACCTGGATAGAACATGTTTTTAATCTCTAAGAGTTAGCTGAGCTAGCAAGAAAGAAGGAATTCCTGAGAGGCAGAACAAAGCACAAATCCAGAGGATTCGCAGTGCTGGAGCACTCAAGTAGGTCAGTTCCTGTAACCTACTGATGTCTGAGCAGAAGTCAAAGCTCGGAGTCTTCATGGAGTAGGAACTTTGGTCAAGACCCAGAAAGCCTGGAACCCCAAAGGTGCCCCTTTCAGTAAAAGGATGAACTTAACAAAAACTTGCCTCAGAGAAAGAGACGAGAAATCTGCCTGCTTGGCGCTGGCTCAGGGGTTTTCAGAGAGAGGGTGTCTGGTGTTGGCACAAGGGAGGGTCTCCTGAGAATTCGGTCCACGCACTGTTCCTCATGCGGGTTTGGAACAATTCACGTACCTGTACTGCTCAGAGAACATTGAATGGGGATCTTAAAGCAATCTCCAACCGATGCTGGCCACAGGTATCTGGCAGAGGCCAGTGCAAATTCTCTGTGCAAGAACACATCCTCACCCCAGTCCTCAAATAATTATCCCAGATAAACCTCTGAGGATCACGAACTCACAGGTACGTGAGGAAACAAGCCACCCTGATCAGAATCAGCAAAAATAGCAGAATCAGACTTACAGGGACCTAGGGAATTACCAGACACAGATTATATTCAGAGAACTAAAACAGTAACTAAAATGGGACCAAGGGACCGGGCGTGGTGACTCACGCCTGGAATTCCACACTTTGGGAGGCCAAGGCGGTGGGATGGCTTGAGGTCAGGGGTTCGAGACCAGCCTGGGCAATAAGGCAAAACCTCATCTCTACCAAAAATACTAGCTGGGTGTAGTGGTGCACACCTGTAGTCCCAGCTACTCAGGAAGCTGAGGCATGAGAATCGCTTGAGCCAGGAAGATGGAGGTTGCAGTAAGCCAGGATCAAGCCACTGCACTCCAGCCTGGGCAACAAAGTGAGCCTCTGTATCAAAATAAAATGGGACCAAGGATTTAAAAGCTTGCACAAGGCCAGGCGCCGTGGCTCAAACCTGTAATCTCAGCACTTTAGGAGGCTGAGACTGGTGGATCACTTGAGGCCAGGAGTTCAAGACCAGCCTGACCAACATGGAGAAACCCTAACTCTACTAAAAATACAAAAAAAATTAGCCGGGCGTGGTGGTGCACGCCTGTAATCCCAGCTACTCAGGAGGCTGAGGCAGGAGCATCGCTTGAACCCAGGAGGCAGAGGTTGCGGTGAGCCAAGATCGCGCCACTGCACTCCCACCTGAGCAACAGAGCAAGACTCCGTCTCAAAAAAATAAAAATAAAAACTTGCACAAGGGACTGGGCCGGTTTGAATTAAAGAATAAAACTTGTGGAAAACCATCCTACTGGAATGTTTCTCTAGCTTTCATCATGAATTGCTTTGACCTGAACTCTTACCCTTGGCTTTGCTGCTCCCTGACTGGATATTTGACTCCGTGAAGACTCTTTCACAGGTGTCTTTTGGCCAAGCAACTCCTCGCCACTCTGTCTGCTCCCCAGTGATGACCGCTTGCCTGGGGCATCATTTTCTGTCTGGCTTTTTCTTGCTGTCCCACCAGCATTCAGCCTTTCCATCCAGCTTCCTGTCCCCACTCTGTCCCCAGAGCATTTCCTTTGCATCCTTGTTTTCAGTTCTTGCCCTAATTCCTTTTCCCTCTCAACCTGGGGGTCAAAACTTGGGTGATAAAACTAAATAATCACTAATAACTAGAGTGGCTGCAGATTCCCCAGCCCTCCCAGTATTATCCCTGCACCAGAATATTTGGTGAATTTGTTGGCAATTCATGAAATTCTTTTTTTTTTTTTCTTTAAGACAGTCTCACTCTGTCACCCAGGCTGGAGTGCAGTGGTACGATCTCCGCTCACTGCAACCTCCACCTCCCGCGTTCAAACGATTCTCGTGCCTCAGCCTCCCAAGTAGCTGGGATTATATGCATGCACCACCAAGTTCTGCTAATTTTGTACTTTTTGTAGAGATGGGGCTTTACCATGTTGGCCTGGCTGGTCTTGAACTCCTGGCCTCTCAACGTTCTGGGATTACAAGCCTGAGCTATCTTGTCCGGCCAACTCACGAAATTCTGCTTTGACCAGCTATTTTTATGAATGATCTTCATGAGATTACAGCCTGAAACTTCCTGCCAACCCTTTAATGTTTTGAACGTTGTAAGTCTGGTGTTCAGCTGTCCTTTATAATTCAAATATCGAGTGCCCAGTGTTTCACTGCTAGCAGTCAGGGAGCTTGATAGTCACATGAAAACAACAAAAAAGCATACAGAAAAACATGCAAAAGTAATTTTCCTCTCTATGCATGTATAGGGCACTATAGAAGTGAATTGGTCAGACTCAGTTGTCTCAGAAAAGAAAATGTAGTCCAAAATACTGTTCTTGGTAGCACATTTGCCAAGAGCATTCAGATTACCTCACTAGAGTCCTCCTGATGTGGTTCCCTTGAACTCCAGCTGTTTCAGCCTTCAGACAACCGGATATTATGCAAGCACCCAATTTCCTAGAATAATAGTTCTTGCAATGTTTGTCCACATTAAAGACTCATTTGCCTTGAAATACTAATGGATTGCAACAAAATGTCTAAGGCGGTTTCTCACACCTTTCATTCAGAAAAACCATAGAGGCCTCAAATAACAGACAGAGAGGTCAAGTTCCTTATTCACAAAATATCAAACTAGGTATCTATGTGGAAGCTAGTTGATATACTTTCAGGGCCAAAGCCTGTGACTTTTATGTCTTTTATTTTCTAGTTTGGGTTGTTTTCCCTAGAAAAAACAACATGCAAATTATAGCATTCTGATCTGTATTATGAGCTTAAGGGCAGGCTCTTCAGTATGGGGAAGAATCACTGCCGGGAGTTTGCCAAGTTGATGGAAACCATCTGAACTTGAGTTACTGTGTAGTCTTTCCTAAGAGACTTGAATTCAGATTCTGGGTCTGTTACTTTACTATGTGACCTTGGGCAAGTTTATCCATCCTTCCTTTTTATTACAGAGAATTTCAGACATAAATGAAAGTCAGTAATACAGCAGAAACAGTGGTTTCCAGGAACTGGGGGAGGAGGGGGATAACAAGTAACTGCTAATGTGTAAATGTCCAGGAATTGAAAGAGAATTACTTTTTGGAGTGGTGGTTGACAACTCTGAATGCATTAAAAACCACTTAATTGTATACTTTAAAAAGGTGAATTGGCCAGGTGCGCTGGCTCACGCCTATAATCCCAGCAGTTTGGGAGGCTATGGCAGGCGTATCACGAGGCCAGGAGATGGAGTCCATCCTGGCCAACGTGGTGAAACCCTGTCTCTACTAAAATACAAAAAAATTAGCTGGGCATGGTGGCGCACACCTGTAATCCCAGCTACTCAGGAGGCTTAGGCAGGAGAATCGCTTGAAACCTGGAGACGGAGGTTGCAGTGAGCTGAGATTACACCACTGCACTCCAGCCTGGTGACAGAGCAAGACTCCATCTAAAAAAAAAAAGTGAATTTTAAGGTACCTGAATTATATCTTAATATAATATTAATATATTAATTATTATTAATATAATTTACATCTTAATATCTCTATGGATTTCCTCCTTGAACCAAACAGTGTTCATTTCATGGGGTCATTGTTCCCTCCCTGTTATCTGCTATCACCTGCAGTATGCCAATTACTTGGCTCTGGAAGTTAATTTCTAACAACGATAACATTTAAAAATATGGACTGTCTCGGCCAGAAATCAGTCAGCTACTTCAATGGGTAAAATATGTCCTGGTGCCCAGACTTGTGGGGACTACACACCGGACAACCGGAAGACAAGACGCTAAGGCTGTCTGTTGAACTTGTCTCAGAGGCGTGGTAAAAGAAAAGAAGAAAATTTAAAAATAAAAAATAAAAAGATGCTGTCTGACAAGAAGAGAGCAGTGAGCGGAGACACAGCTGGCTGGGGATGGAACTTGAGCCTGGCTTGGAAGAATGGGTACCATTTTGTCTAAATAAAAATGAAGGCCAGGTCCAGGCGTGGTGGCTCACACCTGTAATCTCAGCAGTTTGAGAGGCTGAGGTGGGTGGATCACTTGACATCAGGAGTTTGAGACCAGCTTGGCCAAGATGGTGAAGTCCTGTCTACACTGAAAGTACAAAAATTAGCCAGGCGTGGTGGTGGGTGCCTGTAATCCCAGCTGCTTGGGAGGCTGAGGCAGGAGAATCACTTGAACCCGGGAGGTGGAGGTTGCAGTGAGCCGAGATAGCACCACTGCGCTCCAGCCTGAGTGACAGAGAAAGACTCCATCTCAAAAAAAAAAAAATGCAGACTTACTTTGCACAGTGTCTGCTATGCTGTAGGTCCTCTCTAGAGGTTGGATCTGAATGTAGGGAAAGTAGAAAGAGTTGGCAAGTGATGAGAAACTGCATGAGCTAGCGGGGGTTTCAAGTACAGCACACGCGATTGGTTGATTTGATTTAAGAGAGAGAATACAGGTGTGGGACTCAGCATAGCCCTCAGTGCAGAGCCAGCACCCAGAAGATGTTAATCATTAGGTACCGTGAGCAAAGACCAGGAGGTGAGCACGGGGTTCCGAGCAGGGAGAATGCGCAACTGACAGGGTGGGTAGAGTGGAGACTGTGTCCTTTAAGGCAGCCTGCTTGACTGCTTTTATCCTGGCTGTCATAAGGCAAGTTTTTGGGAGCAGGAAGGAAGAAAAGCTGACCGCTATCGGAAATTTGGCTTAGTGGCCTCTCATCAGGGAAATGAGCTTGGTCTGTCGGGTGGGAGTTGTTCCCCAGAGTTCAAAGGACAAGAATGCTGTATGTTCATACACTGAGCTCTTCAAAGTAGGAACTTCGCCCTATAAAGCAGAAGAGTGGTGTTTTTCTTTTCTTCTTCTTCTTTTGTGGTTTCACATAGCAAATGAGTGACGGTCTCTACTTATAGACAAAGTGAGACGTCAGGCAATGAGGCGTGAGTGTGGCTTGTATTTCTGGTTCTCCCCTCCTTCACTGCTTTCATTTTACTCTTATCGTGCTTTCCAGAAAGTTCGCCTGCTGGGAGAGTCTTTTTGATCGTTTCCCGTGTGTTGTCAGATAGCACCATAGAATTCAGTTTCTGAGAACCAGCCAGAAGCATGCAGTGACATTGCATAATCTGCCTCTGAAGCCGGAGATATTAGCCGTAGAGCTCAGGGCAGCTGCTCCACATCACCGACATGAAGGGAACAGGCGTCGTGGACGGTGCGCCCAAGGTGAGTGATGCGGGGCTGTTTGAATGGGCTCTGGCAGGGAGCAAGCTGTGATGATTAAGGGTATTGACCAGCTTTAGTTGTGACTTTCTAATAAAGGCAAAGGTTGAATACCAGTGACGTGTGAGTTTGAGATTGGAAAGTTTAACATAAGTTTAAGTGTGGGAAATAGATGTGCTGTAAAGCTCCTTAGCAGTTTGCATCCAAGATGGGTGAAAATGACCTTGTAGTAGAAATCAGCTTACTTGGTTGACAGCACCGTCCATCATTTTGTGTCCAGCAAACTTCTGAAGCAAGATGTGAGTCTGCCTCAGCCCCCACTAATTCCTTCTTTCTCTGGACCCCAAAGACACTCAGTGCCACTCCAACTGTTCTGATTGATTTCTGTGCTCACCTCGCAATAGCAGAGCCCAGACCCTTGCCTGTAGCCTCCTGTGCTGAGCCCACAGTGGGCAGTTACATGTTATTTTCATGTTTACTTGTGCATTATGTGAGCAAAGCTGGAGCTTTCAGACAGACTTCATGCCTGTCATGAATCAAAAAAGATTCACTATTTAGAAAGGTAAAAGAAGCCAGGCACAGTGGCACATACCTGTACTCCCAGCTACTGGAGAGGCTGAGGTGAAAGGATTAATTGAGCCTAGAAGTTTGAGTCCAGCCTGGGCAACATAGCAAGACCCCATCTCAAAAAAAAAAAGTTAAAATGGTTACCATATTTAAAAAATTTACCCAGATGTAAAGAAAGTGAAGCTCAAGATTGTGTTTTCATCTTGCTATGCCCTTTTTAAATTTTAAGTAGAACAGTAAAAAAGAAATGAAACAAGTACTAAATGGGGAGCTTGCTTATAAAAAAATCAATGCTTATTTTTAATTATAATAAAAGTGACTAGTGTGGCTGGGTGCAGTGGCTCACACCTGTAATCCCAGCACTTTGGGAGGCCAAGGCAGATGCATCACTTGAGACCAGGAGTTTGAGACCAGCCTGACCAAGACGAAAAACCCCATCTCTACCAAAAATACAACAATTAGCTGAGCATGGTGGTGCATGCCTGTGATCCCAGCTACTCGGGAGACTGAGGCACAAGAACTGCTTGAGCCTGGGAGGCAGAGGTTGCAGTGAGCTGAGATTATACCACTGCACTCCGGCCTAGGTGACAGAGCAAGACTCTGTCTCAAAAAAATCAAAACTAAATAACAAAAGAAAAAAATTGTAAAAGTCACTAGTGGAATTTATGGCTGAGTAACCCATGATAGTCTCTCTTATATAGATTATATGTAAATACCTTAGCTACCCTAGAATTTTGTCCCCAACTACTTACTTTGAAAATTTTCAAACCATTGGAAAAATATGGGGAGCGTGGGGATTATTCAGTAAATCCCTGCATACCTTTCACCTAGATCATGGGTTGATGGTACTTTGTCATATTTGTGTACATCTATTTGTATATATTTAGACACTGGAACACACTTTGTTTTTATTGTTGTTAAACTCTTTGAAAATAAATGGCCAATACAATGATGCTCCACCCCTAAACTTCATTATGTGTCTCCTAAGAACAGAACGTAGAAGAATATCCACATATCATCATCCCCAAGAACATTTCACATTGATTTAATAATGCCATTCTACGATTCAGTCCAATTCACACTGATTTAATAATGCCATTCTACGATTCAGTCCAATTCATATTTTCCAAAGTGATCCTTTGTAGCTTTTCTGGCTGTTGTTATTTGTTTGTGTGTTTGTCTTTCTGATCCAGGTATTGTTTGTCAATTCTCAGTTCTTAATCTAGAACAGTCTACTACCTTTTTCTCTTTCATAACATTGACCTTTTTTCTAAATAGCCTAGATTTTTTTTTATGATTTAGACTTCTTTTTATGTGCTGCTTATTCTGCCTAAATAATTTATGTAGCACTTTACAATTGGGTGGGGTTTCGTTATTTAAAAATAATATATTTAGCAATGGGGGTATCACTCTGTTGTCCAAGCTGGACTCAAATTCCTGAACTCAGGTGATTCTTCTGCCGCAGCCTCCCAAGTAGCTGGGACTACAGGTGCACACCTCCGAGCCCCACTGCAATTTGTAAATAACATGCATGTATGCGTAGAACATGTAATTGATATTCCCAGCATCCCCATGAAATTCTGCTATTAATATTATACAGATAGGCTGGGATCGGTGGCTCACACCTGTAATCCCACCACTTTCAGAGGCTAAAGCGGGTGGATCACTTGAGGTCAGGAGATTAGCCTGGCCAAAATAGTGAAACCCCATCTCTACTAAAAATACAAAAAAATTAGCTGGGCGTAGTGGTGCACGCCTGTATTCCCAGCTATTTGGGAGGCTGAGGCAGGAGAATTGCTTGAACCCAGGAGGCGGAAGTTGCAGTGAGCCAAGATTGTGCCATTGCACTCCAGCCTGGGCAACAAGAGCGAAACTCCATCTCAAAAAAAATATATATATATATGTGTGTGTGTGTATATATATATAATGGTAGCCAACCCTTACCAGTTGTCTACATGTGAGGCCCTGTGCTGAGTGCTCCACTTGCATTGTCTTATTATTACATCCTCACAACATCCTCATGAAGCATATTATTCCCCTGTCACGGACAAGGAAACAAGGCCTCGCTGACTTGCCCAAGGCCATACAGCTAGTAGGTGGCAAGGCCAGGAATCAACCCCAGGCAGACTAAGCTCAGAGCCCCATTCTTAGCTCATTATATTCTCTCCCTTGGATCAGGGGTCGGCAAACTCTTCATAAAGAGCCAGATAGTATTTTATGCTTTGCAGGCCAAATACGATCTCTGTTGCATATTGTTGTTTGTTTATGCAGTCCTTAAGATATGTACAATCATTCTTCGCTCATGTTCATCTGTCTAGATTTGGTCCACAGGCCCTTGTGTAGCAGCCTATGTCATCTCAGTTTACATAGGCCACCCCCACCCACCCACGGAGTATCAGGAAACACCCAAGTTGTCGGCTCCTAGTTCAGAGGCATCCTCAGTTAACCATTTCTTGGGTGTCCTTACAGAAACTATCAATGCTTCTATAAGATATATGTTTTAAGGTTTTACACAAATGAGAGTTGTGAGTAAAGAGCTGTTGAACTTGCCTTTAGCAACTAACAATAGGTACTGGTGTTCAGTTCATATTAGTGCAGTTGATCCATCTCATTAATCTTAATGCCTACATTATTGCTTAATTGCTTAATAAATGGGAGCACAATGCTTCAGGGGGTCATGTCATGTCATATCAGTAGTCCTTAGCTTTGGGGCATTCGCCTTTAAAACAGCCCTGCCTTTCATTCAGGGCCACCGCAGATAGCCTTTCAGAAAACACTGAAGTTCGCCTTTGTACACTGGATGGTAAACAGGGACTGCTCTGGCAAGCTGTTCCTAATTCTACCTGCCGGCCAGTAGCTCCGTTGCCAGTAGAGCTGCTTTCACCTTTGTGCGTAGCAGATTTTGTGTAATTACCAGACCGATTTATTCTGTTTTTTAAAAATTGTTTTATAGAAGAAGGGGACATTTTTTTAAAAACACGTCATATTAGTGACAGGAAACACTGGCCTTAAAGGTGGTAAATTTAACACCTCATTCATTGGTTTATTGGACTCTAGCCAGCTAGTCAACTCCATTCAAGAAATACTAGAAATTTAGTTTTTGTGGAGTTTTTTGAGACGGAGTTTCACTCTGTCGCCCAGGCTGGAGTGCAGTGGCACGATCTTGGCTTACTGCAACCTCCACCTCCCAGGTTCAAGCAATTCTCTTGCCTCAGCTTCCTGAGTAGCTGGGATTACAGGCATGTGCCACCATGCTCAGCAAATTTCTGTATTTTTAGTAGAGACAGAGTTTCACCATGTTGGCCAGGCTGGTCTCAAACTCCTGACCTCAAGTTATCCACCTGTCTTGGCCTCCCAAAGTGCTGGGGTTATAGGCGTGAGCCAAGGCTCCCGGCCAGAAATTTAGTTCAAGGCAGATAAGTGGGTTTATTATATGTAAGTTCTTATTTTGGATTTTTGGTAGTTTCAAGTTATTAAAATAGAGTCTGCAATACACTTTAGTGATTCAGTCCTGTTTGCTGTAAATTCTGTTTACTTCCGTGTGTGTGCGCACGCACATGCTATTACAGGTAATATTGAAATTGGCATCTTCATACACAGCCCTTTTTTCCCCCTAATAACATTATTTTCTCACTGGAGTAAATGTCCAGGAATTGAAAGAAGATTACTGAATGAAATAAGCATTGGCACTTATTTTCCATCATTTTCTGAGAATTTCTGATATTTGATTCTATTTTAAACCTACTTTCCACAGTATTTTCTCTACAATCTGTACTTTCTCTCATAAAGACAGCTATGTGCTCACTCAGTTTTCTGAAGGCACTTTTCAAGCAAGCATCTTTATTATGTTATTGAAGAATGGATGGTCCAATATTTATACTGTAAGAACATTTAAATGTGCTTAATTATCTTTCACGTTTCAAATTCAGCCTCAATTAAAGAGCAAATCTTTTTTGTCTCTCTTCCATCTCAACTCTGAGTGGCATGGTTCCGGACCCACTCAAGAAAGATCAAGGTGCACACGTAGAATTTTTTGTAAAATCTTCCACATTCTCAAGATTGGTTTAAACACGACAAAATGTGGTAGCTTGGAAATGTCTGCCACGTGGTGGGACTTGGCTTGCTTCAGTGCTTCTGGGCAAGAAGGCCTGGTGAGGCTACACTTGTGAGTGGAGAGCAGTTTTAGGTTCTCTTTGTACCTTTGGCATCTCTGAGGTGGTGAGCAAGACATTTCAGACTCAGTCTCTGTTGAAGGGCAAATGGGATTGTGTGCAGAAAGCTGACCTGTCCCTTGAGGGCCCATTAGATCCCACTCCCAGCAGCTCTCCTGCCTCAGTTCCTTCCCCTTCTCCCCTGCTGTTCCCCGTCCTGGATGCTCCTCTCTCTAGCCAGCATCACCTCACCCAGAGGCCTCTCTGGACCATGCTGTGCAAATCACCTCCCCCACTACACAAGCCCACCGCCATCACTCTCATCTATCTTACCTTCGTTTATTAAGATCTGAAATTATCTCACTTTATTTGTTCATCTGTCTTCCTCTCTGGGAGCAAAACTCCATGAGGGACAGACCTGGACTTTCTTATTTCGTGCTGCATCTCTGGTGCCTACGGCAGTGCCTGCACAAAGTAGATGCTCAATAAATGCTTTGTGGTAATGTGTGTGAATGAATGGGAGGTTACAGGGAGTGCAGGTGGAGCCCTGGCTGCAGCCCCGCTGTGAGGATAGGAACAGCACTACTTTCTAGTCAGCAGGTGTTTGGCAACAGAGGTCATTCCTGACTCTCAGCTCTCTAACCCCGACCTGGCCTCAGCCGAAGCCGCCACTCAGCCTGTTCTCTTGACAGTTGGCCCCTCCTTTTCCATGGTCAGATGTTGCCTTAGGTGCAAGCTGTTGCTATTGAAATCAAGGTCACAAACACCTGTTGCCTCCCTCCAGCATTTCCCAGCAACTTCCTCCCTTCATCTATTCCATGAGGCAAAACAGCCCAGATACAACACCCAACTCGAAAACACAGCTCACCATCCATGGCTCAGCCATTCACCCAATGCATAGTATTGGGCTCTGGGGGTTCAGGGTGATCAAGACAGAACTGACATTCCAGTGGAGTCAGCATGACAGTGAGTAAATAGACCCATGGTTTCAGGTGGTGAGAACTGCCAGAAAGAGGATAAAACAGGGGGATCTAATGGAGGCGATGGGTGGAAAAGGCCACTCTGAAGACCCAAGAGATGGGAAAAGCATTCCAGGCAGAGGGAACAGCAGATGCTAAGGCCCTGCAGTGGGAATGCATTCAGCATAGCAGAGTGCCCATATAAAAACCAGTGGGGTCAAAGCAGAGTAAACAGAGAGAGAGTGGTCGGAAGTGAGATCTGAGGTGTTAGCAAGATAACAGGGCCCGGTCGGCCGTGTAAGAACTTCGAAGCCATTCTAATTGCAAAGGAAACCACCAACCCACTTAAGGCAGGAGATGACATGGTCTGATTTATGTTTTCTAGATCACTCAGGCTGCTGTGCAATAAATGGGCTGTAGGTAGGAAAGAGCCAAAGCTGGTCAATGTGGAGACTTCAGTGTAGGTGGCTTCATTTTCCACTGGGGTGGCGCCCTGCTCTTCTCCATGGACATGAAGGAGAATCATGTACTCTGTCTTTAGAAAAAGTAAAACTTTCGGTGTTTGAGACCTCTGGTTGCCGTGTGGGGTGGGGAGTGGTTGTGAGCATAACAAATAGTAAATCGAGGAGTAGATCGCTTCTATTTATGTGTGCCATGTTTGATTCGGGAACACAATGTACCTTTCATTCCTTCAACAAATATTGAATGCCTGCTGCACGCCAGGCATTGTTCTAAATGCAACCAAGGCCAACTGCCTGGTCCCCTGTCTCCATATGTAGTAAATAATTATTATGACTAATAAAAAATTCATCATATACTCATCATTGGTTCCCCTGTTTAATCACCTGTAGTCTTTGAACATTTTATTTCCTGTAGAGCACACTTAGGGGGAAAAAAGCTAAGGGAATGCCACCATCACCCCAAAACGTAAAAGGTCTGTGCATAGACAGGCGCTTGGCCGACTCGATAATGGAATGGGGAAGCGGGGAAGCAACCGTAGAATCAAAACAGGGCTGTTTTGGAATTGCGATGACTAAGGGAGGAAATGACATCGGCCTGAAGGGGAAATAGCTTAAAAGGAGGAAGGTGGGAGGCTGGTAAGAGGGCTGCCACGGAGGGGGAGATTAGAACACTCCAACTTGAGTTGCAAAAAAAGGAAATACATTTTTTAGGAACCATTTCCAAACATAACACCCCTAAAGCGTTTGTTCAGGGGTAAGACCCGCCTTGTACACACACCTACGAAAAGTAGAGTCGACACTGAGAAGAACATGCGTGGCCTCCTGTCCCTGGGACAGCATCCCCAGCTGTCGGCGTGGGAGATCCTGCACCCTCCACTCAGGCTTCAGTGCAGTGGCACAATCTCAGCTCAGTGCGTGGTCTCCTGTTCCCGGGACAGCATCCCCAGCTCTCGGCGTGGGAGATCCTGCCTTTTTTTTTTTTCCTGCTCAGGCTGGAGTGCAGTGGCAGAATCTCAGCTCAGTGCAGCCTCCGCCTCCTGGGCTTAAGTGATCCTCCCACCTCAGCCTCCCAAGTAGCTGGGGCTTCAGGCATGCACCACTGGGCCCGGCTAATTTTTGTATTTTTAGTAGAGGTGGGGTTTTTTTCACCATGTTGCTCAGGCTGGTCTCGAACTCCTGTTTTCAAGTGATTTGCCCACCTCAGCTTCCCACAGTACTGGGATTATAGGCGTGAGCTACCATGCCCGGCCAGGCTCCGCACTCTTAAAACTCCTCCAGGAGGCCAGGCACGGTGGCTCACACCTGTAATCCCAGCACTCTGGGAGGCCAAGACAGGTGAATCATCTGAGGTCAGGAGTTCAATACCAGCCTGACCAACACGGAGAAACCCCATCTCTACTAAAAATACAAAAATTAGCTGGGCGTGGTGGTGCACGCCTGCAATCCCAACTACTTGGGAGACTGAGGCAGGAGAATCATTTGAACCCAGGAGGCGGAGGTTGTGGTGAGCCGAAATCGCGCCATTGCACTCCAACCTGGGCAACAAGAGCGAAAACTCTGTCTCAAAAACAAACAAACAAAAGCAAGCTCCTCTAGGAGACAAGTGTGGATCATGAAGAAGTTATTCACAGGCAATTCTAGGCCACTTACCTGGCCACTCAGAGAGTTTCTGCACGGGTTTATGAGTTAGTGAATGTATTGTTCTTTTCCTTTAAACAATTGCTTCACCTTATCATCAAGAGCAGCTTTCATTTGCTCTACATGTTCTGGACAGCCCAGGCAGTCTGTCTTTTGTGGGGCTAGGGAGGGATAGGAGGCAAGAGAGCAGCAGGTCATCTCTGTGTCTTGGAGGTGTTTGCCATCCGGTTAACAGTAAGTGAAAAGTGCTTTGTGGAATGTTCACTTTGGGTTCAGAAATTTGCTTTTAGAGACGGGGTCTCACTTTGTCACCCAGACTGGAGTGCAGTGGCGTTATCGTAGTTCACTACAACCTCAAACTCCTGGACTCAAGCAGTCCTCCTGCCTCAGCCTCCCAAGTAGCTGAGACTACAGGTGCGCACCACCATGCCCATCTAATTTTTTTTTTTTTTTTTTGTAGAGATAAGGGGCTCTCCCTATATTACCCAGGCTTGTCTCGAACTTCTGACCTCAAGCAGTCCTCCTGCCTCAGCCTCCTAAAGCACTGAGATTACAGGAGTGAGCCACCATACCCAGCCCAGGTTCAAAAGTGAGAGTCTCACCACAGTTGAAAGGGGAATAGAAGCACAAGAGTCAGTAATTAATAACAAGCAACTCAAGGTGCTCCTTCCTTACATTGGTGTTCCCCAAAGTGAGGCGATTGCCAGCCACTGGGAGTCAGGGCCAGTTACATAAGACATTTTCCCTTAGCTCCCTTTGGGTATCCCAAATAAGGGTTGGGATGGGTTTACGTGTAGTCCATTATTAACAACTAAACAAACAAACCTAGTGAGTTGCAATAAATTCACACCAACAGAACAAAAGAAGAAAAACTTAAACAACAGAGTGGCTCCTTGCTTTCCTGAAGCACCTCTAAAAATGACCATAGAAAAATGGAAAAGTCGGTGAACAAGCCTGAACCTTCACTCATTTCTCTGTGATACATTAAACAGCTTGAGCCAGCTTTGAATTCTTCCTAGTCAAGCCAATGGAAAAACCACACGCTACAGGGACCCTGACTGTGGGCACTCCAGAGGATTTCAAGTGTGGTGCATACCACAGTTTTTTACATTACTGGTGTATCTTGATGTGCATTCAAACAAACTAAAACTAGCTCATCAAACCTGGAATTTCATGGGTAACATTGCTGAGGGAGAGTTGTTTTTTAATTGGCTCAATTTATTATTTTACCTAAAAAATTGTAGTGACACATGGATATGACAGGAAGCAGGCAGTCGCTAGACACACAAAGCTTTAGAAACACAGGCTGGGGGCTGGGTGTGGTAACTCACGCCTGTAATCCCAGCACTTTGGGAGGCTGCAGTGGGAGGATCACTTGAGCCCAGCTCTTGAAGACCAGCCTGGGCAACATAGCGAGACTGTGTCTCTACAAAAAATTTTAAAAATTAGCTGGGTGTGGTGGCTCATGCCTGTAGTCCTAGCTACTTGAAAGGCTTAGGTGGGAGGATTGTTTGAGCCCAGGAGTTCGAGGCTGCAGTGAGCTGTGATTGTGCCGCTGCACTCCAGCCTGGGTGACAAAGTGAGACCCTGTCTCTAGAAAAGAAAAGAGAGAAACACATGCTTAGACAAAGTTTTCTTCTAATTGGAGTTGGCATAATTGCTTATGACCCATCAAATAACACAAAACTCCTTTCTTTACGCTTTTCCTCACTTCTTTCCTTAAAAAACGAAAAAAGAAAAAGGAAAGAGAGAAGAAAAGGAAAGGAAGTTAGAGAGGAAAAATACCTGAGTGTTATTTTCTCTGTAATCCCTCGGATGGCTTTCATGAACTAAGAGGTAAGAGTAAGAAAAGAAGTCATGGGAAATGTAGATTTTGCAGCTGGATGGGAACTTGGCGATTGCCCTGTGAAGCTATCTCACTTTCAGGTGAAGAAGCTGAACCCCAGAGAAGTTCTGTTACTTGCCTCCTCCTTCGGTGGGTTTTTCATGTGCAAGGGTGAAATTGCCAACCCCTTAACTTGATCCAACAGCTCCCCAAACCAAATATCTTAAGCAATAACTCAGGGACTTCGCTGGCAAGGAATAGACTTGGCGGTGGGAGGCAGTGGCAAGGCTGTGAATGAACACACTAGGATCTCTGGAGCACTTTGAGTTGGAGAATGCAGTCTGGTATGACATGGGCCCATCTTGGGCCACAGACATGATAATCAATTATGTGAAGGCCTGAGAGACCTTTATTGTGTCATTTCAATCCTGAGCTTAGATCAAGGAAACTGGTTACCTGTTCCCCTGGTGTACATTGTCAGACATACAGTAGGTGCTTGATAAATAATTGCCAATTAAATGAAGCCTTAAGTGCAGCTTAGCAAGGTTTCCACGAGTAGGGGAAGTATATTAAAGCATGTCGATCTGGGTAAGACCCAAACCTACTGGAAAAGCACAGTATTCAGTTATCAGAGAAGCAAATGCCTCATTTCCACTGGGTGGCTTTGGAATTTTTTTCTGACCACAACCTCCTCCTCAAAGCCCCATTAGTAGGCAGTGCCTCCTACAGCTGTAGAAGTTCCTTTAAAGTGTGGCTTTTTCATCTGAATCATCAGGAAGAATTCAAAGCTGGCTGGGTCAGAGTTCAAAGTTTTCAAGAACCCAGTTAAAGTTTGTGCTTATTTACAGCATATGCCATTCTCCAGGATTATTTTTAGAGGTGTTAAGAAAGTAAGGAACTCTCTTTGCATTAAAGTTCTTCTTTTTCTCTCATATCCCTCCTCATATGCAAGTTCACCAGGTTTATTCACTTCTTTGTCCCTGGTTTCTATGGATAAACCAGCCACGAAGGCTATGTGCATCCATTTGGATGGGAGGGAACCAATGGGAGTGTGGGAGAGAATATATTATGTAACCAGCCCATCCTTCCCCATGGCTGGGATAGCAGGAAGGGCAGCGAGCCTCCCCCAAGAGCTTAGAGATCCACTGGCCACATCCACAGGCAAAGACAGCTGCAGAGAAAGTTTAGACCCAGACCTCACAGCATTCCTGCACAAACTCCTACAGAAAGATTTCCCTTTCCAAGCGATCTGCGACTTCTGCTGGTGTCTTCCGGGATATGGATAGTACTTTTTAAAATCATTTCTTTAAAGGATCAAGATGAAGGTGAATGTGAGTATCTGAGTTTCTGTCTTCTGACATCCATTTCCTACAACTATGTGATTGCTTGGCACTCTGAGTTAACTGTATAAAAGGGTCCAGAGCTTGTTATTTCCAGTGCTCCCCACTATATTAAGGAAGCAGGTAATGATGGTTTCCCAATGACGGTCACACCATGGGAAACAATTGAAAGTTGCATCCCGTTTTGAAACCAAAAAGGGAGACCTTATATTTTTGTTTAGAAAGTTATATTCTATTCTATTAGGTTTTGTTTTAAAGCTTACATATTACTTTATTTTATTTATTTATTTATTTATCTATCTATTTATTTATTTATTTATTTATTTATTGAGATGGAGTGTTGCTCTGTTGCCCAGGCTGGAGTGCAGTGGCGCCATCTCAGCTCACTGCAACCTCCACCTCCTGAGTTTAAGCAACTATCCTGTTTCCTCCTCCCCGGAAGCTGGGACCACAGGCGTGCACCACCATGCCCGGCTAATTTTTGTATTTTTAGTAGAGTCGGGGTTTCACCATGTTGGCCAGGCTGGTCTTGAACTCCTGACCTCAAGTGATCCGCACACCTCGGCCTCCCAAAGTGTTGGGATTACAGACATGAGCCACTGCACCTGGCCTTAAATGTTACTTTAAATATAAGAGTAGTTGGGAAAAGGGAGTTTCAGTTCACACTTCCAGTTAAATAACTTTCAGATCATTTTCTGCACATTCTGGAGCTTTTCATTCAAGAATTTTCACCTTTTTCAAAACCAGAGCTGAAGCAGAAACTCAGTTCTTTTCCTAGCCTATTGGGCAAATTAATATTAATCACAAAAAAAGGCAGCAGTTTCCCTTCAGCATCTCTCACTTAACTACTTTGCTAAGTTTTTTTTTTAAAACAGCTCCAAGAGAAGCAACTGTCCTTTATGTGAGATGATGCAAGAAACCACTTAGCTATCACCTCGTTAAAAGAATTCAAAATATTTCTGATAATGAGATGCAGATTACTGAAGCAAAGCTGTCTCAAGTTTTACAACCTCATAAACTAATTCTCTCACCACATTAGGCATGACAAATTAAAGAGATAGTTTAATCTACTTGCAAATTCTTAGAGCAAGTTCTGGTTATGAAATATACCATTTTCTTATTTTAAGTGGCAGTTCCTCATAACTTATGGAATTTTACTTTTAAATGTAAATATTGATATGGAAAGCCACTGCAATTTATGGGGGAAAATAAAAGTTAAGATTACAGCTTTGGCCAGGCACGGTGGCTCACGCCTGTAATCCCAGCACTTTGGGAGGCCGAGGCGGGTGGATCACCTGAGGTCAGGGGTTCGAGACCAGCCTGGCCAACATGGCGAAACCCTGTCTCTACTAAAAATACAAAAATTTACCAGGCAGGGTGGCAGGCGACTGTAGTCCCAGCTACTCGGGAAGCTGAGGCAGGAGAATCGCTTGATCCCAGGTAGCGGAGGTTGCAGTAAGCAGAGATCACACCACTGCATTCCAGTCGGGGTGACAGAGTGAGACTCTGTCTCAAAAAAAAAAAAAAAAAAAGATAACAGGTTCTTTCTTGGATAACTATGTCAATGGGAGGCGATTACAGAGGAGGGAAGGAGGCAGGAGGGACAAAGAGAAGACAGGAATGAGCTGGCAAAAATGAAGGGAGGAAGGGAGAGAGAACAGAATGTTAGATGAGCGAGGAGATGGCTGGTTGCCTGGTGCTCCCTTCTCAACTGCAGACCTCACAGCACAACTTCAGGAGTTGTAGGAGGTTTTCCAGGAGAAAAGTAGGGACATGGTTATTCTGAATGTTTTCCCCAACATCATACACATGCAACACGCAGCTGCTGTGTCCTGATACTGCACATCCTAACTTTGGCCTTGGGAAACATGTCCCATCGTGGCAGGCCCTCCTCTCTGGCCGGGGTCTTTGTGCACAGGACCCAGATCATTCTGCAGCTGGCCAAAGGAGAGCTCGAGGAGCGCTGGGATAGCAGGAAGGGCAGCGAGCCTCCCCCAGGAGCTTAGAGATCCACTCAGTGCCTCCTCAACGTGCCTGGACCAGGCCAGACAAATCTTTAAAACACTTTGAGTCTAAACTTCTGTGATTCTTAATGCACCTGCAGTTAGATCCCATTTACCAGTCATTCATTGCCCTCTCTGTGGGCTTCCACTCTGTGGCCCTGCCCTCAAGGAAGAGGTAAATGCTCACACAATCAGCCAGTTCTCAAAAAAACACTCAAGTACCTTTCAGCATCCTCCATGCCGTACACGGTCCAGGCCCTTTGGGGGATGGCCAGTGAGAAGTAGTTGATGATGTTTAGCATCCCGGAAGTTCGGGGAGGTGAGAAATCTTTGTGCGTGTGGCAAACTGCTTTTGGCCAAGATTAAGATGGACTCAAAGTCAAACTTCCTTTCTATCTAATGTAGGAGTAGAAAGGCCTTGCGCGGTCATGACAAGCAGCTGCTTTAATTCACCAGCGCGGAAGTCCTCTTCTTCCAATAGAACAGAATCCTTTGTAAATTAGATTTTTATATTGAAAAAGAACATTTACACATGGTTTTAAAAATTCCAACTGCACAAATGAACATGGACTCAAAGTGTTTTTATCTAATCCCAAACCTCTAGCTCCCCAGACCCCTGTTTCCTACCCAGAAGGGACCCTCAGTGAGTGACATAACCTTCCAGAAAGATGCTATACTTACAAAAGCATCAATGCAGACCTATGCTCATCTTGCTCTTTTTTAAAAATTTAATACTGCATTTTGGAGATTGTCCCATTTCCAATGATATAAGCTCTACCTCATTCTTGTAATGGCTACATTGTACTCCATTATACAAATGTCTCTGTTTCTCAGCTTCATCTCCCTCTCCCAGGAGGCACTTTGCCATCCTGTATCTGCTAAGATGTCCACACCGTCTTGTGATAGAGTCCGTGCTAAGCAGAGTGGTTTGTAGGCTAAAAGAGCACACTCCAGACCCCAAACTGCCTGTATTCCAATCCTGGCTTTGGCCCTTGATTGCTGAGCTACCTTAAGTTACTTTCTCACCATCTCTGTGCCGTAGCTTACTCATCTCCTAAATGAGATGTTACTTACAGTATCTGCTTCATAAGGTTTTTTCGATATCAAATGCGGCCATCAGTGCTAACTCCTCATCCCAGTACCTGCCACAGAGTTGAGAACCCGCAAGCCATCCTCATTCCCAAGGCACTGGCTAAACAGTGGACAAGACTAACACAGTTCCTGCATAACTGGAGTGCGATGGACACTCCTTTCAGGGCAAACAGACTGGTTTCATGAGGGGCTACATTGAATCTAAAAGATTAAAGAGGATTTTCCCCCTTCTTTTTTTATCCCCCCCAAGACAAGGTCTCACTCCGTCTTCCAGGCTGGAGAGCAGTGGCACAATCCCGGCTCACTGCAACCTCCACCTCCCATGTTCAAGCCATCCTCCAGCCTCAGCTTCCTGAGTAGCTGGGATTACAGGCGTGTGCCACCATGCCCAGCTAATTAGTATATTTTTTGTAGAGATGGGGTTTCACCATGTTGCCCAGGCTGCTCTCAAACTCCTGTGTTCAAAGCGATCTGCTCACCTCAGCCTCCCAAAGTGCTGGGATTACAGGTGTGAGCCACCACACCCAGCCAGCTTCTCCCCTTTATTTGATCAGTTATAGGAAAATAATACTAGCTGACACACAGAGCGTGTGAGAAGTCTGGATTGTTATGTGGGGTTTGCAAAGTGAGGACCCTTTCCAGATCACCTTTGCTATAACTCCTTAAGCTAGGTATGGTGGTGTGTGCCTATAGTCCCAGCTACCTGTGAGGCTGAGGCAGGAGGATTGCTTGAGACCAGGAGTTTAAGGCTGTAGTGCACCATGATCATGCCTGAGAATAGCCACTGCATTCTAGCCTGGGCAACATAGCAAGACCCTGTCTCTTAAAAACAAAAACAAAAACCCATATCTCATCCTTTTAGAGGTGACTTCACAGAATGTTATTACTCACCAGAAATCCCTCCCAGAAGAAGTGTCTGTAGATACTTTGATTCTTCCTTAGGTTGTCCTTCCTCCTTCTCTGTCTTCCCTTTTTGGAGAATGTGGCTGGGATAAAATGGAGGTGGTGAGGGGATTTTTCTTATGCTCTTGGAAACTTTTTTTTTTTTTTAACATAATGTCCTTTTAAAATGATGGAAAGTAAACATTCACAAGCCAACAGATAACACTGTTCTCTCTGCTTTACTCTTTCCTGGCCTGTATTTGAATTTACATGAAATGAAATACTTCCAAGTACAGTCGAAGGGAGACTATTGACTTTAAAGATGATCAAAGATCCCTTTCTCCATTCTGCACTCACTCTCGATGTTGAGTCTGGGCTCAGCTACCTCATAAAAATATATAACAGAATATGTCACTGATCTCAACATAAAAGCTCCTATATCCATGGAAATCCTTCATGAACTTCAGGGATTCACATTTCCCATGTATCAAAAGATCTGTGATATTTATAGTATATGCATTTTTTAAAATGTGGTTTCTCTACAACTGAGTGTCCTCTCCCGGCCCTCAAAGGGGAAGTAGGAAGCATTCCGTCACCTCGCCTGAGTACTAAGAATTCTTGAAAGTAAGACGTGGAATCTGTGAGAAGGAAGCCGAAATGCAAAACACGGACATTTTTCAAAGAAGGATTTTAGTAGAAGAAAAATGTCCCTCTTGACCTTGGAGATCTACATCTTTGTGCAGAGCAGGGGCCTAGACATCACTTACTGCTCTGGCTTCTTTCACAGTTACCATCTCCACCACTAGTTTGGGGAACTTCCTTATTTGCCACCTCCCACTACGCACTGGTGACCTCATTGTATGATTTACCTTCCCAAAGAAAGAATGATATTCTAGGTTACTTGGATGAAAACGGTCTCATGATCTCTACTCTCCTATCCCATAGTTACTACTGTTTTAATTTTAGGAGCATAAGAGTTTGGTGTGGGGCGGGCTGTGAAAGATAAAACAAGGAGGAAGCAGGATGGGGCCATGATGCTGCTCTGACCCCTGTGACAGGAAAGAGAGAAGGAGCTGGACAGAGTAGGGAGAGCCTCAAACTGTGCGGCAGCTTAGACACAGTCTTGACAACTCAACCAGAGCTTTGGGGTAAAGATTGCCCATTCAGTGAGTCCTGCATTGGGCAGAAACACTCAGGACCCCTGACTATTAACTTTCAGTTTGCAAAGGAAATCTGGGTGGGGCCTCTAAAACCCCAGCAGCGGGCTGGACTCAGCAGCAGAATGCTTCACTGGGCCTGAGGAGTGATCTTTTAAGAGCTACCCGAGCATGCCGCAGTCTCCACCACACCCAAATGTCTGATGCCTGGCCTGCCTCATTCATGTATATTTCTCGCGCAGCTCCTATAATCCTTTGAGTTTGCTGCTCCTCCTTATAGCTGTCTTTAAACCAGCTCTTTCTGGATTTGCACACATTTGGACATAAGAGTTAGCAGATTAGAGTAGGAAACAGACTTTGACTTGGGAAGGCCGCACAGAGTATTGGCAATAGCAGGCTACAGTCAGATAGATGCGAGTCTGAATCCCCGCTCTGCTGCCTGCTGCTGTATGACCTTAGGTCATTAATCTCTCCTAGTCTCAGGCGCCACAAAGCACTAAAATGAGGCCAACAGAGCAATCAGTGTACCCGCCCCCGGACCAACCCCCCAGCCCGCCCCCCAGCCCGCCCCCCAGCCCTGACATTCTTGAGTTTCTGCAGCTTTGCTCTTTTGAGTAATCTAAAGAGAAAGAAAATTGAAGGTAAAGCAGAGAAGCAAGCTGTGCCTGTGGGCGAGTGCACGTGGGCGCAGTCACCCGGGCAGTGTGTCCACCCCGGCCTAGAGAGGGGATTTCCATCCTAGGAACAGGGACGATGAAGCAGCATAACTGAAGCTGCAGCAGCTGCTTCTCTCCTGGCTCATCTGAGCTGCTCCTGCCTAGAGCTGCCACACCTGCTGATGGCTCTTATCCCACCGTGGGTGATGAAAGTGTGCGGGCCAGTTCCCTCTCTGCTTCTTACTTTCCCTGGCCCGTTCAGCAGTGTGTCCCTCTCTTCTCTGTAGTTATGTTCCTGCTTTTCCTCCAAGCCTCACCTCAAGTTGCATCCAGTCCTTCACCAGCTCCTCCCCAAAACTAAGGAAATCCAGCCTCCGCCCTCATCCAAGCCACAGGCATCTCCCAGCTGGACCGGACAATTGGCTTTGAATCACCTCTCTGGCTTCCACTTGCTCCATGCACCCCGTTTTCCACCCAGTAACCAAGTATAAACAGCAGCCGCCATGGAAGTTAGGAGTCAGGGCCTTTGTTGATCTCTCTCCAGGCAACCTGGTCATTTTACAGTTCCTCCAACTTTCCATGCCTCCCCAACACATGCACATACACACTCACTCACACTCCCACACGCCCCCTCACCCACGCACTCCAGCCTCCACACATTCCTCTTCCTCTGCCTGAATGCTCTTTATCTAACACTTTATCTGACTAACTCCTTGTCTGACTAACTCCTCCTTACCCCCATGGAAGCTTCCATGGCCACTTTCTCAGGTAAATTTTCCCTAAGCCCTCACCCATCAGTACTTCCCAACTGCACTTATAATTTTTCATAACTTCCTGTATTTTATTTCTCATAACTTCCCATATTTTTAAATAACTTCCTGTATTTTATTTCTCATAACTTCTTGTATTTTCTTTCCATCCCACTTACGAGAGGTGGAAACCCTGTATTTATTTCTGTGATGATTTGATTAGGATTTGTCTGCTCCACTAAAATGTACATGGCATGAGATCCGAAACAGTTTTGTTCACCACGATGCCTCCAGCAGAGCCCCTGGAATACAGTTGATGCTCAATACAATCTCGGTGAATGAATGAATGAATGAATTGCTCCCCAGATTTCTCCAAGTGCAGCTAAGACCACTGTATCCTCGGCTGCTCGGGTTTAGATGAGCACATTGCATCTGCCCGGTGTGGAAAGGTCTCCGCACTGAGGTTATCATCACCATGAAGGCAGTCAGCCTCTTATTCTTCACGTTTGTTTCTCTATCCTCCTCACGTTCTTCCTTCCAAATGCGTATTCATTTTCCTTTTCCCTCTCCCAGCTGTTGTATGAAGATGGGCATTTGTGGAAAATGTCCTTTTTGGAAATCGTTTAAGAACAGTTCTTCCATTGTACCCAGAATCTAACTGCTTGTGTACCCACAAGGAACAAAAATGTGAACATATGTCCTTCTTCACCTCTTAAATTTCTACACAAATATTTCCAATTAACACTCTATTTAAGAATACCTTGTGAGTGGCCTCAGCAACAATTGCGATGGTTATTGGATGCCTTTGCAGTGGCCTGTCAACTGCTTCCATCTGTTATTCACAAAGAGCTCAGTGCAGTGCCAGGAACACGGGTGCACGATGAGTGCTGGCTGCTGCTATTGCAATGTCCAGTGCTCCCTGCACGCCCAGCCTGACCACAAGAGCCGGAGCACAGCCGAAAGTGGGGTGGTCAGGGGCAGCCTCTGCAAAGGGGTGACTCGAGCTGAGAACCAGAGGAGGAGGATCTGGTGGAAGAGAGTTCTGGGCAGTTCTGGGCAGAAGGAACAGCAAAGGAAAGGTCTGAGGTGGAAGCAAGCTCAGGGCACCTGAGAAAAGTAACAAAACAATGTGACTGGAGGGAAACGAATGAGGGTAGAGCTGCGAACTGGGAGGCGAATCCTGCCTCGAAGCCACACTAGGAAGGTGACCTTTTGTTCGGAATGCAGTTCTAAGCAATTAGAGATTTTTAAAATAAGAGACCAATAGGATCCAATTTATGTGTATAAAATAAAATATTCTGGCTAGTGTCTGGAGAGTGGATTATAAGGTGAAAGAATGGATGTGAGGAACCAGTTAGAGTTTAAGTGACCTTGAACAAGTCATTGATCTCTCTGGCCCTCAGTTCTCTCATCTGTAAAATGGGGCTAAGGAAGTCTGCCTCTGAGATTTCAGAGAAATAGGTAATATCATGACTTCAGTGCATCCAACACAAAATAGGTTCTCATTCAATATAATTCCGTTTTCCCTCCATTCCAGGTAAGGAACTCCCCAAGACTTTCCACGTGCATTTCATTCTTCTTTTGTAACATTAATATTGATGGTCTTTGCTACTGAAACTCTGAGATATAATTAATTGATTGCATGAGCTGTCCAGAGACCCCCCTGTCAATTGTAATGAAACACAATACAGTGTTTCATTCATATGGAAGGGAAACGTGTTATGGTAACATACTTAGAGTTTTCCTTTGCTGGGAGTTTACATCCTTTGAAGATGTGGTCTGCTGTCCTGAAGACAGCAGGTCAAAATTACAAAATAAATCATATATCAAGAATAAGACTGCTGCTGTTCATCTTGGACAGCTGTGGATGCCCATAAAAACCCCATTGTTCTCTGGAAAAAATCCTTACTTTTACAATAGACAAATCCACCAGCTAAGCTACGTTCAATCTGGACCCTTCAGAGCAGCTGCCATATTGCAACAACTGCTCTGTCTAAAGACATGCACTATCTTATTTCTAGAAAAATGCAAGCACATTTCGGATGATGGGTTTTTAAAGATTGCTTTAAATGTATTTCATAGGAATTATGATTAAATATACCATAATTATTTCATTATAGCCTCTGCAAAGGCTTTTATTTTCCCTTTTGTTCCCAATGTAGATGGTTAAAGTACAATTTTCAAAAAGGCAAAATTATGACTCTCATGCAAATATAAAATGAACTCATGTCAAAGATTTTAATCAATTTTGGTCAATTACTAGGGAATCAATGAAATGTTAAAACTAGGTCAAAGATCATTGAGGATGCTTGTCCAACTTGAATGAATTTATTTTTAAAAAGAGATCATTGAGGTGTTAGGTAGGTATAGGCAATTTAATTAAGGAATATTAGAGTGTGATTGCAAGGCTAAATATGAAACTGGTTAAAGTCCTACAAGATAACAAACCTACAAGACAATAAACCTTTCAGATTATCGTTTCAGATAATAAACCTTTCAGATTATCGTTTTTTTTTTTTTTTTTACTGAACAGCAATAATTTGTCTATTTAACTGGAAAAAAAAATCTACAAAGTAGCATGTAACTTTCATAAGTCCTTTTTTTTTTTATTTTTGTGAGACAGGGTCTCACTTCCTCACCCAGGCTGTAGTGCGGTGGCACAATCTTGGCTCACTGCAACCTCCACCTCCTGGGCTCAAGCCATCCTCCCAATTCAGCCTCCCCAGTAGCTGGGACTACAGGCGTGCACCACCGAGCTGGACAATTTTTGTATTTTTTGGTAGAGACAGGGTTTCACCATGTTGGCCAGGCTGGTCTGGAACTCCTAGCTTCAAGTCATCCACGTGCCTTGGCCTCCCAAGGTGCTGGGATTCCAGGCATGCGTCATCACGCCCGGCCTAAGTCTTGACCTTTAATCAACACTCTTTATAAGACTCTAAAACTCTAGTCCCTTAAATACTTCATCACTGCTGGATTCTCCAACCTCAGCACTCACATTCTTCCAACACATTCAAGGGATAATGATTCCGTGTGCAGACTAGTTATGCCTTGAAGTTTATCTTCTGGACATGCTGGTGGTCGTTCTTACTGAAGGTTATCGAAGAGTGTGGTCAGGGGGTCACAGAAAGCTTCCTCTTACCCTACTCCAGACAGAAATAGGAGTGCTCCTCTTGGTGTTTGTGACTTCTTACCTCTTAAAGACTTGAAAATGGAGGTGTTATGTCACGCCTCTCTTTCATTCGTTAACTCAACAAGGAGCTAAGATCCCCTACTCTGTGCTGGACCATGGGATACCGTCCAGAACAAGAGGCTGTGGCCCTCACTCTCCTGGAGCTTACGTTCTTGTGGGGAGACAGACCCTGGATGAGTTGAATCCTAATGTGATAAGTACTGATGTGCAAAGGTGTTGAGCCTAAGTATGGGGAGAACTAGTTTGGTTGAGAGGGTGTCAGGGACCCTTTTTCTAAGAAAGTGACATTTAAGATGAGCCTGGAAGGATGTGTGGGATTTCACTGGGTGGAAAGCTGCTGACTGCTTTGGGGTAGAGAGAACAGCACAAATGAGAGACTCAAGCCCTCAGAAAGGGTGGTGCCCCGGAGGCCAGTGAGGAAGTGATACCTATGAGGCTGTAAGCGTGGGACGAGGCAAAATCACACAGAGCCATGATGGTTTGGGCACAGTTTGGGCTTTGTCCAGAGGGTTTTAGGGAGCCACTAAAGGGTGGTAGAGAGGGGAGTGGCACGATCAAAATTTGTGTCCCTGAAAAACTCGAGGACAGCAACAGTGCCATATGTAATAAACATTCCATAAATGTTTGCTGAATCTGTGAAGGAATAATTGGCTGACCCAGAGAGACACCCCGTGGGATGCCTGACACCAGGACATACAGTCAGTGTCCACTGGCTGTAGCTCAGCTCTCTGCTTTTCAATGTCATCTCATACACTCACTGGGCTCGGACAAGTGACAGCTTCATATCTTCCCTCTCACTTGAGGATATCTGCTTCACCATGGAGAAGAGAGGAAATCTCTACAGGCAGGAATGCCCCTCACAATACACATGCCCCTAACTCCTTTTGGGACCTTGTTTCTATTAAAAAATGAGTTAAAAGGGGGGTACAGCAGGGAGGTGACACATTCCCCGAGTTGCCTGCAAGTTACCCCTCAGCGGCATGAGGGCTGCAGCTGATTCTGTAGTTTTGAGTAGTCTGGGTGTTGCTAAGAATATGCTAGGAAATATTTCAAGTTTCCTTGACAAAGATTTTAAAACAAATACATCATCCAACCAAGAGGTAATGCACAGGGTAGATTAGGGTACAAGGAACAGTGCAGTCTCATTCACAGTGGGCGGAGGTGTGAATGGATTGAAACTTTGCTGGAGGGGAACGTGACAGCCTCCGGAGCCCTGATGGTTTCCACCCACCGACTTCCCACTGAAGAATTTATCCATGGAAATAAACAAGGGGAGTTGCAAATACTAGCTATGAAGGTGATAATTTCAGCATTGTTGGTAATAGCTAAAACCTGCAATTAGCTAAAATGTCCAAAACCAAGAAGAAAAATTATGTTTCATCCGTACAATGGAAAACTAAGTCACTGTTTTAAAGGATATTGAAGAAAAATGTTTATTGACATGGAAAGATGCTCACAATTTATTTATTTATTTATTTATTTGAGATGGAGTCTCACTCTGTCGCCCAGGCTGGAGTGCAGTGGCACCATTTCAGTTCACTGCAACCTCTGCCTCCCGGGTTCAAGTGATTCTTCTGCCTCAGCCTCCCAAGTAGCTGGGACTACAGGTGCACGCCACCACGCCCAGCTAATTTTTTTTTTTTTTTTTTTTTGTATTTTTAGTAGAGACGGGGTTTCACCATATTGACCAGGATGGTCTCAAACTCCTGACCTTGTCATCCGCCCACCTCGGCCTCCCAAAGTGCTGGGATTACAGACGTGAGCCACCACACCCAGTCCCACAATTTATTTTTAAGTGGGAGAAAAAAGCAGATTATAAAACAGTGTGTTTCATATTATGCCATTAGGTTTTAAAACTTTAACAATGACTGTAGGTGTGTATGTGGACAACTATGCAAAAGAAAAGATCTGGAAAGATACAAAAACCAAAGGATTAACAGCAGTTACCTGTGGTGGTGGCACTGCAGGCATTTTCATTTTCTTCTGTTTGCTCATTATCATTTTTACTTTTTCTTTAATGAACTTGTGTTACTTTTGTAGAAAGAACAAAAGGTTTTCTTTACAAAAATTGTTCATGATCTCCTAGGATCTCAGCTGTATTAGATTTTGTGGGGGACGTTCAATGTCTCTCTGGGTGCGTGAAGGATCTGATTCTACTTACGATTTTTAGATAGACTTGTGGTGGTGTTTCCCCAAATCCACACAGACCTGCTTGTCTGGTTAAGATGGTTTTTATCAGCAGTTGGTCTTCCAATTCCATTTATGTAACAGAATAGAAATATTAGGCAAGAAGCACAATAATTTTCAACAAATATAATGGGAGAGTTGGTCACTTTTGCTTTATTTATGAACCGTGTGAACAAAGGTTAATGAGTTTAAAAGGTGTAATTACATTTATTTAGAAAATAAAAAACCACTGGAAGGGTAAATACCAAAAATGGTGTAAATTGGTATCTCTGAGTGCTGGGATTATGGGTAATTTTCATTTCCTTCTTTTATTTCTCTCTTTTTCTGTAATGAACATGTATTGATATAAAAAGGTGGGGAAAGGTGATTACTTTAAAACCTCAAGAAACAAGTTGCCTTCATGTAATTACAGTGGAAAGTTCAAACAAGAAGGGGGCTCAGCCATCACTGCCGTGGTAACGAGGTGATTTGTTTTAGAACTGTGTGGCTTACTGAAAGAGCGTAGGTCAGAGAATTAGGAGACTGGGTTTGATCCTGGCTTTGTGACCACAGGCAAGTCACTAACCTCCTGAGTCTTTTGTCATTCACTAGTTTTTGTTTTGTTTTGTTTTTGAGACGGAGTCTCGCTCTGTTGCCCAGGCTGGAGTGCAGTGGCATGATCTCGGTTCACTGCAACCTCTGCCTCCAGGGTTCAAGCGATTTTCCTGCCTCAGTCTCCCAAGTAGCTGGAAATACAGGCACATACCATCATGCCCCGCTAATTTTTGTATTTTTAGTAGAGACAGGGTTTCACCATGTTGGTCAGGCTGGTCTTGAATTCCTGGCCTCAAGTGATCTGCCCTCCTCGGCCTCCCAAAGTGCTGGGATTACAGGCTTGAACCACTGCGCCCAGCCTCTTGTCGTTCACTTATTAATGAACATGTATTGAGCATCTTCTGTGTACCTGGGCCTGGGCCTGACACTGGGGACAGAATAGCCAAGTGAGATGTGGGCCCAGCAGTCACAGAACTGCCAATCCAATTCAGAAGGAAAATAGCAAAAACCAGACAAAAAGCGACCTAATAGTAATAACAGTCACAGCTGCCTGTACCAAGCACTTACTAAATGCCAGGCACCTGTACATGACAGAGAACGAGACACCCATATGTATACACAATATATAATGGACTGCTATATATATAGGATATATGTGGTGTACATATATGTATCAACCCATCATATATAGTATGTGTATATATGTATATATGTGTGTATACATATATACATACAGATACATATATACACATATATACATACAGATACATATATACACATACATATACACATATGTACATACATAAACATATATACACATATGTATGGTATGTATATATACATATACATACATATATGTATATATGTTATATACGTATATATACGTATGTGTATATATGCAAAGGTCATGACGTCCACAAATTAAAACAGCGCTGTGACACAGGAGTTGGAAACCAGCCTGAGCAATGACAAAACACCTTCTCTACAAAAATACAAAATTTAGCCCAGGGTGGTGGCACGCATGTGTAGTCCCAGCTACTCGGGAGGCTGGGGTGGGAGAACTGCCTGAGCCTGGGAAGTCGAGGCTGCAGTGAGCCAAGATTTCACCACTGCACTCCAGCCTCGGCAACAGAGTGAGACCCTGTCTCAAAACCATAAACAAACAGGGCCATGAAAGCATATTAGGACCGTGCAACCTCGTCTCAGGATGCAGGGAAGTCTGCCCTGAGGATGTGACATTTCACTTAGACCCCAAGGATGTGAAGGAACAAATCAGGCAAAGAGCAGGGACAAGAGCCTCTGGGGTGGAAGAAACGAAATGGAAGGGCATTATGAATTTGCATTAAGCTTTCTTAGTGAGTGGGACTGGTGTAGCGGTCGCTGGCCATGGTGCTAACAGCAGATTCTCTTCTCCCCTCTCCACCCGCAGGCACTCCTGGCCAGGGCGCTTTACGACAACTGCCCTGACTGCTCTGATGAGCTGGCTTTCAGCAGAGGGGACATCCTGACCATTCTGGAGCAACACGTACCAGAAAGCGAGGGTTGGTGGAAGTGTTTGCTCCACGGAAGGCAAGGTCTGGCCCCTGCCAACCGCCTCCAAATCCTCACGGAGGTCACTGCAGACAGGCCATGCCCCCCATTCCTGAGAGGCCTGGAAGAAGCTCCTGCCAGCTCAGAGGAGACCTATCAGGTGCCCACTCTACCCTGCCCTCCCACTCCAGGCCCCGTTTATGAGCACATGAGGAGTTGGGTGGAGGGGCCCCAGCCCCCTTCTGCCCAAGTCTATGAATTCCCCGACCCTCCCGCCAGTGCCAGAATCATCTGTGAAAAGACTCTCAGCTTTCCAAAACAGGTACGCATACTTCCAACTACTAGACATGGGTTGAGGGGTATGGAAACACCCAGGGGCCTAACTACCCCTTGAGTCATGGGTGTCCTCCAGATCGAACATGCAGAGTCATGGGTGTCCTCCAGATCAAACATGCAAAATGGGAGCCCAGATCACTGGCGATCACGCTCGGGGAGCTTGTGTGCCAGGTTGGGATGGAGAACTCAGCGGCCTCCACCCGCTTGTCGTTGATACCCTTGCACCCCCTGTGATTCCCCAGCTCTCCAAGGCTGGGCGCAGTCTGTGGGAAATGGAACGCTCAGCTGAGCTGTGTGGGAACGCACTGGAGATGTTCATGGCGGCCTTTTCACAGGATGAAGGATCACCAGGACTCCCATGACAAACGGCAGGGTGGGGTTTCCATGGGTTCAGAGGCAAGAAGTTATACATCACGTTTAGCATGTATATTCCAGGCTGGGCACGGTGGCTTGAACCTATCTATATTCCCAATACTTTGGGAGGACGAGACACGAGGATCATTTGAACTCAGAGTTCGGGACCAGCCTGGGCAACATAGTGAGACCCTGTCTCTACCAAAAATTTAAAAATTAGCCAGCATAGTGGCACACACCTGTAGTCCCAACTACTCAGTGGGAGGCTGAGGCAGGAAGATCGGTTGAGCCCAGGAGGTCGAGGCTGCAGTGAGCTATGATTGTGCCACTCTACTCCAGCCTCGGTGACATTGAGAACCTGTCTTTAAAAAAAAAAAAAAAAAAGTATATCCCCTTCAATGCAGAAATTTTATTTCTAGAACTGCTATGGAAATATACAAGCAGGCAAATATATGTCTGGATGAGGAGGCTGTAGCCATTATGGCATAGAAAACTCAAAGAGGCCTAAATATTTATTAACAGTTGGATTGGTTATACATATCTTGACACATCACCACAGCAAGCTGCTGTGCAGTTGAAAAAAAAAAAATGAGATATTTATAAGAGGAAAGAAAGATCTATTTAAACAAAAACCAAACAGATGTAAACTCAAAAAAGAGGCAGGGTGCAATGGCTCATTCCTGTAATCCCAGCACTTTAGGAGGCCAAGGCAGGCAGATCACAAGGTCAGGAGTTTGAGACCAGCCCAGCCAACATAGTGAAACTCCGTCTCCAGTAAAAATACAAAAAATTAGCCGTGCATGGTGGCAGGCGCCTGTAATTCCAGCTACTCGGGAGACTGAGGCAGGAGAATCACTTGAACCTGGGAAGCAGAAGTTGCAGTGAGCTGAGATCGCACCATTGCTCTCCAGCCTGGGCGCCAAGAGTGAAACTCCATCTCAAAAACAAACAAACAAAAAACTCTAAAAAGGAATTCTGTATATGAGTGTGTGTATGCATGTGTGCTCTCACACTGAGACTGAGAAGAACACGCTCCAGGGATAGTTACCCCAAAAAGGGGAACTGGTTAAAGAGAAAGTGAAAGAGGGCAGTAAGCTGGGGCCTTTATTTTATTCACTCCTGTGTCCCCAGCACCTGGGACCAGGTCTGGCTTGGGGTAGGTGCTCGATACATATCTGACAAACAAACAAATTAGGAAGTTGATTTTTATGTCATATTGAACATGTATGACATCCGTAATTTTTTAAAATATCAATTGGTTTGTTTTTTTGAGACTGGGTCTCGCTCTGTCTCCCAGGCTGGAATGCAGTTCTCTTCAGCCTCGAACTCGTGGCCTGCAGCAGTCCTCCTGCTTCAGCCTCCCAAAGTGCTGGGATTACAGGTGTGAGCCACCATGCCTGGCCTAAAGTATCAATTTTTAAAAACAGAGGAAAAAGAGCATTCATTAAATGTAGAATGGGCTAGGCTTGGTGGCTCATTCCTGTAATCCCAGCAGTTTAGGAGGCCAAGGCAGGAGGATCGCTTGAGCCCAGGAGTTTGAGACTAGCCTGGGCAACATAGTGAGACCTCATCTTTACTACTACTAATAAAAAATAATTAGGCAGGCATGGCAGCAGGCATGGCAGCAGGCACCTATAGTCCCAGCTATTCAGGAGGCTGAGGCAGGAGGACCTTTTGAGCCCAGGAGATTGAAGCTGCAGAGAGCTATTATTATGGTGCCCCAGCACGCCAGCCTGGGTGACTGACCGGAACCCTGTCTTAAAAAATAATAAAACAAATGCAGAATGAGAACTTTTTTTAATAAGGAAAAGAATTAAAGTAAGGAAGGAGAAAAAGAATGCGCTATTTCCCCCCAAAGCCCTGGCCTTCATGAGGTGTTGAGATGCAGAGCAGATGTGCACAGGCCTCAGTCACTGCAGGCATTTCCTGCCATCAGATGCTTTGCTGTCAGCTCCTATGACACTTCCCACCCGGCCACAGCTCTGGCACAGGGTCTTGGCAAGGTCTGTGTGCAGGGAAAGGCCACTCTCCCTGATGCATGTGCTGTGGGGGCCCTAGGAATGTGCTACTCACCATTCAGGCCTTCTCCACACCAGCTTCCAAGGTTGTCTTCAAACAGGAAGGTGTTGATTCCTTAGAAGATTTTGAATACTTTACATTTTCTAACTCCCTGGGCTACAAGACATAGAACCAGACAGTTGTTACATAGAACAGCTGCCAGCACAGGCGCTTGTTACAAACACCAGGAGGAAGCTGGTGGAGCCTTCTGAATCAGTCGACCAGGTGGACACTAACGCTCTTTTCTGGAACAACTGGCCCCAATCTAGGCCTGGCATGCTCAGCTGCTGTCTGAGCAGCTGACTCAGAGCAGGGCTTTGCTGAGGTTTCTTTTAAGAACAACAAGTGACATTAGCTGAAGTTAATTTGAATTTCTTCCAAAGCCATGAAAGGAAAAACCAAAAAAATCAATAGCAATTCCTTCCTCTCCCAGAAAGGAAAACAGATGCGCTGTCCTCTGACGGTTGACCAGAGGACACTCAAAGACCCGTTAACAACCAGTTGAGGGTTTTCGGATCCAGAGAAAAGGCTGGCACCTCCTCCCTGCTCATGCCACTCAATACAGTGCCAGGCTCCTACAAGGTACTTAGTAAATATCTGTTGCATGAACGAAATTGACCAAACACAACATAAGGTTTCAAAAATGTGGAGTCCGCTATCAACTGCTAGATTGACATCCGTGTGAAAGGAAAGATGAGTTTACTATTGAAACTTAACTTTGAAAAATGATCAGGGCATTAGCAATGAGATTTGTCCTTAAGTGCATCAACCATTTGAGCCCTTGCTTGTGGAGGCTGCAGCAAACAACAGAAACCACAAGGAAATTGGGGGGGGTCCCTTTAACCACTGAGCAGGGTTCTCAAGCGGCCACAGTAAAACCCCCCAGGGGAATTTCCTACCTTGTTTTCCTTCCTTAAGTTCCCTCCATGTCTGCCCTACCTACAAGTTTGCTCCCTTCCTTCCCTCACTTCCTATTTATTTACTTAAAAAAAAAAAATTTTTTTTTTTTTTTTTTTTTTTTTTTTTGAGACAGAGTCTCACTCTGTCACCCAGGTTGGAGTGCAGTGGCGTGATCTAGGCTTACTGCAACCTTTACCTCCTGGGTTCAAGAGATTCTCCTGCCTTAGCCTCCCAAGTAGCTGGGAACACAGGCTCCCACCACCACGCCTGGCTAATTTTTCTTTTCTTTTTTTTTTTTTTTTTTTTGTATTTTTAGTAGTGACAGAGTTTTGCCATGTTGGCCAGGCTGGTCTCGAACTCCTGACCTCAGGTGATCTGCCCACCTCGCCCTCCCAAAGTGCTGGGATTACAGGAGTGAGCCACTGCACCCAGCCTATTTACTTAAAATTTGTTTTAATTTCTTGGCTGGATACAGTGGCTCACACCTGTAATCCCAGCACTTTGGGAGGCCGAGGCAGGTGGATCACCTGAGGTCAGGAGTTTGAGACCAACCTGGCCAACATAGTGAAACCCCATCTCTACTAAAAATACAAAAATTAGCCATATGTGGTGGTGCACACCTGTAGTCCCAACCACTCAGGAGGCTGAGGCAGGAGAATCACTTGAACCCGGGAAGTGAAGGTTGCAGTGAGCTGAGATCAGACCACTGCACTCCAGCTTGGGTGACAAGAGGAAAACTCTGTCTCAAAAAATAATAATTTTTAATTTCTTGCCTTCTCTGTGCTTGGAGTCTCTCAGCAAGAGATGTGGTCTGTGGCTTACAAGTCAGGAATGCCATCTCACTTGGCTTCTGGGGCAGCCAATGTTGCACTGGGTGATTGGGGACCTCCCAACACCCTCTGTGTTTCTCCTTCCTCCTCTGTATTGGGAGAAGGTTGGACCCCATCTTTTCTAAAATCACCTTCAGTTGTACCTTTTGGTTTTTCTAAATACTTCTCTTCTTCTTCTGCTCTGAGAAGGAAGGAGCTAGAAGAACTTGAAGACCAGTTAACAATCAGTTAAGGATTTTCTGATCCACAGAAAAAGCAGGCATCTCCTCCCTGCTCAGGTCATCTAACCATTAACCCTGAGGCTAAACTGCCCAGAAAATACATTCCGAATGGAAGTGACTGGTGGTAGACCGGGCAACTCTGAGCCACTGGTTTTGAACTGTTTTCCCAAGGTAACTTCACAGGCTTAGAACACAGCCTTTTGCGAGGCATTTCACGGACTCCTTTTTATATCTGTGTTGACAGTCTGTAGACTAAGAGTGGCCCCAAATTAACATCCGAGAAGGTGGAAACATGTCATTTTTCCCAAGTTGTCCTAAGAGAGGCGTCTATGTGTCAGAATGAGACATCTCTATAGCTGGGTGAGATCTCTGCATATCTTTAGATTAGAACAACTCTTCATTTTACAAATGAGGACATTAATTCCCAGGGAGGTGAAACTGCTCGTGCAGTCACACAGCTGATGAAGGACAACTTCCATCACCCCCCAAAACAGAGCCCTTATTCCTTGATCTTCTTTCACCTGACTCTGTGACTGACACTATTCTTTCTGATGAACACTTTATTGAAATTTCACCTAGAGATGCTCAGTGACAGATCAGTAACTTATATCCAGACCATGAAACAACAAAACTAGCACCCCAGAAGCCTCCAGTGCCTTCTCTCTGTCACTTCCCCACTACGGTAACCACTATTTTGAGCTTTGTTTTATTTTTTATCCCAACTTCCTTAATATAATGTGCTGGCCTAATTAAAAAAAAAAAAAAACACTACATCAAGAACATATTTGATTTCAGTTTAAGTTTAGAAGGAACTCTTGTATTTCAAGAGAAAAGGGCCAGATTTCCTGGTGAAACTGCTCTTGGATCCACTAGTTCCTGAACTAGAGTTTCCTTCTGTCTCCCTAAACCTTTCGAAACCGTGTTTCTCAAACGTGTTCCTTAATTGATCACCATACTGGGACTGGGCCTACGTTTTCCAAGAAGCACCGGGCATTTTTGAGCTGGCTTCCTTCCATCTGAAATGTCATGCACAGGAAAGCCCCTTTGCTCTGTGGACTTGCCCTTATAGGCATAGGGGACCCCACAGTCAGCCATCAAAATAAAATGGGCCTGAAGCCATGGGGAGGAATAGGCCTTGGGACAGCATTTGGAAAGGGTCTGTGGGTGGAGAAAGCTTGGTGTGTTCAAATAACTGAGAACTGGGAGGGAGGTGACAGCCCGTGGTCCGGGACACAAGCTCCCTGGGTTTGGCGGGGGCATAGCCTGTCAGACCGGGTAAGAAGCTTGGATTTCTGACCTGGTGCGGTGGCTCACGCCTGTAATCCTTCCACTTTGGGAGGCCGAGGCAGGTGGATCACTTGAGGTCAGGAGTTCAAAACCAGCCTGGCCAACATGGTGAAATCCTGTCTCTACTAAAAATACAAAAAAGTAGCCAGGCGTGGTGGCGGACACCTGTAATCCCAGCTACTCGGGAGTCTGAGGCAGGAGAATCACTTGAACCCGAGAGGCGGACGTGGTAGTGAGCCAAAATGGCACCACTGCACTCTAGCTTAGATGACAGAGTGAGACTACGTCTCCGGGGGAAAAAAAAAAAAAAAAGCTTGGATTTCATTCAAAATGCAATGGGAAACCACTGATGGGCTTGTCCACCTAGACCAATCAGCCCGAGACCACCAGGAACAAAGTCAGGTTTACTGAGCGTAAAGAAGATCACAGAGCAGAGGAACCACGAGGCAGCTCACAAACAGGAAAACAGCATCACGATGGGATGGGGAAAGGCGGGGTTTAGGTGAAATCTAAGCGAAGCCGTGTCTTGATAGGCTCTGGGCAAAATAGGGCAGTGTGCAGGCTGGATGAGGGCCACTCTCCCCTTGGGAACCACAAAGCAAGCGGAGATAGATGGGAAGTGCTGGGCCCGGAAACCCCTTGTCTGAGGTGCTACATGAGGGCCTGGGAATCAAGGCTGCTTCTCTGTCAATGACTCGGATCCCCCAGGCGAGAGTGGGATGTTTCATTCTTACTGATAGCACTTTGGAGAGCTGTGCTTCCAGAGCCTAGGATTTTAGGGAACCAAGTTTCTCAGGGAGTAAGAAAGCAGTCGTCACTCAACGAAGGGGGCTGTTTTGACATGTGACAGCTGCAGCGTGTCCTTGGAAGAAATGTTCATCCTGTTTGCATTGCAGCTTCTTTATCTGTGTCCGCGAGTCTAGCCAGGTGAATGGCAGGGTGGGGTTTTACACTGTGTGCTAATGTTTACCATCCAAGCCGTACGCATCCACTCACCAAAAACAAACAGATAAATCTAGCACGTACATTCCCAGTGCTGCATCCTCGGGACACCCAGTCCTCAGAAACTGCTCCTCCGCCTGCATTCCCCTCCCTCAGCTCCGCACATTGAAACCCTAACCACCCCCTGAGCCAACTTAGAAAGCCCCCTACTCAGCAACAGCTCCTTGGGACCCCGGTGGGAAGTACATTCTCCCTGTCCTGGACTCCGGAGCTTCACCCTGTCCTCTCTTCCAGGCCCTGTCTCGCTTCCCAGCCTGTGTCCTTGGTGTGCTCAGACCTCATTTCCCTCTTAGACTTTAAGCCCGTGGTAAACAGCATCCTCTACTCTAGAAAAGATCGTTCATTCCTAGGCCGCTTGTAGAGACGTTCTAGTTCAGGAAGTCTGGGTGGGAGCCTTGGCAGCTGTATTATTTTAAAATTCCCTAGGGGACTCGGATCCCTGGCTGGGTTCGGAAGCTGCTCTGTGGCACCCAGTGTGGTACCCACCATTGAGCTGACATCATCGAGCTCTGGAGGACTAACTTGAATCTGAAGTTCCCATTCACAGACCCAGGCTTCATGGCTGAGACCATGTTTCCCAAAATGGCTTGAGCAATGACTGGCCAAGTGCTCTCAATAAAATATAAATCGGGGCTGAATGCAGTGGCTCATGCCTGTAATCCTAGCACTTTGGGAGGCCAAGGCAGGCGGATCACCTAAGGTCGGGAGTTCAAGACCAGCCTGACCAATACGGTGAAACCTTGTCTCTACTAAAAACACAAAATTAGCCTGGCATGGTGGTGCGTGCCTGTAGTCCCAGCTACTTGGGAGGCTGAGGCAGGAGGATCGCTTGAACCCGGGAGTTGGAGGTTGCAGTGAGCTGAGATCACGCCATTGCACTCCAGCCTGGGCAACAGGAGCGAAACTCCACCTAAAAAAAAAAAAAAGGTATACATGTATAAATTGGATGGTCAATCCCATCCTTTGTAGGATAAAATTCAAACTCCTTAACTGACCTGCTCCCTGTTAACCTTTTCCATTCCATCCCTCCCTCCTGCCCTCCCTCACTCCTCTCCATCACTTTCACATTGCCAGGTTCTCTTCTGCCTCCCACTGCTGCCAGCAAAAGCTGCCAGCTGCAGCTCATCTGGTCACCTCCTGCTTCCCTTGCTCAGCCCAGGTGACGAGTCCTTAGACAGCTCTCAGGCCGCAGTTTCCTCCCAGACCTTGTTGGTCCCTCCACCTTACATTCTTAAGGTCCCCTCTGCCTATTGCATGCACGTCTCCAGCCTCAGCCTAGCTTGATGAATGCAGATGAATAGCCCAGTATCAGAGTCACAGCCTCCTGGTTGCTAGAGAACATCAGAATCACCTGGCAAGCTTGTTAACACTGCAGGTTCCTGGCCCCCACTCAACACCCAGAGACTCCGTCCAACCCGCATGGGCCCAAGAATATGCATGTTAACCTGCTTCCGGTGAACTTCCCAGGTGAGGCAGATGCAGGAGATCATGGGCCACCTGCGAGGAAGGCTGCCTCCACCAGGGAGCCTCCCACTGGTACCCTGCTGTCTTGAGAGTGAAGAGCCTGCCATCGGGGGTGCCAGGTGACTACCTCAGCAGTGTCCACCCAGCTGTCTCTGCTTTTGGGGAGATGACTTTGAACCTGATTGTGATCATCAGAGTGACATTTCCTTTTCCTCTGCTCTCCTCCTTTCTCTCCAAGGCCATCATCACGCTTCCCAGACCTGCCCGGGCCTCACTGCCGACTCTGCCTTCCCAGGTGTACGATGTGCCTACCCAGCACCGGGGCCCCGTGGTCCTGAAGGTGAGCCTTGTTCTGGGGCCCCGCATCACCCAGACCTCTGCGCCCAGAGTCTGGGGTTCTTGACCTCACACTCACATTGCATTTCAGCATTACCATGGAGGCCAGGGGCTCAGCCTCCAGAATACACATCACCACTCAGAGGCCAACTTCATAACCTCCTTTTTACCCATGGAGCCCAGTCCTGCTCTAGTAAACATTGTGACTACCTGAGTTCTGAATATTTTGAAATTTTTACTTTTCATTTATAATATATGTTTTTTCTCTTTCTTTTTGAGATGGGGTCTTGCTATGTTGACCAGGCTGGTCTCAAACTCCTGGCCTCAAGCAATCCTCCCATCTCAGCCTCCCAAAGTGCTGGGATTATGGGCATAAGCCACTGTGCCCAGCCATTATTTATAATAGATATTTAATGTATGTGTGTGTACATATACACACACACATTTTTTTAAATGATGTTTTGAAGGATATGCACCACAGTCTTAACATGGATTATCATTGATTATCTTAACATTGATTATCTCTGGGGGAAGAAATTTTAGTTGTTTTTTTTTTTTTAACTTGTTTTTATATAAGGGGAACATCAAATTTGTAAGACATGCTTCATGTGATCAAAAAATAGCTTTGCTCCTTTCTTAGCCCACCCAAATGCTCTGCAGTGGCGTTCTCCCCACCCATCTGCTATTGAGATCAGTAGCTCCCAACCTCTGTTGTATGCAAAAGCATCTGAGAGCTTTAGCTGTCCTGGTGCCTGTGCCCCAACCCCAGAGACTGTGGAATCAGGTCTAGGTGGGGCCCAAACATGAGGATTTTTTTTTTTTTTTTTTTTTTTGAGACGGAGTCTCGCTATGTCGCCCAGGGTGGAGTGCAGTGGCCGGATCTCAGCTCACTGCAAGCTCCGCCTCCCGGGTTTTTCCGCCATTCTCCTGCCTCAGCCTCCCGAGTAGCCGGGACTACAGGCGCCCACCACCTCGCCCGGCTAGTTTTTTGTATTTTTTAGTAGAGACGGGGTTTCACCGTGTTAGCCAGGATGGTCTCGAACTCCTGACCTCGTGATCCGCCCGTCTCGGCCTCCCAAAGTGCTGGGATTACAGGCTTGAGCCACCGCGCCCGGCCAACATGAGGATTTTTAAAAGCTCTCAGGTAATTGTACTATGAAGCCAGGATTTAGGACAACAGTTCCCGTCTAAATAGAATTCCAATCAGGCTCTGTGACTTCCTGGACACTCACGGGTAATAAGTCACTTGAGGCCAGGCGCAGCAGCTCACATCTACAATCCCAGCACTTTGGGAGGCCAAGGCAGGAGGATCACTTGAGGCTAGGAGTTCGAGACTACCTCGCCAACATGGTGAAACCCCGTTTCTCCTAAAAATACAAAAATTAGCTGGGCATGGTAGTTCATGCCTGTAGTCCCAGCTACTAGGGAGGCTGAGGCGGGAGAATCATTTGAACCCAGGAGGTGGAGGTTGCAATGAGCCGAGATCATACCACTGCACTCCAACCTGGATGACAGAGCAAGACTCTGTCTGAAAAAAATAAAAATAAAAAATTTGAAAAAAGGTCACTTTAGCCTTGCCAGGTCAGTTGAGGAATTTAATTGTCTAGGCAATAATCAAGCTTTCTAGTTCATTTAAAGCCAAAGCTCCTGCTGCCCGGCTTGGGCCTGCCTAAGTTATCTGCTGTTTCACCATCTCAGTTTTCTACCCTTTCTCACTCACTGGATGGTCTCAGACTCCTGCAGGGCTGCAAGAGGCAGGCAGGGAGAAAGGCCCTGCTCACCTGGTTCTGTTGGCAGGGGTGCTAATAGCAGTGGCCAGTGTGGCAAGCGGATTCTTTCTCTTCTGGGGCATTCGTGTAAGTGCCATGTCCTCTGCCCCCCACCTCCTACCCCTCACCTCCTTGCTGAGCATCTCTTACCTGCAAGTCCCTCCAAGTGGACAAATGCGCCTCCTCTGGCTGCTGGCTCCTCCCTTAGCTCTGGGGCAAGCAGGTCACATCCTCCACATCCAGCCACATCCTCCTGAGATTCCCCGAGCCATTCCTCCCTGGCTCTTGTTCCAGCTCTTGTGTGAGCCATGCCTGGTCCATGACAAACACACAAGCTCCCTTTGCCATGATACACTCCAGGAACACAGGCGCTTGCTTTGGGTGCAAAAGTTATCAATGGGCTGGGTGTGGTGGCCCACGCCTGTAATCCCAGCGCTTTGGGAGGCTGAGGCGAGCGGATCATCTGAGGTCAAGAGTTTGAGACCAGCCTGGCCAACATGGTGAAACCCTTCTCTACTAAAAATACAAAAATTAGCTGGGCATGGTGGCGGGCACCTGTAATCCCAGCTACATGGGAGGCTGAAGGCAGGAGAATGGCATGAACACGGGAGGCGGAGTTTGCAGTGAGCTGAGATCGCGCCACTGCACTCCAGCCTGGGCCACGGAGTGAGACTCCGTCTCAAAAAAAAAACAAAAGTGATCAGTGAAGACACACTTGTATGACTCACTTCACTCACCTTGCCCTAATCCCAGCCCCACTAGACCCTGTCTTTATGTAGAAGTGTGACATTTTGTTCATGATTTTTTTGCATTATGATTTTTTTAAATATTGCATTTTAAATAGTATTTACCTTGATGACTGAGTTTTTTTGGTGACCTCTTAATGTTGTGCCCAAGGTAACTGCTTTGCTCTCCTCCCCCTGGTCCTGACCCTGAGAACAGGCCAACCACAGCACGGTGCCACTCTGACCCTGAGAACTGGCCATCCGGGGCATGGCTGCCACCCTCTCTCTTCACCTTTCCCAAGCCAGAGCCAGCCCCCGTCCACTGTGACCCCAAGCTCAGGGGAGACAACTCGAGTCATTGAATGATCCCATGGGAGCACTTGATGGTTTGCTTTTGGGGAGTGAAAGGCAACCCCCGCGACACCGCACCCCATTTCCCAGCTGAGGACAGCCCTCAGGAGACTCACAGCCCAACTCCCTCTAAAGAAACCTTCCAATGTCCAACTATTTCTCTCTTTATTTGCAAAACCTGTTTTGGTGCTCTCTTGCCTTGCTTTGGAATTTGTAACCTGTTTTTTGTATCCTAATATATATGTTTTGTAATTACTGTACATGTTATATATATAATATGTTATATCATATACATATCTCAAGCCACTGAAGGAGTTTGAGCAGGGGAGTGACAATCAGATTTTTAGGAAGCACCATGCCTGGCACTTAGGTCATTGCTAAGATGCACATTTATCAAATGAGTCTCTCACACCCTGTTTTTATTGCTCTCGTGATGTGCACAGTGTCATCCAGCTTAGTGTCTGGTCATTAGTGGGCACTCATTAGATATTTGCAGAATACATATGAGTGATAAACACAGGAAAATTTCTACTGAGAAAAAGAAAGAAGACATACTGGGTCTCAATCTCATTTATCCTCTGGCTTAATTTTAAGACGAACTTAAGATAAATTACCATTTTTAATTTAGGCAACTGCCTAAATTAGCACTGTTGCCCCCACCCAGCCCCACCACAACCTTTGGTTGAGAAGTCTCTTTATTTTTGGAGACGGACTTTCGCTCCTGTTGCCCAGGCTGGAGTGCAATGGTTCAATCTCGGCCTACTGCAACCTCCACCTCCCAGGTTCAAGCGATTCTCCTACCTCAGCCTCCCGAGCAGCTGGGATTACAGGCACGCGCCACCACGCCAGGCTAATTTTGTATTTTCAACAGAGACAGCATTTCTCCATGTTGGCCGGGCTCATTTTTGACCGAGCTAATAACATCTTTTTTTTTTTTTTTTTACTTTTATATTTTAGTAGAGACAGGGTTTCACCATGTTGGCCAGGCTGGTCTCGAACTCCTGACCTCAGGTGATCTGCCCGCCTCAGCCTCTGCAAGTGTTGGGATTACAGGCGTGAGCCACCGCGCCCAGCCGAGAAGCCTCTTTTTAAAGCACAAAGTCCAATGTTGAATGTATACCCTGTTATGAGGAGAACTTAGGACTGTAATGTCCCCTGCACTGCCTCAGACGAGGAAGGTTGGGGACCCGTCACCTAGATTTCCACCATTAGAGCATCATGACCAAAAGCACCAAAAAGTCTTCAGGAATTTGTGTCTTCCTTTGGGAAAAAACACTGGAATAGGCAGCGTTCGTGATGTGTAGCCATTAGGAAAGAAACAGTCAAGTGGTCTGCCTTTGTGGTCTTTCCCCAGGAGCCAGAGAAGCAGCAGCTATACGACATACCAGCCAGCCCCAAGAAGGCAGGACTCCATCCCCCAGCCGGTCAAGCAAGTGTAAGTATGAAGAGGTGCTAAGGTGCGGTGTCATGAACACATAAAAATCCTCTCAGAAATGTTATTAGCTTGGGGCCAGGTGCAGTGGCTCAAGCCTGTAATCCCAGCACTTTGAGAGACTGAGGCGAGTGGATCACCTGAGGTCAGGAGTTCGAGACCAGCCTGGCCAACATGGCGAAACCCCATCTCTACTAAAAACACAAATATTGGCTGGGCGTGGTAGCAGGCGCCTGTAACCCCAGCACTTTGGGAAGCTGAGGTGGGTGGATCACTCGAGGTCAGGAGTTCAAGACCAGCCTGGCCAACATGGTGAAACCCTGTCTCTACTAAAATATAAAAGTTAAAAAAAAAAGAAAAGAAAAGAAAAAAAGATGTTATTAGCTTGGTCAAAAATTAGAATGCAAATTCCTCATAACAGAGACCTTACTGCATTTGAGGTAAAACCTCTCATTGAGCTGGTGTTCAGGAATAGGACTAATTATGTGGTTTGGGATAAGTCTTTTAACTTCTCCGTTTTTATGGGCTGAGAGTATTAAGTGAGATAATCCTGCAAAGGACTTGGGACAGTGCCTGGCACAGAGCAAAACTGTGTAATGGCTTCTTATTATGACAGACCTCAGGGGCGTGCTGTGATACAGTACACTCTTATCTGTATTGGGCGAATGACTTTATTTGAAATCTGTGTGATCTATGTTTATAATCGGATTCTACCACATGTGTCCCACAGACACGCTTACACCCAAGGTCATTAGGGAACATCTTACAAGAAAGCTGGCATTTCAGCCGTGTCAGGGGGATGCATAGGAGTTTGGTGGATGGAAAAGAAAGGGTTGCAAGGGCTTTTAGAGCAGAGAAACCAGTTTGGGTAAAATGAAATACAGTGGCATGAGTCAGTGTTCTGAGTTCAGGGAAAAGTGAACAGCTTGGGTGGCTGGACCTGTAAGCAGATGGTGGCAGTCAAGGTGGGGTCAGCGTGGTGGAAGTGGAAAGAAATGAGGCTCAAAAGAATTGTGAGGGCCGGGCGCGGTGGCTCACGCCTGTAATCCCAGCACTTTGGGAGGCCGAGACGGGCGGATCACGAGGTCAGGAGATCGAGACCATCCTGGCTAACACGGTGAAACCCCGTCTCTACTAAAAAATACAAAAAGCTAGCCGGGCGAGGTGGCGGGCGCCTGTAGTCCCAGCTACTCGGGAGGCTGAGGCAGGAGAATGGCGTGAACCCGGGAGGCGGAGCTTGCAGTGAGCTGAGATCCGGCCACCGCACTCCAGCCTGGGTGACAGAGCGAGACTCCTTCTCAAAAAAAAAAAAAAAAAAAGAATTGTGAAGGACCTTGAGTGGAAATGGGGAGCCACTGAAGGAACTTGAGCGGGGAAGTGACGATGAGGTTTAAACGAGGCACTCGTACCTTCTTTTGAAAGCTACTAACCCGGGCAACTATGTGTGGTTCTTCCGCAGGGGCAGGGTGTTTCCCTGATATCAGTGACTACCTTAAGAAAAGGCGGCTACGGCACATTACCAAGTCCGCAGAAATCGGAATGGGTTTATGACACTCCAGTGTCTCCAGGAAAGGCCAGCGTCAGAAACACGCCTCTCCCCGCCTTTGCAGAAGAATCAAGGCCCCACGCTCTCCCCAGTTCCGGCTCCACTTTCCACAATCCTCCAAGTGGCAGAGCCAGGTCCCTCACTCCACAACTGAATACCAATGTGCCCATGCAGAAAAAACTCAGTCTTCCAGAAATTCCTTCTTACGGCTTTCTTGTACCCAGAGACACATTTCCTTTGGATGAAGATGCCGGCTACAAGGTTCCTTCAAGCTTTCTGATTCCCCGAGTGGAACAGCAGAACACCAAGCCCAATATTTATGACATCCCTAAAGCAACATCGAGTGTTTCTCAGGCTGGGAAGGAGCTGGCGAAAGCCAAGGAGGTGTCAGAGAATCCCACGGGCCATCATTCCTCGTGGTTCTCCAGACGGACAGCTTCCCGATCTCCTGAACTGGACAGATTATCAGGTTCCAGTTCTGACAGCAGAGCCAGCGTCGTTTCTTCGTGCTCCACCACATCCACCGACTCCTCCTCCAGCTCTTCCTCGGAGGAGTCAGCAAAGGAGCTCTCCTTGGACCTGGATGTGGCCAAGGAGACAGTGAGGTCACTGCAGCACAAGGTGGTCAGCTCTGTCGCTGGCCTGATGCTCTTTGTCAGTAGGAAGTGGAGATTCCGAGACTATCTGGAGGCCAACATTGATGCGATCCACAGGTCCACTGAGCACATAGAAGAATCTGTAAGAGAATTTCTGGATTTTGCCCGAGGAGTCCATGGGACTGCCTGTAACCTCACTGACAGTAACCTTCAGAACAGAATTCGGGACCAGATGCAGACAATCTCCAACTCCTACCGCATCCTGCTTGAAACAAAGGAAAGCTTGGATAATCGCAATTGGCCTCTGGAAGTTCTTGTGACTGACAATGTCCAGAACAGCCCAGATGACCTTGAGAGGTTTGTCATGGTGGCACGGATGCTTCCAGAAGACATCAAGAGGTTTGCCTCCATTGTCATTGCCAACGGAAGGCTCCTTTTTAAGCGGAACTGTGAAAAGGAAGAGACCGTGCAATTGACCCCAAATGCAGAATTTAAGTGTGACAAATGCATCCAGCCTCCCCAAAGAGAAACTGAATCACACCAAAAGAGTACCCCTTCCACTAAGCAAAGGGAAGATGAACACTCTTCCGAACTGTTAAAGAAAAATAGAGCAAATATCTGTGGACAGGTGAGTTCAGAGTTCCAAGCGATCGAAAGAGGGGCTTCAATTGTTACCTCGAGCAGTGGCTACTAAGATGCTGAGATTCTTTTGATAGTGTATAGGCTTTGGGGAGACACTGGTTCCATCTTTCAGAAAATAAAATTTGTGAAAGTAAAATTCTTTTTTTTTTTGAGACGGAGTCTCGCTCTGTCGCCCAGGCTGGAGTGCAGTGGCGCGATCTCAGCTCACTGCAAGCTCTGCCTCCTGGGTTTACGCCGTTCTCCTGCCTCAGCCTCCCAAGTAGCTGGGACTACAGGCGCCCGCCACCTCACCCGGCTAGTTTTTTGTATTTTTTAGTAGAGACAGGGTTTCACCGTGTTAGCCAGGATGGTCTTGATCTTCTGACCTCGTGATCCGCCCGTCTCGGCCTCCCAAAGTGCTGGGATTACAGGCTTGAGCCACCGCGCCCAGCCGAAAGTAAAATTCTTGATGAAATCTTATTAACAAGTCAGATAAAGATAGGGCAGCATAGGCAGATAGGTCAGTTGATTTGGATTTCTTCCGAAAACTTTTGGGGTTCAAGTTTACCATGATACTGGAATTAAAAGGGATTTTTCAACTTTCTTTAAAATCTACTATTCGAGTAGATTTTTAAAACCTCACCACCAAGTCTCCTTGCATTTTTGAAAGTTATAAATTTAGTCATTGTCAGTGTGTTTCTTAGCAACGGAAGAGGAAGTAGAAACATTCTTTCAAATTGCTCACCATCTGATCAGCCTCCAGACTTTAGCTACTCTTAGAAATACTTTTCTGAGGCGGGGTGTGGTGGCTCATGCCTGTAATTTCCAACACTTTAGGAGGCCAACACAGGAAGATCCATTCCTTGAGGCAGGAGTTTGAGACCAGCCTGGGCAGCATAGTGAATGAGACCCCAGCTGTAAAAAATTTAGTTTTAAATATCCAGGTGTGGTGGCTCATGCACTTGGGGGGCTGAGTAGGGGTATCCCTTGAGACCAGCAGTTTGGGGTAACCGAGAGCTACGATGGCGCCACTGCACCCCCACCTTGGTGACAGAGAAAGAGCTTGTCTCTAAAAAAGGAAAAGAAAAAAAAAAGAGGTGGGGTATGGTGGCTTACCCCTGTAAACTCAGTACTTTGGGAGGCCAAGGCGAGCAGATCACTTGAAGTCAGGAGTTTGAGATGAGCCTGGCCAACATGGTAAAACCCCATCTCTACTAAAAGTACCAAAATTAGCTGGGCATGGTGGAATGCACCTGTAATCCCAGCTACTCAGGAGGCTGAGGCGGGAGAATCACTTGAACCCAGGAGGCGGAGGTTGCAGTGAGCTGAGATTGCACCACTGCACTTCAGCCTGGACCACAGAGCGGGACTCTGTCTCAAGAACAAATAAAAGACAAGACAGAAAGAAATACTTTTCTGGATGAGTTCAGACATTATAGAGCAAGATGCTTCAGTTCAGGGACTGTGAACCCAGAAGTCACTTGGGGGCTGTGTCAAGGAGGTAATTTGGTGCTTTCGGCCCCAACCTTTGTGTTCTGCTGAAATGCCTGGTGGTGTAGGAGGTTTAACACGTTCTAGAAATTTAGATGTTTAAAATTGACATACACATATATATAAAACGCTAACAAAGCTGTGTGGGTCATCATATCAGGCCATGTTGATAGGCAACATTCAGCCTTTGGGCAGCCAGAGTCTCCTATGGTTGAGAAAAGGAATCAGTAGGCAGAACCATCAACAGAAAACATGAGAAAGAATGCCCAAGTCTAAAGTGAACTTAAACAGTTCCACAGTAGTGTAAAACACCACTCAATTTGGTACTTTGAAGGAATTGTATTTTTCAGACATTGCCTAACTTAGAAAAGAAAGAGAAACCTATCTTGGAACAAAGGTTAGATGAAAACAAAGACTTAGGAACCATGGTAAGCTGTAGCACTCACTCTCTAAAGCTTCTGATTCATACGCTTTATTGCTAGATTCGTCTCATCATGCTATGGAAAGCTCAACATTACAGCCATGACCCACATGGGCGAGAGTTAGTTTTTGTGATTCTTTGTTCTTTATTTTAGCAAGAGAGTCCTGGAGATCAGTGAGTCTAATGAACGAACCCCAGGGAATGGAAGTGAAGCATTAACCATTAATGAAATGACTCTAGGCGCTCTGCGAGGTTGTTGTGGGTGGTACTAACCGGGCTAAACAGGACTGACTCAACTGCTCTTTGACATTCTGATTTAATGTTTCTGATTACAACAGCAAATCTTGATTTGGGGCTTATATATCTTCAACACCTCTTTTACACTTGATGTTCTTCCTTTAAAAAAAAAAAGTCAAAGATGTTATCATTGTGCTTATTTTTATTGGTTTCCTTCTATTTGTGGTAAATGACAGTAGTTTTCCATTTACCATTTTTCACGGTTTCCTTTAAATTAATGTAAGTAAAAGCAATGGGTCCATTTAAAGAAAAGGAATGAAGCCAGTAGAAGTTAAGAGGAAAATGGAAAGAGTATAACTTGTAAAGGTTGTAAAGGCTGTCCCTGAATAACTGAAGCTTGGGAAACTTACTTAGGTTATAGGGCAGATGGGGTAGAGGGTGGAAGAAGAGGATATCCAATGACTAGGATAAGGTCACGTACCTTCTCAGAGGCAACCTAGGACAAGAATTCAGGCCTCCTGATGCTCAGGTCACCAAACCCCGAACACTAGTCTTTGGGCCTGCCATATTGCTAACAGTCATGCTATTTTGTCCAACATTAAGTACGCCTTAGATTAGTGGTTCTCAAATTTGAGTGTATCACAATCACCTATGAGGTTTGTTAAAACTCACATGGCTGGCCGGGCGCGGTGGCTCGTGCCTGTAATCCCACCACTTTGGGAGGCTGAGGCGAGTGGATCACCTGAGGTGAGGAGTTCGAGATCAGCCTGGCCAACATGGTGAAACCCTGTATCTAAAAACACAAAAAATTAGCTGGGTGTGGTGGCAGGCACCTGTAATCCCAGCTACTCGGGAGGCTGAGGCAGGAGAATTGCTTGAACCGGGAAAGCAGAGGTTGCAGTGAGCTGAGATCGTGCCACTGCACTCCAACCTGGGCAACGAGAACAAGACTCTCTCTCAAGAAAACAAATAAACAAAAAAAACTTGCATGGCTGGGCCCCACTCTCAGAATTTTTGATCTAGTAGGTCTGGGGTGGAGCATAGTAATGCGCATTTTCTAGCAAGTTTGCAGGTGATGTTGATGCTTCTGGTCCAAGGACTTCACTTAGAAAGCCCCCGCTTTAGAGTGACAGCACTTCTCAGTGGAGGTCCATGGCACCGTTGGCCACTGGGTGGACAGTTCTCCGTTGCGTGGGATGAACTATTCAGCATCCCAGAATCCTGCCCGCTCACTGCCTATAGAAGTCCCTAGTCAATGCACTAATCAAAACTATCTCTACACATTTCCAGCACCCCAAGTTAAGAATCATAGTACATTTTTCACCTCCCTACAGTTAATATTTTCATTTACGATGCTCATAATCTGATGTCTACCTCATTACTTCTCATTATTTCTAAGCTCTTCTTTTTTTTTTTTTTTTTTTTTTTGAGGTGGAGTCTCGCTCTGTTACCCAGGTGGGAGTGCAGTGGCGTGATCTCGGCTCACTGCAACCTCTGCGTCACAGGTTCAAGCGATTCTCCTGCCTCAGCCTCCTGAGTAGCTGGGACTACAGGTGCACACCACCATGCCTGGCTGATTTTTGTATTTTTAGTAGAGACGAGAGTCATCATGTTGGCAAGGCTCATCTCGAACTCCTGACCTCAAGTAACCCTCCTGCCTCAGCCTCCCAAAGTGCTGGGATTATACCCTCCTGCCTCAGCCTCCCAAAGTGCTCAGCCTCCCACCGTTCCCAGCTACCTTCCTTTTTTTTTTTTTTTTTGAGACAGGGTTTTGCTCTATTGCTGAGGCTGTAGTGCAGTGGTGAGATCATGGCTCACTGCAGCCTCCACCACCCAGGTTCAATCGATTCTCCCACCTCAGCCTCCCAAGTAGCTGAGACCACAGGCCCACACCGCCATACCCAGCTAATTTTTGTTTTGTTTTGTTTTTGGTAGAGACAGAGTTTCATATGTCGCCAAGGCTAGTCTCGAACTCCTAGGGTTAAGCGATCCTCCTGCCTCGGCCTCCCAAAGGGCTAGGATTTCAGGCGTGGGTCACTGCACTCAACCTGCTTCATTCTTACACTCCCTGCTTCCAAGAGTTCATCTGAACTGACATCTCAATCTTGCCTTCACTTTCTATGACAAAGACAATCATTGTTTTCATTTTCCAAATATGCAATTCTAATAATGAATGTGCTTCTTCGAAGTATGCTTTCCTCCTCCTTTCCTCCTCCTTGTCTAACTTCCCCTCCAACCCTACTGGCCCCTGGAGACATAACCCCCTCCTGAAAAAAATCAGTTTTATGCCATAGCTGTCTAAATGCTTCCGGCCTGTGAATTTTGAGATAATAGGTAAATGCAAGAGTGTGAAATTTAATGGAAAGAAAGCGAGTTTCAGACCTAGAGCTCCAGATCTCTGATGTGCTAATGGTATGGCCAGAGGCAGCCTTTTCTCGCTTCACCTTTCAATTGTTACCTGGAGTTGTGGCCACTAAGTTAGGTACTGAAAATCTCTGAGAGTATATAGGATTTGGGAGACATTAGTTCCATTTTCCACAAAATAAAATTCATGAATGTAAAATGTTGATGAAACCTTATTAGCAAATATGATAAATATTTTAATAACAAGGCAAAAAATAATAATAATATTAAGGCAGATAGGTCAGGGTATTTGGTTTCTTCTGGAAATGTTGGGGGTTCTGGTATACCTCTGATACTGAAATCAGAGAGGATTTTTGGATTTTTAAATGTTTTTAAATCTGTTCTTTGAGAACGTTTTAAAACTCACCAACAAGTTTTCCTGCATTTTTAAAAGTTAAAAATTTAGCTGGGTACAGTGGTTCACACCTGTAATCCCAGCACTTTAGGAGGCTGAGGTGGGCGGATCATTTGAGATCAGGAGTTCAAAACCAGTCTGGTCAACATGGTGAAACCCCGTCCCTACTAAAAATACAAAAATTAGCCGGGCATGGTGGCAGGTGCCTGTAAACCCAGCTACTCAGGAGGCTGAGGCAGGAGAATTGTTTGAACCCAGAAGGCAGAGGTTGCAGTGAGCCGAGATCATACCACTGCACTCCAGCCTGGAAGACAAAGCAAGACTCTGTCTCAAAAAAAAAAATTATAGTTATTGCCAATGTGTTTCTTAAAATGGGTTTCTTATGGTTGGTTTATTGAGATAATTGAATAAAATTATATGTATGTATTACAATATAAGATTGTATATATTATATGTTACAGTGCTTTGAAAACATTAATTTGTTAGACAACTGTTGCAGTATTGGGCTTCCCAAACCAAACCATGCTTTCTTTAAAAAAATAAAAGGTCTTGCAAATCTAGCCAAAACAGGAAAGGACACACAGCCACAGCCCATTGATTGAGTCTCCTATCTATATTCTTCCTTCCCTTCTTTAGAATCCTGGCCCTCTTACACCCCAGCCTTCGAGTCAACAGACTCCTGAGAGGAAACACCGCCTCTCTGAACACTGCCGGCTCTACTTTGGGGCGCTCTTCAAAGCCATCAGCGCATTTCATGGCAGCCTCAGCAGCAGCCAGCCTGCGGAGATCATCACTCAGAGCAAGCTGGTCATCACGGTGGGCCAGAAGCTGGTGGACACGCTGTGCACGGAGACCCAGGAGAGGGACGTGCGCAATGAGATCCTCCGCGGCAGCAGTCACCTCTGCAGCCTGCTCAAGGACGTAGCACTGGCCACTAAGAATGCTGTGCTCACCTACCCAAGCCCTGCCGCGCTGGGGCACCTCCAGGCGGAGGCTGAGAAGCTGGAGCGACACACGCGGCAGTTCAGAGGGACATTGGGATGAGGACTCTCTACCTCCCTTCCTCCTCTGCTCACCTCTCAGCTTCACACCCACAACTTGTGCAACTCTGTCCTATGGGAAAAGCCAGCCGGGGTATACACCGATCAGCTGAAACAGACCTGGTACCCAAAGACCCAAAGCTGGTAGTACCAAGTGGCTAAGCAACCCTGGGGCATTGACTTACCCCACAGGGGGTCAGGAAAGAGAGACAGATATGAGGTAAAGACCTTGTGAAGTTTAGCATATATGGAGTATGCAGTATCAGCTTGAAGTGACTTCATAGAAATAATATTTTATGTTGATTAATTAAATGTGTGCATGTTTTGTTTGTTTTTTGAGACACAGTCTCACTCTGTCACACAGGCCGGAGGGCAGTGGCGCCATCTCAGCTCACTGCAACGTCTGCCTACCGAGTTGAAGCATTTCTCCTGCCTCAGCCTCCAGAGTAGCTGGGACTACAGGCATGCACCACCATGCCCAGCTAATCTTTGTATTTTTTTTTTTTTTAATGAAAAGTCTCACATATTTATTACTGAACCCAGCCAACCAATGCATTCATAACAGATTCAGAGAGAAAAAATATATTCCCAATAAAACATGTACAACTCTCCAGAGAGTGGCGACATTTTCACCTTGATGTGGTAACATGACTGTGACCTTCAGACAGCATAAATGTGTGTGCCGTCTCATGTGCAATTCCTTATAGGCCCAGCTTGGTTCTTCTCCAATGTCTCCTTTTGGAGTTGTACTTGATTTTATTACCAGTTTTCATCCAAATCTACTGGGGAGTGGGACGATTTTGTTTTCGCTTCTTGGTCAGGAATCACAATCCTGAAAGTCTTATGAGAAGACATGGCAAGAAGCAGAGTCAAGCATACACCACAATGGCAGAAAAAGGAAGAGCTAATTTTTGTATTTTTAGTAGAGATGGGTTTTCACCATGTTAACCAGGCTGGTCTGGAACTCCTGACCTCAGGCCATCCCCCGCCTTGGCCTCCCAAAGTGCTGGGATTACAGGTGTGAGCCACCATTCCCGGCGTGTACGTGTTTTAAATTCACTCATTTAACATTTATTTATTGGATGCCTACTACATGCCAAGTTCTAGGTGCTGGAGACATAACAGTGTAGCAGAGGCCTTGCCCTCTTGGAACCTACAATCTAGTAGGGGAGTCAGACAGTAAAGTGATGAAGAAATACATACACAGTATAACAGGTGCCAGGAAAAACGTAAGTTGGCGAAGCACAAGAGAAATTGTTTTGAAATGGTTAATTTTTATTGCGTTCATTAGAAAATAGAGTAAGTTTCTTTGTTGTTTTGAATTGAATTAGTTCTGTGAGAGTGGTACAAATTATGTATGTGTCTTGCACCCATAAATATATATTTTTGCTATGTTACTTTAACCTAAAGATAGATGTTATGTTTACAACATAACATGATCTGTTGGGTTCTCTATTAATTTATTTCATTCATTACAGATTCTGGGTTGATAAATTCTGCTCAGTTTGAAAAATTTTATATTTTGTCTCAAATCTGTTACAAAGTATATTGGTTGGTGCAAAAGTAATTGCAGCTTTTGCCATGGAAAGTAATGGCAAAAACCACAATTGCCTTTGCATCATCCTAATAATATTAAATACAATCATGACTTTAAACATCATTTGCAGCATTCTTTTTTTTTGGAAAAGTCTCTGTCACCCAAGTGAAGCCTCCAATGTTTACTTTTGTCATTCCAGTGCTTCTCCCTGAAGTCTGCAGGGAGATGGGGTAGAGGCCATGCTCTTAGGCACCGGATTGGTACTGGAAAACAAAGCTATCACCTGTGGTGGTGCAGCCAGGAAGGCGTGGTGTGGACAGGATGCTCATCATTGGGCACAGATATGAAAGTGGCACGGACATCCCCTCAACTCAAACCACCTCCTCTTCCTTTCCTTGTAGCTGAGTCTTCAGCTCACGTTGCCATGGTTACATCATCACTTCATTTTAAGTGAAGGTCTGGGTCTCCCAGGCGCATAAACACCTCTACAGCTTGGAAGAACATCTCCAGGCTGTAAGTCACCTGAAATGATACCAAGTCCTACTGCTATCTGCTACTCTTTCCTTGGTAGGCGCTTGTAAAATGTTGACTGCTGGAGACTGTCAACATTTTCAGTATTTGTTCAATATTTTCAGTGTTCAATATTGTTCAATATTTTCAATATGTCAACACTGTCAACATTCTCAATATTTTTATTGAGTTAGTCTCAGGGTCCTTAAAAGAAGGATTCCTTCTTTGTGAGGCTTAGTTCTCTACAATTGGACAGAGGCCCTCCAGGGGGCCTATTCTTTGAACAGCCATGATCTGCATCAGTTAGGACTCCTCTTACAAGGGATAGAAAATCATATCCAATCTGTCTTAAGCAGTAAAGGAAATTTATTAACTCATAGATCTTAAAATCATCCAGGGGCAAACTAGCCGCACGGCTGGCTGGTTTCAGGGGCTCCAACAGTGTCATCCAGGACCGGTTTCTCGGTCCCACTTGCTCTGGGTTAACCCCCATGATTGCAAGGTGGTTTTTCCAGGTTACACTCTTCTTGATTCTTGGCCAGAGGAGAAGAAAAGACCTTCATTAGGCTTGGATTGGCTTAGATCAGGTGCCTGCTCCCGAAAGCTCCATGGTAAGCAGGGCATGGAACACCGAGGTTCATTTAGATCTGGAATTCCCACCCACCCCACACACACTCTCCCATATGTCCTGAGAGGTAACGGGATTGGTCTTTCAAGCATTGTGATGGGCCTGAGGTTTCATCTCTGAAATTAACAAGTTAGCCTGTCACCATTTCGTGGATGCAGAGAGAAGACATGAGATTCTGGGATCAGAGACTATGTCAGTGGTCCCCAAGACCACCTCCAGGTCCAGTGAGTCCCTAGGAAAATTCACAGGACTCAGAATAGAGTCATACTCACAGCTGTGACTTACTATATTGAACAGATACAAAGTAAGATCAGCAAGGGGAAGAGGTACCTGGGGTGAAATCTAGGGGAGACCAGGCACAAGCTTCCGAGAGTTTTCCCCCAGCGGAGTCACACAGGACACGCTTAATTCGCCCCAGCGACACTTGTGCCAACATGTGTGAAATGTTGTCAACCAAGAAAGCTCATGAGAGCCTCAGCAGCCAGGGTTTTACTGGGGGCTGATCAGGTGGGAAGCCTCTGTCTGGCATGTACCAAATTTCCAGACTCCCAGAAGGAAAGCAGGTGTTCAGTGTGAATCACGTTTATACAAACAGTTTAGGCACAATGAACCGTTCTTATAAATTCTGGCAATGGTGGGAACCCTCCCAAAATCCAAGTCTCCATGCACCAACCGAAGGTCAACCTCGCAGGCAGGCCTTCATAAGGATATTTGTCAGGCCTGCAGTGTTCGTTCTTTTGTGCATGGAGACAAAGGACTCTTTCTCCTGGCATCGCAAGCAACGTTGCTTCACCTTCACATCATTTCCCATGTCCCCCAAGTCCCAGGGGGTGATGCAGTGGCAGGCTCAGGTGGATGCTGATCACATAGGTTTGTGTCAAAGCCAAGGAACCTTAGCATAGGAATCCCCAATTTTTTACAAAGGGCTCTGAGCAAATCTGACCAGGCTTGGCCTCAGAGGGAGACATCATCTTTATACATATTTATATATGTAATATATGTTATAGCTATGCAATATAGATGTTAGATATGTAATATAGATGTTATATATGTGAGATATATAATATATAATATGTATTTTATATATATACACACACACATATTTAGACAGAGTCTTGCTCTGTCACCCAGGCTGGAATACAGTGGTGCGAACATAGCTCACTGCAGCCTCAAACTCCTGGGCTCAAGCGATTCTCTTGCCTCAGCCTGCAAAACTGCTGAGATTACAGGTGTGAGCCATCGTGCCTCGCCTTCATTTTTAATATATTGCATACCAAACAAACCTGACCTCTGCTCTGGAAGGAGACATTATCTCTATCTTCCAAGGCTGTTGGAAGATGGTTAGACAACATCCTTTAAAAGACAGTTCACAACAAAATGCCATTGGTGCCTCTGCTCTGAAGATGTGCAGAAAGGCAAGAGACCTTGGAGAACTGTGTCCTGACAGGATCCCCTAACAAAAGTCAGGAATATTGCTGGAAGAAGGAAGGATTAGGCCAGGCTTGGTGGCTCATGCCTGAAATCCCAGCACTTCGGGAGGCTAAGGCAGAAGGGTTGCATGAGCCCTGGAGTTTGAGAGCAGCCTGGGCAACAAAGCAAGATGCTGTCTCTATAAAAAAAAATACAAAAAAATTAGCTGAGCCTGATAGTACACACCTGAAGTCTCAGCTACTCGGGAGGCTACAGTGGGAGGATCTCTTGAGCTCAGGAATTCGAGGCTGCAGTGAGCCATGATTACACCACTACACTCCAATCTGGACGACAGAGTGCAACTTCATTTCGAAAAACAGAAAATTAAAAAGAGGAGCGATTATTGTGAGGAGGCAAACAATAAATTTTTATTGCAGTGGATAAAATTATGTTTTATGCTTAATAACAGTGGCATATATTTATTAAATTATTACTACATTGCTACTAAAGCACTGTTCTAATGCTTTATATTCTTTAACTTAGTCGTTCATAAGTGAGTCTTTCATCGTGTTCTAATACGTAACGAAAAGTCCTTTTTTTTTCTGAGATGAATCCACATTGAAGACCTTTGTCAACAAAATACAAAATGCTTGGGTGTAAAATAATGAAAAATGCTGCCGTGAGCTAAATGTGTTTCCTTCCTTTTTTTGAAACAGTGATTCCAGGGCGAATTTATACTCATTAATAAGATGATTACTTCTGAAAAAAAACTTTCAAATAAAATTAAACACAATTTTTTAGCTTTTGGTAACTTTTTGCTGAGTATTTTTGCTTAATGCCCAGAATTCTGTACGGTTTCCTCCCAAGGAAGGAAGAGGAAATGGTGGGTGGTGTGGTGGTAGCAACTCGACCTCAACTAAGTCAAATTTCATCAGGAGGCTGGAAGTGGTGAAGAGCCCATGTTAGAGATCTTCCAGTTTGACAAGTGGTGGGGAGTTGTGTTTGTGGTTTCGTGGCAACTATGTTTTTTATAAACATCTTTTAAAAAATGTTATATTTTCCCTATGGATGCACCCCAGTCCTCTGAAAGTTGCCCATTTGTGTGTGTACTTATAAGGAGGTGAATCAAAGCTACTTGCTAATACCCTTTTCCTTTCATTCATTCATTTCTCAAATAGTCATTGAGCAGCTCCTACTTGTTCAGGCCTTTGCTGATGACTAGAGATGCTGCAGGAAACACAACAAAGGCTCTGGAGCATGGCGCTTTGTTTCCAGTCGAGGGAGATTTAAAAAACCAGGCAGGAGGTGGAGAGGAGCTCTTCTGGAATGCAAAATGTAAGGCAGTGCCGAAAACACTGCGTATCAAGATAAATAATATTTTGATGCAATTATTTTTAAGAAATAAAAATCAATGCAAAAAACTCCATAGTGAATAAGATGTCCAAATTTATATTTATAACATGATATTTGTGTGACAAATGCAAAGAAGAAAATAAAGCAAGATGGAGGTAGTGTGATGAGAGAGCAGTGCTATTTTGGATGGAGAGGTCAGGGAAGATGGCTCCAAGGAGGGGTCCCAGGAGCAGAGGGCTGGATCCCCTTGAGGGGGCCAGCTGGGAACACATGAAGAGAAAGCGCATCCCTGGAGAAGGATCAGCAAGACATGTGCACAGAGGTGGGAGAGGAGGGTGGCCAGTGTGGCTGGAACCTAGTAAGGAAAGGAACAGTGGCCCACATTAGCTGGGAGCGGTGGCCAGGGGCCAGTTCATTCAAAGTTTTGTATATTGCCAGAATATTTTGAATATTTCCCTAAAACTGCCAATTAAAAGTAATTTTTATCTTGAATTATCTCAGGATTTGCCTCAGTTTTCTACTTTGTTTTAACCGTCTTTGGGACTCCTTCCTGTGTATGACCTTGAAGGATGCTTGTAAAGTTCTTCAAACATTTTTCATATCTACTGTCTTAGTCCATTTTGTGCTGCATTAACAGAATAAGAACAGATTTATTTCTTGCAGTTCTGGAGGCTGGGAACTCCAAGGTCAAGGGGCCTGCATCTGGCAAGGGTTTTTGTGCTGCATAGTCCCATGGTGGAAGGTGGAAGGACAAGAGAGCAAGGGAGGGTCGAACTCAATGTTATAACAAGTCCACTGTCTCATCACTAACCCACTCCCAAGATAACAACATGAATCCAGTCATGAGAGCAGAGCCCTCGGGTCCTAATCACCTCTTATCAGGCCCCAGCTCCCAACGCTGTTGCACTGGGATTAAATTTCCAACACATGAAATTTGGAGGACACATTCAAAGCATAGCATATAGTTTAAAAAATGTTTAATGCCAACTCTTAAAATGAGTTATGCTAAGTGCGGCTATGGAAGAGCACATGAGCAGAGCTATCAGGAAATCAAACTTGCCATGGCTCAGAAGTCTGAAACGGCCCGGGCGCAGTGGCTCATGCCTGTAATCCCAGCACTTTGGGAGGCTGAGGCGGGTGGATCATGAGGTCAGGAGTTCAAGACCAGCCTGGCCAACATGGTGAAACCCCGACTCTACTAAAAATACAAAAAATTGCCTGGGCGTGGTGGTGCATGCCTGTAATCCCCAGCACTTTGCGAGCCTAAGGCAGGCAGATCACGAGGTCATGACCAGCCTGACCAATGTGGTGAAACCCCGTCTTTATTAAAAACACAAAAAATTCGCCAGGCATGATGGCACATGCCTGTAATTGCAGCTACTCAGGAGGCTGAGGCAGGAGAATCGCTTGAACATGGGAGGTGGAGGTTGCAGTGAGCTGAGATTGCACCACTGCAGTCTAGCATAGGCAACAGAGCAAGACTCCATCTCAAAAACAACAACAACAAGAAACAAAAAAAAAAGAAGTCTGAAATATTTGAGACCTACTATAAGGACTTACTATAACAGCATTTAAAATACTGGTTCTTAGCCTGAGATTCAGAAGGCTGTGAGTAAAATACAAACATGTATACGCTATGTGAAATGTCATATGTGCTAATCAATACTTTTCTGGAGACTTAGTACGAAGTTTTCATCAAATTCTCAAACAGGTCCAATGACTCCCAAAAGGTTAAGAAATACTGGTTTTGCTAAAGAGTAATGATTCTCTTTTTTATCATTTCATTCCTCTGCTTCCCTGAAAATCCATGGCTTGACGAGGACAAAGTTGTCTCCAAAGATGCTTGTAAGGGAATAACCTTTATTAGTTCATTCAACCAGGCACTGGAAGAAGCAGCAGACAATGATGACATCTGCTTCCCAGCAGAGCTGGAAGAATAAATGGTTTAAGTCCAGTAAAGTGCTGAACACAGCACCTGACATGGCAGCCAGCTCTCAACACATATCTGCTACCAATGATCATAAACCTCACAAAAGTTCTAGCTGTATATAGTCTGAGGCACAGAGCAGCCTAGAGACCAATATTCTAAAAGAGGAAACCAATGAGGAAGAGAAAAATTCCAGCTGCCTGAGCTAGAACACCAGCACAGCCTGTACTGCTGGGTTTTATCAGCAGCATTTGGAGAAGCAGTTAAGTCAGATGGGCCTCATGGGAGACAGCCCCTCATCTTTTACTCCTTCTACTCACCAGCTGTGGGACCCTGAACGAAGACAACTTGGGGTTTTCATTTGTAAAATAGGAGGCATTATACCCTCTAACTTCTAACGTTGTTGTGAGTCCAAAGTGAAAGAATGCCTACAAATCTCTCAGTGCATGCACGGTCATGTCTTAGAGCCGCTATTTTTTATTTTTCTTCCCCAAATGAGAAAAGAACACTGGTTTGAGCCTTTCTAAACTCGCTGGTGTTTCTGCTGTTCTGTATCTGACCTTCTGTCCTTTGCTGTGAGAAAGAACTAATCCCAGCACTCATTCCCGGGTCTCTCACTAGCCACGTGACCTTGAAGGAGTCATTTGATCTTTCCACGCTTCTGCTTCCTCACTAGTAAATGGAATTCTAATAGTATTAACCAGTAGTATCTGCCAAAACTAGGCTTTTGACCCCTTTCTCAATGAATCTGTACTTTCTTTTGGTTTACTGAGGAAATGTACTCATACATTGAGTGTGCCAAAGACTTCTAGGCACTGATGATACAATGTGGAATAAAATGAAGTCCTGGCTGGGCTTGGTGGCTCACGTCTGTAATCCTAGCACTTTGGGAGGCCGAGGCAGGTGAACCACCTGAGGTCAGCCTGGCCATCATGGTGAAGCCCCATCTCTACTAAAAATACAAAAATCAGCCAGGCATGGTAGTGGACACCTGTAATCTCAGCAACTGGGGAGGCTGAAGCAGGAGAATCGCTTGATCCTGGGAGGTTGAGGTTGCAGTGAGCTGAGATCACATCACTGCACTCCAGTCTGGGCAACAGATCGAAACTCTGTCTCAAAAATAAAAAATAAAAAAATAAAATAAAAAATAAAAAATAAATAAGATAAAAACGAAATCCCTACCCTTATAGAGCTTACAGTTATTGTGGTTAGCATAGAAATAAATCATAAATCAATCAGAGACCAACTAATTAAAGGGATTTTTTTAAAATTCCCATTAATCACAGTAACAAGTACCCCAAGCTGACATATAGCCCTTTAAGTTTTCACATCCACATATTTTCTGGGCAACTCTTCCCAAGTAAAAAATATTTTCAGCATTTTAGTTTCATGTAGGTCAATAGGGCAACATCCAATCATAAAGATCTGCCTTCTTGGCAATGCAGAAATTTTCCCATCATATATATGTACAAATACATACACACACACATACATACATAATGACAGAGTCATGCTCTGTTGCCTAGGCTGGAGTGCAGTGGCATGATGGTAGCTCACTGCAACCTTGAATTCCTGGGCTCAGGCAATCCTTCCTCCCACCTCAGCCTCCGGAGCCACCGGGACTACAAAAGCTTACCACAACGCCCGGCTAATTTTTCTAATTTTTCTTTCAAGATGGGGTCTCACCATGTTGTCCAGGCTGACCTGGAACTCCTGGGCTCAAGTGCTCCTCCCATCTCGGCCTCCCAAAGTGCTGGGATTATAGGCACTTTCCCATAATATTTATAATAATTAAAGGAACTAGATAGGCAATCGCCTAAGAGCCGACAGACAATCATGGATTTTTAGCAAGGGATTTGTGTTCCTATAGATAAAATACAGCCTGTCTCTTGGAATGGGCTTAACAACGTCACTGTATGTTTTATAAGAACTATTGTATCGTCTATTAATGATACTTGATTGTTAATAAATTTTTTTTAGCCTGGGCTTCAGGAAACCGTGAATGAAATACACACACGCACAAACTGTATGCAAAATTTCACACACATGCCATCTACAATATGCATGGCAACACCAGAAAGTTCCAGGCCTTAGGGAGGGTCTTACTTCCTAGAATCTGCTGTAACATCACTTCACAGGATTTGCTGTAAGTGCTTGAGTCACAGTTGGCGCTCAATAAAGATGCGTTCTCCTTTTAAACACAAAAATGTCCATTAATACGGCAGATTCCGTTCTTAGGCATCATTAATCGCAGAAACAAGAGGGCGGCCCTTTTTCCCAAGGCGCTCTCAGTCCAGGGATGTGCCCGCTCCGCAGCCACACAAGCTGTCGTGGGATAGGGTCAAAGAGGTCAAAGCGCGGTGGGTGCGCACGGGCCGCCCACGCCCTCGCTGCCCTCCCGGAGCGTGGGCGAGTAATTCCGATTGTGCAGCAGAAACCCAGGGTCTCACGGGAAAAAGGAAACCCGCCCGCGCCCAGCCTCCAAGCGACGCTCTCCATGACAACGGCACTTGGCAACGGCCCCGCCCCGCCCCACTACGTGGGGACTAGCGTGCTGCCCCGCCCCGCTACGTCGCGACCAGCGTTTGCGTCACGGTGGTGCGCCGGAAGTGGCTGAGGATTGCGCCAGAAATCCCGGAAGTGGCAGCTTTAGAATTTTGCTGCTGGCTCTGACTCCCGTCCTGCGATGGGTTGTGACGGGGGAACAATCCCCAAGAGGCATGAACTGGTGAAGGGGCCAAAGAAGGTTGAGAAGGTCAGTGATGTGGGCGGGCTGTTGGGGACCGGGGGTGGTGGGAATTTGACGACCCCAGGAAACGAGAGGAAGTAAGAAGAGGGAGCCAGCGGGATTCCAGACCTAGCTGCGGTCTTTTATTCCATTCACAGGACTCAAAATTAACAACAGTATTAAGAGTGGACATTCAATGAGTGCTGACTATTGCCATTCACTGGACAGTAATCTTAACAGGGGATATCGCATGTAATTATCACAGTAGCCCTGTGGCTACATACTGTCATCTTCATTTTCAGACATGGAAGTTGAGGCTCAAAAGGAGAAAGTTGCAAAGCTAGTAAATGGCAGAGCTAGGATTTGAACCCTACCTGCGGCTAGTAGCACTAATACAAATACCTAGTGTATATTGAGTTTTGTATACACTAATTTCATTTGCTCAGAGAAGCCTTCCCAAACTGTTCCCTTACCACATCCTTTTATAGACTGTCTTATCACCCTGCACACGGCTGTTCGTGGTTGTTTTGTATCAGTCTTCCCCGCTAGACGGTAAGTTCTTGATAGCAGAGGCTGCCCCTTTTTTTTCTCTGCAACTAGCATAGTTCCTGGCACAGTAAATATTCTGAATAAATAAATGAGTGAGTAATCCCTAATCTCACAAGCAATCGAGGAAATTATAATAATTTCTTTGCTACTGACAGGGACACTGAGTCCAGGGATATTAAAAAGTGACTAAGATCACACAGCTGGTAGGTAGTGAAGCCAGGATTCCCATCCACTTATTTGGAATTTCAAAGTTAGCACTAGTAATTCCTTTTTAATGATAAAATATTTGTAAAGCACCTAGTAGAGTGCCTGGCACACGTGGAGACTTCATGTATTCTGATTCAGGAGCCAGAGAGTTTGTTTTAAAAGGTAAACCCCTTACGTCACAATTGCATTTGAAGCATTCCAGTGACTTCCCATCACATTAAGAATAAAATCTCATCAGGCGCTGTGAGCAGACCCAGCCTGTGTTTCTGACCTCATCTTCTGCCCCTCTCCACCTCTTTCATACTGTTCTAGCTAAACAGGCCTCTTGTTCTTCAACTTGGAGTGTGAATTCATCCATCTGAAATATTCTTCACTGAGACTGTCACATGATGAGTTTCTTTACTTCATTCAGTTCTTTACTCAGATGTTATCTGTCCACTGTAGCTGAAATGTGCCTCACTTCCAATATTGTTTCTTCTCTTCTTTACAGTGCCTACCACTGTGTTATTTGTTTATTGTCTCTTTCCCACGTAGACAGGAACCTTGGGTGTCCTGTCTGTAACCCCTACCATGTGTCTGCCACGTAATAGACACCTAAAATACATGTGTGAATGTGAGAATGAATGAATACCCAAGAGGATGAAGTGTATCCTCTGATCATACCTACATTTAAACAGGCTAATGCTGGATAATTAGCATTCGTGAGTGCTTTTTTGGCTTTTACCAAAAAAGTGTTCAGCTCAGTTTTGTTTTCTTGTGCCCTGGGCTGAAAAAGAGTAGCTTAATGAAAGGCTTCACAAGAAACAGGTGTCGGAAGAGGGTAGAAAAGAAGGAAGAACGATTCAAAAAAGCCAGAATGCCTAGGCAGGATGGATTTTTGTTGTCACTATTCACACAACAAATGCTTAATAAGTGGTTACCATATATACATTGTTGTAGGCCCCAGGGATATAGCAGTGAACAAGACAGAGTCTAGCCCTGGTGGAGCTTACATTTCAAATCAGTATTGTGAAATCTGCCCTGGTTCCTAACGCAGAGCACCTAAATTCCTTGTGATTTCCTGGGTGACAGAATCATCTTTTGTTCTAATAAGGCAATTCTTGGTGAGCTCCTGGATGGGGACTGGTCACCAGAAACACCAAACCAAGATTAGAAGCTTGGAACTTTCAACCCCACCTCACCCCCATCCTTTAGGGAGGAGAGGAATTGGGCATGGAGTTAATAATCCATCATGCCTACATGGGGGGCTCTCCATAAAGAAGTTGAGGGTTTGGAGATTTTCTGGGTTGCCAGCCACATCCACATGCCAGGAGAGTTACTCACCCCAGCTCCATGGGGACAGCCCTGCACTTTGGACCCTTGCAGACTATACCCTATGTGCTTCTTTATCTTGCGATTTATTTGTGTCCTTAAAATGTATTTGTAATAAGTCAGCAATGGTAACTGAACTGTTTTCCCACATCTGTGAGACACTAGCAGATTATCAAACCTGAGTGGGGGATTGTGGTAGCCTTTGATTTATAGACAGAAGCACGGGTGACAACTTTTGAACTTGTGATTAGCATCTAAATTTGGGGTAGGGGACAGTATTATGGGACTGAGCCCTTAACCTTTGGGATTTGAGGCCATATCCAAATAGGTGGTATCAGAGTTGAGTTTAATTGTGAGACATCTGGCTGCTATCAGAGAATTGCTTGGTGTGGGGAAAATCCCATACATTTTGTTAGAAGTGTTCTGGAAGTATTGAGTGTTGTGAGTGAAAGTATAGAAAAAACACTTGTCTGGCCGGGCGCGGTGGCTCACGCCTGTAATCCCAGCACTTTGGGAGGCCGAGGTAGGCGGATCACAAGGTCAGGAGATCGAGACCATCCTGGCTAACACGGTGAAACCCTGTCCCCACTACAAATACAAAAAATTAGCTGGGTGTGGTGGCGGGCACCTGTAGTCCCAGCTGCTCAGGAGGCTGAGGCAGGAGAATGGCATGAACCCAGGAGGCGGAGCTTACAGTGAGCCGAGATAGCGCCACTGCACCCCAGCCTGGGCGACAGAGCGAGACTCCGTCTCAAAAAAGAAAAAAAACCAAAAAACACTTGTCTTTTCAGTACAGATATGTAAAAACTTAAAAGATGAAAGACCCTAGAAAAGAAGAGAGACCCTGGTAAAGACATTTTTTACTGCTTTTTGGAGGGAACCAAGTTTTAAAGGCCTGGATAAGGAGTGATTTGTCACTTTTCTCCCTGTCCCCAACTCTCTGAGGTGCTTTTTGAATATAACCTAACCTCTTGGTGCCTCGCTTTCCTTATCTACAAAAGTGAAAATACTAACTCATAGGGTTTTTCTGAGGATTAAAAAGTTAAGTCATGGAAACTGCTTAGCACGGTGCCTGGCACACAGTAAGCGCTTAAGCAGTTTTTACTTTAAAAATGAAATTCAGAGGGCCAGGTGTGTTGGCTTACACCTGTAAACTCAGCACTTGGGGAGAGTGAGGCAGGAGGATCACTTGAGCCCAGCAGTTGGAGAACAGCCTGGGCAACACAGGGAGATCTCTTCAGAAAAATAAAATAAAGTTAGCGGGGAATAGTGGCACTTGCTTGTGGTCCTAGCTACTTTGGAGGCTAAGGAGGAGGATTGCTTGAGCCCAGGAAAATTGAGGCTGCAGTGAGCTGTGATTGTGCCACTGCAGCCCAGCCTGGGCAACAGAGCAAGACCCTGTCTCAAAAAATAAATTAATAAAATAAATTCAGCGGGATTGTTTTTGTTGTCTTTTTTTCTTTTCTCTTCCTATTTTCTTCCAAATGTGCCGTCCTGTTAAATTATTCAGGTTTGGCATTTGAAGACTGGGGAAGAGTGGTGCAGTCTAACAGTGAAGACTGGGGAAGAGTGGTGCAGTCTAACAGTGAAGGGAAAACAGGAATGGGAAGGAGTAGGACATGGAATATGATGTATGTGGAAATGTCATTCGAGGGCCAGGGAGGGTCTTATGTCTGGATTTTCATACTGTAGATAAAGTTTGATGTATCCCTTAGTAAATAAGCCCCAAAACACTTATTTCTGTTAAATTGAACATTTTATGAAGTGTTATGTAGTCTTTGTTCTGAACTTTTTAAAAAAAATGCTTGTCGTCTTAGTTCTTAAGTCTTTAAAATCTGCCATAACTGAGGGGGCTTTCCCATTGTTAGAAATTAACACACTTTGTTTTTCTCTTTTGTACTTTTGTATGGCCTCCCTAATTTATTATGAAGATTCAGATGTTAATATTTGTATGTGGCTTGCATGAATAGTTTAATAATTTTATATAAACTCTTTTTCTTTGTACATGTCATATGTAGATGGGCCTTTATTTGATGTAGTATCAATTACTTGTGACTTTTAAAATCCTGACTTCAGCCAGGCACAGTTGCTCATGCTTGTAATTCCAGCACTTGGGGTGGCTGAGATGGCGGATCAGTGGAGTCCAGGAGTTTGAGAGCAACATGGCAAAACCACGTCTCTACAAAAAATACGGAAATTAACCAGGCGTGGTGGTGTGCACCTGTAGTCCCAGCTACTCCGGAGGCTGAGGTGGGAGGATTGCTTGAGTCCAGGAGGTGGAAGCTGCAGTGAGCAAAGATTGTGCCACTACACTCCAGCCTGGGCAACAGAGTGAGACCCCGTCTGAAAAACAAACAAAACCCAACTTCCTATGTCATTTTCATTATCTTTGATTTAAAAAAGAAAAATCATTACAGTGTGGTATTACCGAATATACTTTTATATGTAGAATTGTGAACCATGTGTCTTTCAGAGATGAAAATTAATTGAATTTTTTTGTTTTTTATTAGGTCGACAAAGATGCTGAATTAGTAGCCCAATGGAACTATTGTACTCTAAGTCAGGAAATATTAAGACGACCAATAGTTGCCTGTGAACTTGGCAGGTATGGTTTTTACAGTTAATGAAGATGAGTTTATGAAGTGATTTTGAGGAGAATTTTGATGTGTAAATGCAGTTTTCCCTTCATCAAGCGTGAATTATCCCAAGTAGATTTGTGAGGCATAGGCTATCGTTCCCTGTCTCTGAACATAGTTCTGCACTCTTCTAGTCAGTTTGGTTTATTTAATCCATGGTTTGAAAACTCAGGGGCCAGGCCGGGCCGGGCGCAATGGCTCACGCCTGTAATCCCACCACTTTGGGAGGCTGAGGAGGAAGGGTCACTTAAGTCCAGGAGTTCGAGACTAGTCTGGGCAATATAGTGAAACCACACCTCTACAAAAAAATAAAATTAGCCTGGCATGGTGGCATGTTCCTGTAGTCCCAGCTGTTCAGGAGGCTGAGGCAGGAGGAGCCTGTGAGTCTGGGAGGTTGAGGCTGCAGTAAGCTATAATTCCACCACTGTACCCCAGCCTGTGCAAGAGTGAGACCCTGTCTCAAAAAAAAAAAAAAAGCAAACTCAGGGGCCAATAGAAGCTAAGTTATAAGCATAAACACATGAAGGAGCCATGCGAGGAACAGGAGGGAATGGCAGGGAATGGAGAATACTGGAGAGTCTGTGTCCTGTCCAAAGCGGGAGCTGCCACTCAGTTCCAGCCAGTTTTTACAGCTCAATGATGTGGGCCTAGTGATTCCACACCTTCTGGTTTTAATTTTTAAAGAAAAATAGGAAATGTGTGCTTATACATTAAATTTCCCAATTAAAAAAATCCTTGTTCAGGTTACATTCAGCCTTCTAACTGCCAGTTTGCCACCTTTGATTTAAGCTAATTTCTGGCTGGACGCATTGGCTCATGCCTGTAATCCCAGCACTTTGGGAGGCTCAGGTAAGCGAATCACCTGAGGTCAGGAGTTTGAGACCAGCCTGGCCAATATGGTAAAACCCCATGTCTACTAAAAATACAAAAATCAGCCAGGCATGGTGGTGGGCGCCTGTAATCCCAGCTACTTGGGAGGCTGAGGCAGGAGAATTGCTTGAACCAGGGAGGCGGAGGTTGCAGTGAGCCGAGATTGCACCATTGCACTCCAGTCTGGGCGACAAGAGTGAAACACTGTCTCAAATAAATAAATAAATAATTTCCTTCTTTGTATGCTCGGAAATAGTTGAAACGGTTAAATTTACTTTTTAATAATTCAGGGCATTTCTCTTATCAAATGTAAATGACTTTTGGATTGTGGTCAGTTTATTCTTCCTCCTTTGGTTATTTGAAAGTTGCTTGTTGACATAATATTCTAATACTTACTATTGCAGACTTTATAACAAAGATGCCGTCATTGAGTTTCTCTTGGACAAATCTGCAGAAAAGGCTCTTGGGAAGGCAGCATCTCACATTAAAAGCATTAAGGTAACACTAGTGATTCTGAAGTGCTGTGAGGGTCTGAAAAGTGGCTGAGGTTTATTTTATAGAATTTATACACGTTAAAGACTGAACTCAGAAATTTGGGATTCCATTCCCACCCAGGGTGGGTGGGAATATCTAATACACATATGATCTTGGGAAGTCACGTAAATCTCAAGCCACGAGTTCCACCATGCGTACTTCCTTCATTATAAATCTGTTGTGATTTCACCTGTGTGCTGTGCTTTGAAAATTTTGATGTTCTGTATTAATGTTGGGAGGCATTATTTTTGTAATTAAGATTCACCTACTTGGATTTTGGGTTTGGAAGGTACTTTTGTAGAATTAGAGAGTTTTATGGATCACTGTTAAATCATGTGGTTACCATCTGGTGATTAGAGGTTCTGATTGACAGTTAAAGTTCTTCCATAAAAGTTGAAAAAACAAGTTTTTTTGATAAAGGAAGTTTCTTGAGAGGACACAGCTTTTTAAATGTGGTCAGTGGGAGAAAAGAAAGGTAGTGAAGAATTTGAGAACCATGAGGCTAGTCAAACCTTCGTCTCACTGTAAATGACTTACTTGAGGCCACGTGGCTAGTGAAGTACTTAAACCAGAACCAGATCCCTTAACTCCCAGTCTAAGGCTCTAGGTTTTGCCTTCTTTTTCTTTCTTTCGTATTATTATATTAGGCTTTTTGTTCCAATTCTTGGGATTGATTACAGGATATGTTCGTTTCAGGCAGATTTGTAATTCTGAAATGTAGCTAATGATAGTGCTGTAGAAATTATTCTGATTTTAGTGGTCTTTTACCTTGTGGAAGAGAATTTATTCCTGAAGAACCTGTGGTAGTATGAATCGTCTTACATCAAAAATGTGATGGATGATTCTTTAGTAGTTCATAAGTGCTATGATTGGGTTTTCACTTGCATGTGTAAGATGTGCCTCTCTCAAACCTTGTGACATCAGCACATTACCCATCTGATGAGAAAAAAATTGCAGTTATTGAAATTAATTCTTACAGTTCGATACTTAAAATACATGTAATATTCAGTTTTATGTGGTTGAATCTTTAATGGAAAAAAATCTCCAAGAAATTACAACGGTAAAGAAAAAAAAGGATACAAATAAAACAATGCTAACACATAGGATTGTCACTACTGTCAATTGATAGTCCACAAATACTTGGAGCGGAGAACTCACTGAGACACGTGCTGATTCTCAGCCAGGAGAATTAGGTTGAATTTGGATGAATGGTGATTTGCTTTTGGAGACACTCAGCTGCTCTCTAGAGTGTTGAAGTCAAAATGGTCTCGTTAAATATGAAGAAGTGCCTTGAATGCGAAAGTAGAGCTATTGTATCAAATTCTTTGTAAAGTTGGAAATTCTTGAAAACCTGAATGGCTGTGTCTTGGAGTATGACAGTATTTTCTGGCTAATATTCTGCCTTAGCTTTTAGGCCATGGCCTCAGATTTTACTGTCTATTCAATGATTTATATATATTTTTTTGTTTTGTTTTGCTTTTTTCAACAATTATATAAATATAGATGGTCGGTAACATGAAGCAGCCTCAGGAGAGAAAGCATTCCGTTCTGGGTGGAAGCCATGCAAAACTTTCTCTTAGTGGAGTAATTTTTTATGTGAGAAGGTACTTTTCCTTAAGTTAAAAAAATTTGTATAGTAGAAATAACTAATTTACTTGCTAGTCAGTGAATTGAAAAGATCTTGTTTTCTGTTTTCTTTTCTTTTCTTTTTTTTTTTTTTTGAGATGGAGTTTCTCTCTTGTTGTCCAGGCTCGAGTGCAATGGCATGATCTCAGCTCACTGCACCTCCGCCTCCTGGGTTCAAGTGATTCTTCTGCCTCAGCCTCCTGAGGAGCTGGGATTACAGGCGTGCTCCACCATGCCTGGCTAATTTTGTATTTTTAGTAGAGAGAAGGTTTCTTCATGTTGGTCAGGCTGGTCTTGAACTCCTGACGTCAGGTGTTCTGCCCACCTCGGCCTCCCAAAGTGCTGGGATTACAGGCGTGAGCCACCATGTCCCAGCCTTGTTTTCTGTTTTCTATTTATGGTTTAATATTATATCTGTGTTTCTGGCCGGGCGCAGTGGCTCAAGCCTGTAATCCCAGCACTTTGGGAGGCCGAGACGGGCGGATCACGAGGTCACAAGATCAAGACCATCCTGGCTAACACGGTGAAACCCCGTCTCTACTAAAAAATATAAAAAACTAGCCGGGCAAGGTGGCGGGCGCCTGTAGTCCCAGCTACTCAGGAGGCTGAGGCAGGAGGATGGCGTGAACCTGGGAGGCGGAGCTTGCAGTGAGCTGAGATCCGGCCACTGCAGTCCAGCCTGGGGGACAGAGTGAGACTCCGTCTCAAAAAAAAAAAAAAAAAATTATATCTGTGTTTCTTATGGACCAGAGGAAAGTAACTATGGGGAAGAGATTTTGATGGGAAGGGCTAGAATAACAATTTGTTGACTTAGGTGGTTAAGGCAAAGGATGATCTATTTATCAGATGAATTGTTAAAATATTAATGGTTTTTCCCAGAATGTGACAGAGCTGAAGCTTTCTGATAATCCTGCCTGGGAAGGGGATAAAGGAAACACTAAAGGTGACAAACATGATGACCTCCAGCGGGCACGTTTCATCTGCCCCGTTGTGGGCCTGGAGATGAATGGCCGACACAGGTTAGTGACGCACCTGGGACAGATGATGTGGGAGGCTGGAGGAATAATGCTGGTCTTGGTAGCAGTGGTGCCATAGCTTAGCAATCATGTGGCTTTCTTTCTGGTGTCCTTGGTTTGGTAGCGTCTTAGAGGAAATGGTGCTCAGTCATGAGCACATTCATTTCCATCAGCCATTGCTACAGGACTTCCTGCAAGACCTAGCCTAGTCTGTGGCCTTCTGTTCTTGAGGTAGGGAAACAAAACCTGAAGTGAAATGGGATTCTGAAAAGTTCTCATGTGACGCTTATGAAACCTGAGTTTAGTTCTTAGATCATCTTTTCCTGTGGGACAGAAAGCAAAGGGCAAATGTTTCCCATCAAGCAAATCCCATTTCCTTCTAGTTACTAATTTTTAATTTTTATTATGTTTTATAGTTTTATTTGTATCCTTTTTTTTTTGTTTTGTTTTGTTTTGGTTTGGTTTGGTTTTAGTAGAGATGAGATCTCACTTTGTTGCCCAGGCTGGTCTTAAGTTACTGGCCTCAAGTGATCCTCCTGCCCAAGTACCCCAAGTGCTGGGATTGTAGGCATAAGCCACCATGCCCAGCCACTAAGTTTTATTTTTGTAGAGATAGGGTCCCCCTATGTTGGCCAGGCTGGATTCAAATTCCTGGCCTTGAATGATCTTCCCAAAGCGCTGAGATAACATGTGGGAGCCACTGCACTTGGTCACAAATGCTGAAAGTTATGCAGTAGCAGGCAGAGTTATGGAACCTGTGGTTAATCAGTCAACCAAGGCTCAAAAAAATGGTAACCTACCTTGAATATGTAACAGATTCCCTGGCTATAGCACCAGGAATCTCATGGTTGAGATTTTGTGTAGCAAATGTAAGCAACCTGTATGTTTTCCTCTTTCAAAAATATGAAGAGTTGAATGGGTTAGTACATGCTTTTTCATAGGATGTCTCACTAAGCAAAAGTGTTAGGCGCTTTCCCCCACATTTGAGAAGTACAGGTATACCTCAGATATTGTGCGTTCTATTCCAGACCACCACAATAAAACAAATATTACTGTAAAGCAAGTCACAGAAAATTTTGGTTTCTTAGTACGTATAAAAGTTATCTTTATCAGGGCACGCTGGCTCCCACCTATAATCCCAGCACTTTGGGAGGCCGAGACAGGAGGATTGCTTGAGGCTAGGAGTTTGAGACCAGCCTGGATAACAAGGTGAGACCCTGTCTTTACAAAACAAAATTTCTTTTCAATTAGCCAGCCGTGGTAGCATGCCCCATAGACCTCGCTACTTGGGAGGCTGAGGCAGGAGAATTGCTTGAGCCCAGGAATTCAAGGCTACAGTGAGGTATGATCATGCCACTGCAGAGCCTGGGTGACAGAGCAAGACACTGTCTCAAAAAAAAAAAAAAGATGTTTATACTCTAATCTTTTAAGTGTGCAATAGCATTATGTCAAAAAAAAAAGTACCTATCTTGATTAAAAATTATTGCTTAAAGAATGCTAACAATCATCTGAACCTTCAGTGAGTCATCATCTTGGCCGGTGGAGCCTCGATGTTGCCTTGATGTCGATGGCTGCTAACTGATCAGGGTGGTGGTTGCTGAAGGTTAGCGTGGCTGTAGCAGTGTCTTACAGTAGGACAGCAATAGAATTTGCTGCATCGATTGACTCTGACTTTCACGAAAGATTTCTCTGTATGTAGCATGTGATGCTGTTTAATAGCATTTCACCCATAGTGGACCTTTCAAACTTGGAATCAGTTCTCTCAAACGCTGCAACTACTTTATCAATTAAGCTTATGTAATATTTCAGATCTATCATGTCAACAATATTCACAGCATCTTCACCATCAGCAGACTCCATCTCAAGAAACCACTTTCTTTGCTCATCCATAAGAAGCAACTCCTCATCCATTTGGGTTTTATCATGAGATTGCAGCAATTCCATCATCTTCAGGCTCCATTTCTAACTCACTCTCTTGCTATTCTACCACACTTGCATTCTTCCTCTACTAAAGTCTTGAAACCCTCCAAGTCATCCATGGGGTGGAACCAGCTTCTTCCAGACTCCTGTTAATGTTGATATTCTGCCCTCCTGTCATGAATCACAGTTGTTCTTTTTTTTTTTTCTTTTTTGAGATGGAGTTCGGCTCTGTTTCCCCATCTGGAGTGCAGTGGCACAATCTCGGCTCACTGCAACCCCCACCTCCTGGGTTCAAGTAGTTCTCCTGCCTCAGCGTCCCAAGTTGCTGGGATTACAGGCACCCGCCACCACGCCCGGCTAATGTTTGTATTTTTGGTAGAGACGGGGTTTCACCATGTTGGCCAGGCTGGTCTCAAAATCCTGACCTCAGATGATCTGCCTGCCTCAGCCTCCCAAAGTGCTGGGATTACAGGCATGAGCCACCACAGCCAGCCAAATACAGATGTTTTTAATGACATCTAGAATGGTGAATTCTTTCCAGAAGGTTTTCAATTTACTTTGCCTAGATCCATCAGAGGAATGGCAGAAGAAGGCTATGGCAGCTATAGCCTTATGAAATGTATTTTTAAATAATAAGACTTTAAAGTCAAAATTCCACCTTGATCCATGGGCTGCAGAATGGTGGTTGTGTTAGCAGCCATGAAAATAACTTTAATCTCCTTGTGCATCTCCATCAGAGCTTTTATGTGACTTAGGTGCATTATCAATGAGCAGTGACATTTTGAAAGGGATCTTTTTTTTTTTTTTTTTTTTTTTGAGCAGTAAGTCTCAACATTGGGCTTAAAATATTCCGTAAGCCATGTTATAGACAGATGTGCTGTCATTCAGGCTTGGTTCTTCCATTTCGAGAGCACAGGCAGAGTAGACTTAGCATCATCCTTAAGAACCCTAGGGTTTTCAAACGGTAAATGAACGTTGGCTCAACTGAAAGTCACCAGGCACGTTAGACCTTAGCGAGAGTTGGCCTGTCCTTATGCTTTGGAGCCAGGCATTGACTTCTCCTTTTTAGTGGTAGAAGTCCTACGTAGCATCTGCTTTCAATACAGGCTATTTTATCTACTCTGAAAATCTGTTGTCTAATGTACCCATCTTTTTTAATGATCTTAGCTAGATTTTCTGGAGAACTTGCTGCAGCTTCTCCATCAGCACTTGCTGCTTCACCTTGCACTTTTATGTTATGGAGACGGCTTCTTTCCCTAAACCTCATGAACCAACTTCTGCTAGTTTCCAGCTTTTCCTCTGCAGCTTCCTCACCTCTCTCAGCCTTCCTAGAATTGAAGAGAGTTAGGGCCTTGCTCTGGATTAGGCTTTGGCTTGAGGATCTGTCACTGTGGCTAGTTTGATCTTCTGTCCAGGCCACTAAAACTTTCTTCCTATCAGCAATATGGTTGTTTCACTTTCTTACCATTCATGTGTTTATGGAGTGGTACTTTTGATTTCCTTCAAGAACTTTTCCTTTGCATTCACAGCCTAGCTAAGTGTTGGGTTCAAGAGGCTGGCTTTTGGCCTATCTTGGACCTGCCTTCCTCACTAAGCTTAATCATTTCTAGCTTTTGATTTAAAGTGAGATACGTGTAACTCTTCCTCTTATTTGGTCACTTAAAGGCCATGGTAGAGTTCTCAATTGGCCTAATTTCAATATTGTTGTGTCGCAGGGAATAGGGAGAACTGAGAAGGAGAGAGGTGGGGGAATGGCCAGTTCATGGAGCAGTCAGAACACACACATTTATTAATTGAGTTCACCATCTTTTATGGGTGTGGTTCCTGGCACCCCAAACAATTACAAAAGTAACATCAAACGTCACTGAGCACAGATCACCATAGCAGATGTAGTAATCATGAAAACATTTGAAATATTTGAGAATTACCAAAATGTGACCCAGAGGCATGATGTAAGCACATGCTGCTGGGAAGATGCTGACAGACCTGCCGGATGCAGGATTGCCGTGAACCTTCAGTCTGTAAAATAATCACAGTATCTGCAAAGCGCAGTGAAACAAGGTATGCCTGTATCCTTAGTAGCTGGTAGTCCAGACTGCCCTCTGGAATCTTCTATCAAACACATGACATATTGAAAGGTAGCATTTTTTACTACTTTCATTCAGGAAAGGCGTGGGGCAAAGCATCTCGAATAAGTAAGAACGGTTTTATTGAACCAGCAGTATTTAATCTTGAGCATTCTGGCCCATTGGTGTCCGTTTATTTAACAGGGGTACGTGGACACCCTCTCAGGGTGCCAAGGAACGTTGCATGTGGCAGACTCTGCCAGGGCAACTAACTGTCCTGTTCTGAAATGGAACAACTAGGGGCTTCATGAATTTGGAGAGAAGTACAGTTTAGGACCCAGGACCTTTTGCTTTTTTTTTTTTTTTTTTTTTGACGCGGAGTCTTGCTCTGTGCCCCAGGCTGGAGTGCAGTGGCGCGATCTCGGCTCACTGCAAGCTCCGCTCCCCCGGGTTCACGCCATTCTCCTGCCTCAGCCTCCCGAGTAGCTGGGACTACAGGTGCCCGCCACCTCGCCCGGCTAATTTTCTTGTATTTTTAGTAGAGACGGGGTTTCACCGTGTTAGCCAGGATGGTCTCGATCTCCTGACCTCATGATCCGCCCGTCTCGGCCTCCCAAAGTGCTGGGATTACAGGCTTGAGCCACCGCGCCCGGCCGACCTTTTGCTTTTAAATACTACACTCTTCTTCAAATAATCTGAATTTAAACCATTTAGGGCTCTCTTTAAACCACCACTGGGGTCAAGTAGGACATATTCTGGGGAACCAGACTCATTTACCTAACCATGTCCCACTTCTGTGTGTGTGTGTGTGTGTGCACGCGTGCGCGCGTGCATGTATATATATACACACACACATATACGTGTTTGTATTTGAGGCGAAAGTCACATAACATTGGCCATTTTAAAGTCTGTGTTTCAGTGGCATTTAGTGCACTCACAGTGTTGTACAGTCACTGCCTCTGTCTGGTTCCAGAACATTTTTATCACCCCAAAAGGAAAACCCTCTGCCCACTACATAGGTACTCCCCATTTCCAGTCTGTTTCTGTCTCAATGGATTTACCTTTCCCGGATATTTCATATGCATAGGATCATACAATATGTAACCTTTCGTGTTTGGCTTCCCACTTGTTTTTAAGAAAACTGTAGCTCACCCCAGAAGAGGAACTGAGCAGAAACGAGCTCCACAGTGGGGTCTCGAGTAGGAGTCCCCTGCAGCCTGCTGCTCTGATTGTGGCTTCCTCTGTTGTTTCTCCTTTGGTTTGCTGGTCAGTCTCTTCTCCTTTTTCTCTTACCCAATGAATTGAGCTTTGCTTATTTTGACTTTGTCCATCTGTTATTGATAAGAGCCTCCACACTTGAAATTGATGATTGGATTAGTTTGTATATGGTCATCCCTTGATATATGTGGGAGACTGGTTCGCAGATCCCCTGTGGATACCAAAATCCATGGATGCTCAGGTCTTTGATATAAAATGGTACAGTATTTGCATATAACCTACACACATCCTCCTGTATACTTCAAGTCAACTCTAGATTACTTATAATACCTAATACAATATAAATGCTGTGTAAATTGTTGTTATACTGCATTGTTCGAGGAATAATGATAAGAAAAAGGTCTGTGCACGTTCAGTACAAATGCATTCATTTTTCCTCCCAAAGATTTTTGATCCGGGTTGGTTGAATTCACAGATGCAGAACGCGTGGGTATGGAGGACCAGCTGTATTTAATAAAGTTTGTATAATGAAGATTTAAATATATAGAAAAGTAGAAATAAACTGTTACTGTAATAAAAACATTGGGCCTTTGTAAAAAGAAAAATAGCTTCCTAATTAATAATTTGTAAGTATCTATAAAATAGGATTTTAAAAATTCTAAACAACATTCAGTGAATTTAGTGCAGCGTTATGAACTGGATTTTGGTTAGGCAAATCTGCGTCTGCTATAATCCCCGGGAAATTAGAGAAAAATTGTCCTGTGGCGTTTTTCAAGGAATGCCTAAAGTGAAATGTGAAAGTGCTTTATGCTGCTCTTCAGCCATGGTGGTGGCATTATTCGTTGTTTGATGTTTAATGCCACCCGCCCCCACCACACACCCACATCCACACTTCTCCACGCCTCTGCATATAGACATAGAAATCAACATATATTCTTCCCAAGCTATCATGGGGTCACATTACATGTTTTCATTTATTTATTTTATTTTTTTTTTTTGAGACGGAGTCTCGCTCTGTCGCCCAGGCTGGAGTGCAGTGGCGCGATCTCGGCTCACTGCAAGCTCCGCCTCCCGGGTTCACGCCATTCTCCTGCCTCAGCCTCCCGAGTAGCTGGGACTACAGGCGCCCACAACCGCGCCCGGCTAATTTTTTTTGTATTTTTAGTAGAGACGGGGTTTCACCATGGTCTCGATCTCCTGACCTTGTGATCCGCCCGCCTCGGCCTCCCAAAGTGCTGGGATTACAGGCGTGAGCCACCGCGCCCGGCCATATGTTTTTAATAACATCTTTTTTTCCTTCTACTCTGTCTACCTTGGACATATTTCGCGACCTTGAGTACAGATTTACCTTCTTTTTAATAGCTGTTTGGATGTTTATAATTTATTTGACCATTTCTCTACTGAGGAACATGGAGGTGACTTACTCTTTCCTTTTTACCTTGCTATACTACACAACTTCCTAAACACACATTTGTATGTTTGCACACTTGTGGGCATGTTTCTGTAGGAGAAATTCTTAAAAGTCACACTTTATTTGGTACTGCCAAATTGGCTTCATAAAGTGTTGTACTGTGTTGTATCCACCTGACAGCAAATGTGCCTGTGTCCTCAGTTTCCAGCTGGATACTTTCAGTCTCTTTTCTTCTTCTTTTTTTTTTAAAGGGACAGAATCTGTCCCTGTTACCTAGGCTGGAGTGCGGTGGCACTATCATAGCTCAGGCCGTCCTCCCACCTCAGCCTCCCTAGTAGCTGGGACTGCAGGAGCCCACCACCACACTTGGCTAAGTTTTTAAAAAGGTTTCTTTTAAAGATAGATTCTCAGTATGTTGCCCAGGCTCATCTCAGACTCCTGGCCTCACGTGATCCTCCCACTTTTGGCCTCCCAAAGCGCTGGAATTTACACGTGTGAGCCACTGTGCCCAGCCCCAATCTCTTGAATTACTGCCCGATAGATAAAAAATTGATGTGTCATGGTTTTAAAAGGCATTTCTTTTAACATTTGAGGTTAAGAATCCTTTGGTCTTTATATATTTTTTGTGTGAACTGCATGTTAGTCCTCTTTGGCCATTTTTCTATTATGATGTTGGCTGTTGCTGTCTAAGACCTTTTTGAATATTCATAAAATAAGCTCTGAATCTTATATTTATTGAAAATATTTCCTCCCTGAGTTCCTGTTCTTTTGACTTTTTATGGTTGTGGTTTCAGTTTTGATCTTTTTTTTATTTTGGATATAACTGATTTCTCTCTTTTTTTTCTGGCCCTTTTCTATGAGAACGTACTGATTTTTTTTAATGGAGTGAAATGTAACTATTTTAATCTTTGTGGGTCGTGGCCTTTGTATCAACCGAATAAATGTGAGTTGATCATGTGATTAATAGTCATTTCCCCACTGGGTTATTTCTCCAGGTTCTGCTTCCTTCGGTGCTGCGGCTGTGTGTTTTCTGAGCGAGCCTTGAAAGAGATAAAAGCGGAAGTTTGCCACACGGTGAGTTCCTGACATATACCATTTGTTCCTTCTCCATAGCTGAGGAATCAGATGGTTTAGGGTTCTTTCCCTCCATTTGTTCTTTCTGAAATCGGCTCTCATAAGTTGCTTTTCTGCTTCCACGGCTCTTGGTTGCTGGAAATACAGACCCCAGTGACCTCTTATCACCTGACCACTGCCTGCCAGTCCGGGTCAGACCACCCGAGGGCTGTTTCCTGAACGTGCCACTGCCTCAGTTTCCTCTAGTGGACCTGCTGTCCTGAAAGGCCTGCTCCCCATGAGCCTCAGTTCTATAGTTCTTACTTGTTCTGTGACTCCCTGATGCTAAATCTCCTTCCACTCCCCAAGCACCTGGTTATCTCACTCCTCCCATCGTCATGTAGTTGCATATGTGTGTGTCTGTTTCCCCACCGGACTTAGTTTTCGAGGGTAGGAAACAAGGCTTGTTCATCTCTTTATCCGCAGGACTAATTCTCTCCAGGGCATGTAGCATGCCCTCAGTAAATACTCGCGTGATTGGCAAGTAACTAGACATGAGAGCTAGCCTCAGCTCACGTAGAGGAAATACTGATGCTTTGCTTTAATGGCGCTGCTGCTGCTGAAGCCAGAATGTGTGTGTGTCTTGGGTGTACTGGTTTTTTTTTTTTTTTTTTTTTTTGAGACAGAGTCTTGCGCTGTCGCCCAGGCTGGAGTGCAGTGGCGCAATCTCGGCTCACTGCAAGCTCCGCCTCCCGGGTTCACGCCATTCTCCTGCCTCAGCCTCCTGAGTAGCTGGGACTACAGGCGCCCGCCACCGCGCCCGGCTAATTTTTTGTATTTTTAGTAGAAACGGGGTTTCACCGTGGTCTCGATCTCCTGACCTTGTGATCCGCCTGCCTTGGCCTCCCAAAGTGCTGGGATTACAGGCGTGAGCCACCGCGCCCGGCTTGGGTGTACTGTTGACCCATCGAAAGCGTGCTGCTTCATTTAATGTCATGGATGCCAGCAGCTTCTGACTGTATTTTGCCTGTATCAACCCTGTTTGTATTTCATTCCCCTCCCCACTGTGTCGTTGCTCCCTGTTGTGAAAGCCAGCAGCTTTCACTAAGTGATGGTTAGGAGCCAGCGCCTCTTCGAGGCACTGATCTGTGGGATAGCATGCTGAAGAAGATCCGTGAAGGCCCTTGCCCTCCTGCATCCCACATCCTGATTGGAGAGAGAGACACTCAGCTAGATGAGCAAGGCAGACTCGATTGTGACCGATGCTAGGAAGGAAAGACATGAGGCCATGTGTCGGAGGGAGAGAGGCTGGCATCGTGGTGGTTGGCAGAGGCATCTCTGGAGGTTTGAGCTGAGACCTGCAGGGCACAAGGGAGCCAGCTGCGCACAGCCTGAGTAGCAGCCTCTTAGGCAGCAGGAACAGCATGTGCAAAAGCTCAGAAGTGATAGAGGACTTTGCGAGTTCAGGGAACAGAAGGTGTGAGAATGGAGGGCCGGCGAGGGGAATAGGTGAGATTGAAGAGTTAGGCAGGAGTTATCTCGTGCAGGGCCTGGGGGCCACATTGGGGCTTACAGATTTTATTCTAAGAGCAGCAGGAAGCCAGAAGGCAGCTTTACGCCAGATGGGATGTGCATTCGTTTTATTCTAAAAATCCTAGCCGTGGAGGAGGACACAGGGTGGCTCCCGTTGTCTAGGCCCAGAGGCAGGCAGAGGTGAGTGGGGAAGAGGTCAGTGCGGGCGGTGGGTTGTGTCCACTTTGGGGTGACTGTGAATAAAGGCTTCTTAGAATGAGGAGTCTGTCTTACTAAGCTTTCTTTTAAGAAAAGAAATTCAAAGAAGACATTTGGGAATCGATTGATATTCAGCCAGAAGTATTTATTATGTCTCCCGTATTAAGATGATGACATAGATTCCAAGGGAAAGTAAGATGTGGATGACACGGTTCCTGCGCTCAGGGAGATTGCGGTCCTGCAGGAATCATAAGTTATAGGAAACATCGTGCTCTACTTTGCTTTTTGAGGCCAGGTACCAAATAGATGGTAAAGATACTGGCATTAAGGGGCCAGAGAACCTTCTTTAGTCTGCTGGTGAGAAGTGGCTTTATAAAGGGCGGGGCATTTGTTCCGGGCCTCAAAGGAAGAGCATGGTTATTGGTTGCACTCCCAGGGATGGAGAGATTGCTGGTGGTAGCGGTGCTGCCCTGGGGAGGCGCACAGCCAGGCACTGGGTGTCTCTGTAAGGCGTTGTCTGGCAGGACAGTGACGCCCATTTTGCTATCCTTCAGACCTTCTGCTTGCTTTGAGGAGAAATTCTCCCTTTGATCCTCACATGTCTGTAACACTCTTTTGACTGCCTAAGAAAGTAGACTTTAAGCTCAGAGCTTTAGCAGGCAGGATCTCACAAAACTGTTTGGTATTCTCTGCATTTTTATGGTAACTTTATATTTATGGCAAAGAGTACTGTTTTTATATATTTATCCTAGGAATATAAAGTTAACTGTTAGGTTGGGCACGGTGGCTCACGCCTGTAATCCCAACACTTTGGGAGGCCAAGGTGGGTGAATCACCTGAGGTCAGGAGTTCAAGACCAGCCTGGCCAACATAGCAAAACCCCGTCTCTCCTAAAAATACAAAAATTAGCTGGCTGTGGTGGCACGCGCCTGTAATCCTGGCTGCTTGGGAGGCTGAGGCAGGAGAATTGCTGGAACCTGAGAGGCGGAGGTTACAGTGAGCCAAGATCATGCCACTGTACTCCAGCCTGGGCGACAGAGTGAGACTCCATCTCAAAAAATAATAATAATAATAAAGTTAATGGTTAAAATTAACTAGAAACAATGGGTAGATTTAAATAAAAATACTAAGATATTGACAGTACAGTTAGCAGGGGAATGGCTGAAGTTTGCAAAACACTGTTGTAAGTCCTGCTGGGACTGTGATTGGTTAGTGGGGGGAAGAGGGGCAGCAGCAGTATTCATGGGCGGAAGCAGCCGGACAGCCATACTGAGATGAACGGCAGGTGTGATCCAGGCCTAGTCCTGTCAGGACTGTGGGGTGGGGTGCGGGAGGAGGGAGAGAGGCCGAGGTGTGAGTTGGACTGGACTGGGGAAACCTTCGAATACCAGGAGGAGGAGAAGGAGTTCTAGTTCTTAAGAGTTCTCAGAATCATTGTAATGGGTAACCAGGCTTGGGGGACCTACTGATCTAAAGCAATCCAGTTTTTTTCTTACGCCCATAATAGTGCCCATCTCTTAGATGGGTGCACAGTTGTCCTTTGCGTTGGTTGGCCTAAAACATCCATACTAATAACCATGATGACGTGTGCGCGGTAAAATCACACTGTCTGCCGAGCTTCACAGAGAAGCTGATTCTGTTCCATGGAAACACAGCGTTACGAGGGAACTCTGACATCACATTGTTGATGCTTGGGAAATTTTACTGAAAGCTAGTAAGCTTTCAACAGTCTGTACCTTGCACTTCAAGGGAAGGGAAGGAGGCAGGAGGAAAGAGGAACAGGGCCGTGTCAGGACTGCACAGCGACAGTAGAGACCAGGTGATGAACAGCATAGGCTCCTCCTGGCTCCTCATGGAGGCCGCCTTGGCTGTTGCAACCTTCTGCAGTTAGGACAGGATACTGGTTGAAATTCAGGAATACCTCAGGAAATTGTCTTAAAAATAAATCCGTTGCCAACAGAGAATGAACGAGATAATGAATGAACGAGATAATGAATGCTTTTTACTTGTATGCTGTACATCAAAGCTGCCTTTGCAGAGCTGTGTTGAATACTCTGCTAGTTTGCTGGGGCTGCTGTAATCAAGTAGCCAAGCTGGATGATTACCGGAAATTCATTGTCTTACAGTTCTGGAGACTAATGTCCAAAATCAAGGTGTCATCAGGGTTAGCTTCTTCTAAGGGAAGGATCTGGTCCAGGCCTCTCGTTGGCTTATAGCCGGCCTTCGCCCTGTTCACATCATCTTCCCTCTGTCATGTCCGTCTTTGTGTCCAAATTTTCCCTGATTAGGACACCAGTCCCAATACTGGATTAGAGCCCGACTTAATGACCTCATCTTAACTCATTACATCTGCAGTGACTGTGTTGCCCAGTAAGGTCACATTTTGAGGTACTAGGACTTGGACTTCAACATATGGATTTTTGCGAGGGGATGTAATTCAACCCGTAATACACAATTTAGAAAATAAAATCAGAGAGCGCGGGGCCGCGCGGTGGTTCACACCTGTAATAAAATCAGAGAGCGCGGGGCCGCGCGGTGGTTCACGCCTGTAATAAAATCAGAGAGCGCAGGGCCCGGCGCGGTGGCTCACGCCTGTAATCAGAGAGCGTGGGGTCCGGCACGGTGGCTCACGCCTGTAATAAAATCAGAGAGCGCCGGGCCCCGCGCGTTGGTTCACGCCTGTAATAAAATCAGAGCGCGTGGGGCCCGGCGCGGTGGCTCACGCCTGTAATCTCAACACTTTGGGAGGCTGAGGTGGGTGGACCACTTGAGGTCAGGAGTTTGAGACCAACCTGGCCAACATGATGAAACTCCATCTCTACTAAAAATACAAAAATTAGCTGGGTTTGGTGGTGCATGCCTGTAGTCCCAGCTACTTAGGAGACTGAGGCAGGAGAATCGCTTGAACCCGGAAGGTGCGAGTTGCAGTGAACTGAGATCATGCCTCTGCATTCAGCCTGGATAATGGCAAGGCTCTCTCTCAAAAAAAAAAAAAAAAAGTAGAGAGCATGGGACAGTCAGTGGCACATTAGAGTAGGAACCATTCATTTATGCATGCAACCTTAGTCTGGTCTGTGCTGCCGTAACAGAATACCCAAGAATGGGTAATTTATAAAGAACAGAAATTTATTTCCTCACAGCTCCAAAGTCTGGCAAGTCCAAGATCAAGGCAACAGCGTCTGGTGTGAGCCTTTCTGCTGGGCTGTAACATGATGAATGCATCACACGGAGAAGGAGGGAAGGAGGGAGAGAGAGAACGAGAATAAGAGGGGCCTGCCTTGTCCTTTAATAAGGACCCCACTCCCACATCCATCCATTCGTGCAGGCAGTGTCCCCATGACCCCAGCTCCTCCCATGATGCCTCGCCTCCCAACACCACAGATTAGGGATCAGGTTTCCAACACATCAACTTTAGTGGACACATCCAAACCATAGCACAACCAGTACAACAGTCTGGACTCACACACCAGCTCTGGCTTTGGGAATATCACTTCACCTCTTTAACCCTCAGATTCTAATATCTAAAACAAAGGAATTACAGTAAATTTTTAGATGCTTTTTATTTAGACCCAAAATTCTAAACAATAACATTATAAAATGAGGAAATGGTGAATTCATATACTTTTATCAAGAATCAAACTCCAATTTCTAATTTCTAATTTCTGAAGTTTAATAATACTAAGTACAGGTTGAGTGTTCCTTGTCTGAAATGCTTGGGACCAGAAGTGTTTTGAATTTCAGATTTATTTGGATTTGGAATATTTATATACACATAATGAGGCATCTTGGGGATGGGACCCAAGTCTAAACACTGAATTTATTTAAATTTCATATACACCTTATGCATATAGAAGGTAATTTTATACAATATATTTAATAATTTTGTACATTAATGAAAGTTTTGACTATGACCCATCACATGAGATCAGGTGTGGAATTCCCCGTTTGTGACACCAAGTTAGCACTCAGAATGTTTCAGATTTGGAAGCATTTCAGATTTCAGATTTTCCAATAAGGAAAATCTTAACTTTTATTTTGGTCAGGGTTGGCTAACTGCTATAACAAACAACCCCAAAGTTCCAGGGGCTAATCCAGTGGACAGCCTTCTTCCAAAGGTAAAGATTCAGGCTGCTGCTGTCTTGTAGCTCCGACCTCTTGTTTTGGTCAGAAAGAGAAGAGAACATCTCTTTTAGGAGGTTGTTACGGACCAGGCCTGGAAGGGATGCGCTTGGCTTCTACTCACCAGAACTCAGTCACATGGCCACACCTGCAGGGTAGCTTGGGAAATGTAGTCTAGCTGGATGCCCAGTAAGAAGAGGCGAACACTAACCATTCCTGCCAAACTCTGCCAAAAAGAAAAGTGATGGTGCAGTTTCAGGAACTGTAGTGCATCACAAAACATGAATGAAGGGAGTCAGTGTTAAAGTCTAAAACAAATATTTTCACTTTTTAGGTAATGTCTAAAATTCAGAGAAGCCAGTGTTGTAAGAACGTCAGGAACCCCAGTGGTATTTTGGGTATGCATTTTCTCCACTTTTCGGTCTGCAGTTTCACCAGCAGTTGGCTTTTCAGTTCACTGGAAGAGACTTGAGGGTTGGAAATGGCTTTGGCGCCATGTTCTAAAACACATGGTATGCACACTGATTTCAGTAAACAGGGTCCAAAGAGACGTTGTTGCTAGGTGTTTTTGTGTTTACTATAAACAAATCACTAGCCAAAACAATTAATTTTATTCCCTACTGTGCTATGCACTTCTTGTAATACGAAGAAATACACTGATTTCAGAGTGATTACAGGCTGCCAAATAAATGATGGGCGTGTTACTCAAAGCATGACCCACACACCTGCAATATTGTCATCACCTGAGATTTTTTTTTTGTTTATTTTTTAAGAAATGCCCGCTCAAGGCCAGGCACAGTGGCTGACACCTGTAATCCCAGCTTTCTGGGAGCTGAGGTGGGAGGATCACTTGAGGCCAGGAGTTCAAGACCAGCCTGGGCAACATAGGGAGACCCTGTTTCTACAACAAATTTTAAAATAGCCGTGGTGGCACACACCTATAGTCCTTGAGAGGCTAGGACAAGTGGGTGGCTTAAACCCAGGAGTTCAAGGCTGCAGTGAGCTGTGATGGTTCCACTGCATTCCAGCCTGGGTGACACAGAGTGAGACCCTGTCTCCAAAAAATAAATAAATAAAATAAAAAGTTAACAGAGAGAGAGAAGAAAAGAAAAGAAAGACTGACTCTCAGGCCCTACCCCAGACCAGTTGAAATAGAATCTACATTCTAACAAGATCCTTGGATGATTTGTATGCACAGTAAAATTTGAAAAGTGCCGATGTAGGACTGGGCGCAGTGGCTCACACTTGTAATCCTAGCACTTTGGGAGGCTGAGGCGGGCGGATCACAAGGTCAGGAAATCGAGACCATCCTGGCTAACATGGTGAAACCCCGTCTCTACTAAAAATACAAAAATTAGCCGGGCATGGTGGCTCACGCCTGTAATCCCAGCACTTTGGGAGGCTGAGGCAGGTGGATCACCTGAGGTCGGGAGTTCAAGACCAGCCTGACCAACATGGAGAAACCTCATCTCTACTAAAAATACAAAATTAGCCGGGCGTGGTGGCGCATGCCTATAATCCTACCTACTCAGGAGGCCGAGGCAGGAGAATTGCTTGAACCTGGGAGACGGAGGTTGTGGTGAGCCAAGATTGCGCCGTTGTACTCCAGCCTGGGCAACAAGAGCAAAACTCCATCTCAAAAAAAAAAAAATTAGCTGGTCATGGTGGTGCGCACCTGTAGTCCCAGCTGCTTGGGAGGCTAAGGCAGGAGAATCACTTGAACCCGGGAGGCGGAGGTTGCAGTGAGCTGAGATCGCACCACTGCACTGCAACCCGGGCAACAGAGCAAGACTCCGTCTCAAAAAAACAAAAAACACTGCAGATGTAGAGTACTGAAGTTGTGATCCGTAGCATTGGACTTGCTACCTCTGTGGCTTCATTTATTTAGGCTTTGTAGATAGGCGAATGGGATGTGTAAATGTTTTAAAGTCAGAAGTCCAAAAATACATGCTCACACTGTCTACCTGCTTGTCATGGAGGAGGTGGAGCAGAAAGAAAAAGTTAAGTTAGGGAAAAGGAGTGTCATCAGAAGTGGTCAGTGCAGCTGATTCTGGTTTTCAGGCTTTGGCCTTCTTCTTCTGATTATCTTAGCCTTCTGCCATCTTTATAGTCTCTGTGACTATTTAGCGTCAAGGAATCACATAAGACACAGAATACGCAGCCTTCAACTTTCACATGTTAATTTTGTTCTTTTACTGTACCCATGAACACACTGAGGGTCTGATCAGGAGAGTGAGCCTAGGCTTCTTGTTTTCATGCTCACGGAGGCTGCTGCTTTCCTTTGGCCTCCCTGGCCTGTTGCATCTGCCTGTCTCTCAGCCTCCCTGTCTCTCAGCCTCCCTGACTCTCGGCCTCCCTGCCTCTCGGCCTCCCTGCCTCTTGGCCTCCCCACCTCTCTGACTTTTGGCCTTGTTTTCCATTGCTGTCCCCACTCTCCACTGAAGCCCAGTCTCAGGCTGCTGCATTCCACCGTGCATTTAGTGTACTTTTATTATTCTACTTTATCCCGCTGTTACTGAAATGATTTTTTTTTTTTCTTTGAGACGGAGTCTTGCTCTGTTGCACAGGCTGGGGTGCAGTGGCGTGATCTCAGCTCACCATAACCTCTGCCTCCCGGGTTCAAGTGAATCTTCTGCCTCAGCTGCCCGAGTAGCTGAGACTACAGGCGCCCACCACCATGCCTAGTTAATTTTTTTTCTTTTTTTTTTTTTTGTACGTTTAGTAGAGACAGGGTTTCACCATATTGACCAGGCTGGTCTCAGACTTCTGCCCACCTTGGCCTCCTAAAGTGCTGGGATTACAGGCGTGAGCCACCACGCCTGGCCGTACTGAAATGATTTGTTCAGGACACGTCTTCATTATGGCATTTAAGCCTGTTGGGGGCAGGTGTTTGTTTCAGTTTGTGCTTCTTTGTGTAAGGTAAGGCGGTGTAGCTTCCTGGGACTCAGCAGGCACACTGCAGAGTGTAGCTGCCTGGTCCAAATACCAGCCCCACCTTCCCAGCTGTGTGGTCCCAGGAACATCCCATCGTCCCCCTGTGCCTCGATTTTCTCATCCATTAAAAGTGTTAGACATTCCTCTGAGCGCTTCCCCACCCAGGAGTACCCATGCCCTCCCAACAGTGCTGGTGGGCGGGTGCTCTTACGGGCCCCTTCACGGTATGTGACTGGGTGTGGCACGGGTTGACATTGGAATGAAGTAAAGGCAGGCTGGTATTTTAAGTAACTTGAAAGATGTAAGCTTTTTTATTGTTCCTTTAATGGGGTTTACATTCAGTTGCTGTTGAGTTATAAATTACCGGGGACATAATCGTGGCTAATCTGAGCTTTCTGAATGAACAGCCCATCAGCATGTAGCCAGCTATCACCTTTGGAGGTGCTGTGTTTGCCTGTAAAAATGTGTAGGAAGGCGGTGGCGTGCTGTCATGGGGCTCTTGTGTTCTTTTTGAAGGTCTTAATAGTTTCTATATGTGCTTTCCTTGGATTAGATATCCAAGGGGAAGAAAGGTTTGTTTAAACAAAGGTGTTAATTTTCTGTGGTTCCTTGATGTTTGATGTGTGGGATCTGCCTTCCAAATCCCTTTTCCTTCTGTCTAGCTATGATGTTTTCCCAGGGCTATTTCACACAGTGACTAGACTTCATTTCTATGCATGGGAAGCTTCCATTTACTGAGGTGCTTCCACTTTGCGTTGGAATTATCTTTCTTAAATTTCCTCTCCTCTGGTTCCTGTGTTCCCTTTTTTAAATCTCTTGTATGTTGTGCTATTTAACAGTCACACACTTGTTTCATATGATGCTGTATGAACTGTTTTAGAGAAAGAGGATATATATAAAGTTCTCCACAACAGCAGCAGTAGCATCAAAGTTGTGGACTTTCTAAGGGAGGAGACCCAGATCTGTGAATAGAGATAATCGCGGCCATTCATGTCTCAGATCTGTGCTGTTCAGCATGGTACCATTAGCCACACATGCCCATTTATAGGGAACTTAAGGCCAGGTGCAGTGGCTCATACCTGTAAACCCAGCACTTTGGGAGGCCAAGGCGGGCAGATCCCCTGAGGTCGAGAGTTCGAGATCAGCCTGACCAACATGGAGAAACCCGTCTCTACTAAAAATACAAAACATTAGCCGGGCGTGGTGGCACATGCCTGTAATTCCAGCTATTCAGGAGGCTGAGGCAGGAGAATCGCTTGAACCCAGGAGGCGGAGGTTGCGGTGAGCCGAGATTGTGCCATTGCACTCCAGCCTGGGCAACAAGAGCAAAACTCCGTCTTAAAAATAAATAAATAAATAAATGTAACTTACTTTTTTTAAATTAAATAAAAGTAAAGATTCACGGGCCGGGCGCGGTGGCTCACGCCTGTAATCCCAGCACTGTGGGAGGCCGAGGTGGGTGGATCAACAGATCAGGAGATTGAGACCATCTTGGCTAACATGGTGAAACCCCGTCTCTACTAAAAATACAAAAAAAATTAGCCGGGCGCGGAGGCAGGCACCTGTAGTCCCAGCTACTCGGGAGGCTGAGGCAGGGGAATGGTGTGAACCCCGGAGGCGGAGCTTGCAGTGAGCAGAGATCGTGCCACTGCACTCCAGCCTGGGCGACAGAGTGAGACTCCATATCCAAAAAAAAAAAAAAGGATTCACTTTTGTAGTCGCTGTAACCATGTCTGCAATGCCCAGGAGCCCCTGTGGCTGTGGTGAGCATTGGACAGCTCAGCTGTGGAATGTCCACCATCACAGAAGGTGCTAGGAGACGACACGTCAAGACTGCAGACACTTGGGGCACCCTTTTTAACAAGGTGTGTTTTCTACTCAGATGAGTTCCGTTTTACCCAAAGAAATACGCTCATCATTATTTTTCTAGGACCGCCAGAACAGAGTTACATGGCTCGCAGCCAGTGAGGACTGTTTGAGATAAGCATATTTTCATTTTCACTGGGAGTTTGTTCTTTCTTAGTGTCTCATACACAGTAATATCTGAGTCTTCAAAACAGGCTGTGTCATTCCTATTTCAGCTTCAGCCTCCAGGTGTTTGGAGAATTGGGGTTTTCAGCAGCTTTTTACTGAAGCAGTTGGCCTTCTAAGTGCATTGCTGTATGTCACCAGTGGTAGCTTGAGTTTTTTTGGTCTTGTGATTTCTTTCCCAAAGCTATAAAAGTGGGCTGTAATCAATAGTAAAGTCTCGTCAATAGCATATTTCCGAATTCACTTTAGGAATAATTTGAATCAAGGAATCATCTTCCCACTTTCTTTGGTTCGATGTTCTCTTGTTTCAAGTCAAGGAAACAGAATGATACCACTCAGTAAGAAAGCAAACAGTCCCCTAGTGGTTCAGTCTCATGTTGAAATGACTCTGCTGGTGAAAATGCCAGTGTGGCTCTATGGGAACTTCTGCCTGCCTCAGCACTTGAAGTCTGTGCCACCGCTCTAAGCAGGTAACTACAAGCGGGTCTGTCGAGGGTTCGAATTTGTAGGCAAACAGAGAAGACGACTGAATGAGCCATGGCAGGTCTCCTGGTCCATATACACAGATGTCTTGGACGTAGCGGCCTGCAGAAAGAAACACAAAAACCTGGCTGCCTTTGTTTCCTCACCCATTTTATTCACACGCAGAAAGTGGCGCGTGCTCTGTCCAGTGTCACTGGTGAGCCTCGGCTTCACCAGAGTTCACATCAAACAGCATTTCCATGAGCGCCTTGACAGGGGCTTTTATGGTGAATTTTGAACTTACGGTGGAAAGGGACGCTTGCATTCTTTTAGTGATTTCTAACGTCTTTGTTAGTTACTGCTTTGGGTGAATATCGTGGAATTTTAGCTCACCAAGGGCACAAGGGAGATGAGCTAGCACTCATGTACCTGGTAAAATCTCAATTCCGATAGATTCTGAGTTCCATGAACTTCTAAGTCTTTTCATTGGTTGTTAGTAGTTCATAAGAATGGTATGGATTTTAAATAAGTCATTGCTTCTATATTTTTGGGGGACCCCAGGCATGCACCACGATGCCCAGCAAATTTTTGTATTTTTTATAGAAACAGGGTTTCGCCGTGTTGGTCAGGCTGGTCTCAAACTCTGGGGCTCAAGTGACCCGCCCACCTCGGCCTCCCAAAGTGCTGGGATTACAGGTGTGATCCACTGTGCCTGGCACTGCTTTTTATTTGTTTTTCAGAGTGAACATTTGATACAAACATTGAAGTGGGAATTACAGGCCAGGCATGGTGGCTCACTCCTGTAATCCCAGCACTTTGGAGGCCGAGGCAGGAGAATGACTTGAGCCCAGAAGTCTGATACCAGCCTGGGCAATAGAGTGAGACCTCGTCTCTAATTTAAAAAAAAAAAAAATTTTTTTTTAAGTGGGAATTAGAGTTGGAATCCAGTGGTGACTGGATTCCTTGGAGACTCAGTGACACTTTTTATGTGCTTTTGACAACCATGTCTAGCTCTTTCTGCTCTCCCCTTTAATTCTCACAGTAACACTCTGAAGTGGATTCCATCATCACTCCCATTTTGCAGGTGAGGAAACAGAGAAGTGAGGCCTCAGTGTGTGTGTGAGAGGGAAGGTCTGTTTATTTCAGAAACCTTGCTCTTTCTCTGCCCAGCTCCTTCCTGCTCTCTTTCCCCACACCAGCCCAGTAATCCTACTTTTAAAAAACCTATCTTGGCTGAGCACGGTGGCTTACGCCTGTAATCCCATCACTTTGGGAGGCCGAGGTGGGTGGATCATGAGGGCAGGAGATCGAGACCAGCCTGGCCAACATGGTGAAACCCCGTCTCTACTAAAAATACAAAAATTAGCTGGGCGTGGCGGCGTGTGCCTGTTATCCCAGCTACTCGGGAGGCTGAGGCAGGAGAATCGCTTGAACCAGGCAGTCAAAGGTTGCAGTGAGCTGAGATCACACCACTGCCCTCCAGCCTGGTGACAGAGCGAGACTCCATCATCTCAAACAAAACAAAACCTATCTTAAGGAAATACTGTTTTTAAAAGGGCAGGGGGATGTATGCACAAAATGTCCAGTGTTGTTTGTAAGACTATATAAGCGGCAGCTGTTACCATGATTTTAAAAAGTTTACCTGATAGACATATTTGCTACAATGTGATAGAATCTCAGTAGAGTTACATTTAACTGCTTTAAAATTATAAATATGGGCCAGATGCAGTGGTTCATGTGTGTAATCTCAGCACTTTGGGAGGCCAAGGCAGCAAGATCACTTGAGTCCAGGAGTTCAGGGCCAGCCTGGGCAGCATAGTGAGACCCCATCTCTATAAAAATAAAAAATTAGCTGGGCTTGGTGGTTGACACCTGTAGTCCCAGCTACTTGGGAGACTGAGGTGGGAATATCACTTGAGTGCAGCAAGTAGAGGCTGCGGTGAGCTGTGATCATGCCACCTGCACTCCAGCCTGGGTGACAGAGCAAGACCCTGTCTCCAAAAAAAAAAAAAAAAAAGGATTACAAATGTGAAGACTATTAGTGGGAGAAACTTAGGACGTAAGTGAAAAGCAGCTCAGCTATACCTTGATTATAACGATATAGCTGTGCCATTTAGACACAGATGAAGTTGAACTGGAAGGGAATACAAATAAATGGACCATTTTCAGAGCTGTGTTACTGCTATTTGGGTGATTAAAAATAAACTCCTTGAAGCTGGTTCTAATGGGATAGCCGTCCCTCTGCACGCACAGTCGCAGGGTCGGGCTGGGAGCTCGCCCATTGTAGTAGCAGCAGGTGGTTGCTCCCAGTCTGATCCCCAGCCCTGCCCCTCCTCCCTCTGCCTGTGGGATTGACTTCGTTTACCTGAGCCTTGGGCTCCACATCAGTAGGAAGGTTGAATAATAATTGTTTCTACCTGAGAATTGCTGTGAGGATTGAGGGCAGGCCCAACGCCGGGACCCTGGAAGATTTACCACTTCCCTACACACCAGGGCTTGGCCTACTTTGGGTGCTGACTCTGAATGCTGGCCACGGATGGCCACGCTACTGCCTAACTGTGAGAACCGTTTTCGTACTGAAGCTAGTGTGAACTAGTAAGCCAGTAAGAACTTTCTGAAGTGTTTACTTTTAGGGAATGAGGACTTTGTTAGGATTTATACTAACTAGGGTTTTTTTCAGACATTGTTGAAACATTCCGATTTCATTCAGAATTCTGAATCATTAAGGTATTATTGATAGTGTCAACCCGTCATGACTTCTTATGCCATGTGCACACCTGAGGGGCTCCTGTTTTCAGGAAGAATCCGAGCCCCCTGCTTTTTCTGAGCATTTACTGACTAGTCCTGACAAACCCCCGTGTGTAATGACAGGGAATCGCTGCTTTCTAAAGAAAGGGCAGAACTCGTTAACCTGTTGTTTACCTGTCGCTTTTCTACCGTGTGAATGGATCCCTAATTGAATCATATCTACTTTTGAAAAAACCACTTCACTAGGAAATGGTTCCAGCCCTCTAACCTGGCACCTCTGCGTCAGGAGGGTGGCTGTGCACGTTGGCAGTGGGACTTACTTGTCTTTGAACTAGTCTGGTATTTGATTTACATTTTTTGTTTGTCTCCAATCTATTTTAGGCCAGTCTTTTAAATAGCTGAAAAACTGGGTAAACCTAGTTTATTTTTAATATCTAGTCTACTATATTCAAACCCGAGGTCCCTACCCAAAAGCACTGTTAAAATCAGTTACTGTATCTCTGTGCATTAGTTCCTGCCGCTGGGTAGGAAGCTGTGTGGAGACACACGCAGGGCCTAGCTATTGCCGCAGAGGGTATATTCACTTTAGGAAATTTTATCAACCTATACTTTTTGTGATTTGTGTACTTTTCTGTATGAATCTTATATAAAATTTTTTTTAAAAATTGACTCAACCTATGCTGATTGGATCATCACTAATTCCAGATTACTTTAAACATGGTCCTCAGTCTTTCCCACTAGAATTGAGGCAGCAGTTTTATAGTTGTACAATTTCAAGCCTTTTTTGTTTTGTTTTGTTTTTCTTTTTACCTTTACATCCATCGTGAACATTTCCTTCCTCACTTTTCCATTTAATGGCTCGAACATTTCCTTCCCAGCCAGCGTCTAGTGTAGCACCTGGAGCATCTAAGAGGCAAACAAAACCAGCATACAGTGTGGAATCTGCTTCCCAGTTCTTTTAGTACAAGTTCTTCTGTGCTGTCATTTCCATTTCCTCTAGATGAGGTAGTCAATGAGAAAAGTAGAAGGGAAAGTCCAACCTTCCTTGAAATGTTTCACTTGTGACATTTGATCAAAGGCTAGTGCTTTTGGGGGTGGGAGCGTGTATTACACTGGCGGTAGCATCCGGGTGGACCAAGGTTGGGGATCGCCATCTTTGTACTTGGATTTCATTTTTCGGCCCTTTCTCCATCCCTTGTTACTCCCTTGTATGCAGAGTGCTGTTTGTGATTCTCTTGGGGTTCTTTGGATTGTGTTTTCTCTGTAACAGCCTTTGGAGATTATTTGAAAATAGAACTTGCAATGGATATGAGATTATGTTAAAAAATCCTAACCAACGTCTACTGGATTCATCGTGCACCACTCTCTAGGCTGATGAGCTTAGTTGTTCAGGCTTGAAGCCACACTCCCTGTAGGAGCCAGTCCACCTTTTACAAAGAAAATATTGAAGTCCACTTAAAGCATAGTATCTGATTTCCCTCTGCCTCTCAGACAACCCATCTGAAGTATCAAATTTGCCACAAAATCATTACTAGCTTTAATATTTTCCATCTTACAGAGCCCTTAGCACAATGCCTGGCACTAGTAGTTATCCAGTAGTATTTATCAAATAAATGAAGAACTTTCTAAAGATTTATGCCCAGAATTTTCCAAAGTCTCAGGAAATGCAAAATGCCAGTACTTCTTTCTAGAGAGGGAACAAAAGATAAGTTATCTTTCAGCTAACTTCAGACCCCTAAAATCAGAGAACTTCCTGTCTCACTAAGTGGAAGGTCTGGCAAAATGTGAAACATTTACAAAGCCAAAAAAAACATAGCTGAATTGAAAAAATCTTCAGTTAAGAATAAATCTTATGGCCAGGTGAGGTCACTCACACCTGTAATCCCAGCATTTTGGGAGGCCGAGGCAGGCGGATCACCTGAGATCAGGAGTTCGAGACCAGCCTCACCAACATAGAGAAACCCCGTCTCTACCAAAAATACAAGAATTAGCTGGGCGTGGTGGCGGGCGCCTGTAATCCCAGCTACTTGGGAGGCTGAGGCAGGAGAATGGCGTGAACCCGGGAGGCGGAGCTTGCAGTGAGCTGAGGTTGCGCCACTGTACTCCAGCCTGGGTGACAGTGTGAGACTCCGTCTGAAAATAAATAAGTAAATCTTCTGCTGTTGCTGCTGACTGCACAGACATCCATATCGGTGGGTCTTTCTTACCTTTTAGTTGGTTCAGGGTCACCCAGTAGTGTTGCTCTGGGCTGCGGATGTCTTTGGACCACTGAAGCATGTCTTTTGCACGGATGTCAGTCAGTATGAACTCTACGAACTTCCTTGTAAGTACATAGTAAGCACTTCCAAAATAAATGGTTAAGTTATGGGGTGGTTTGTCTTTGAATCTGTTGTTAATGTGTGGTGGTTGGATTGCTCCAGGAGTGATATTTTTATCATTCCATTTACTTCTGATGTAGTGTATGATTTCCCTGTTGGTTTTGATGGGAAAATCCTGTCCACAAAGATTGATGACATAGTTCCATTGAAATTTAGAATGCACTAGATCTTTCATACAATTAATATCTGCCTGTAGTCTTGTAAGGCCAGCATAAGCCATCTTCTCTCTCTTGGAGGAAATAAAAACATTTTCAAAACAGTTAACCAAGGTTTGCACAGCAGTCTTATACTTCTTTGGGGCCTTTTCATCAACATGAATACAATAAACATTTTGAGGTACATAAATAGCTCTGAGAAGCTGCACAAACATGGCCAGCTCCTTATGAATAGTTATAATATATGCCAAAGAGAAATCACCCTCTTCTGTAGACAGGGGTCTGGTTATGAAATGCAGCCCCCGAGAAATCCTGGAGCAGTTTCCTGGTGTGTGTAAATGAGCATGTATTTCAGATTTATGAGGGGTTTTGCAAAATTTTGCAATTTGGGGGGCCGCCCCTTTCCCTTCAAATAAAGCGGAGCACAGTTCATCTGGGTAAAAGCCACATTCTACTACTTCTGAATGGACAGGTTCCTCCTCTGGTTCCGCAGGAGTTGGATTCCTTAAGTAAAGAAAAATGAAGATGCAAATGACTGCGCTCACGACAAGTCCAGACTTTGTGACTCGAAGCTGGCTCATATCTTGAGCTCCAAGGGCATTCTTATTACCATAATTTGAGTATTTTTCCTTTAAGCTTCCTAAAAGAACAACAGAGACAATTTAGGGTGTTGTAACTCTCCCCCCCAACTTATTGAAGTACACTAAACTACATATACACACCCATGAAACCATCACAGCAATGAAGATAACAAGCATTTCCCTTACCCCTCAAAGTGTTCTTACGCTCCTTTTCATCCGTTCTTTCCATCTCTGGCAATTGCCAGTATGCCTTCTGTCACTATAGTTTGTCAGGGTGTGTTTAACTCTTTAAGAAACTGCCAAACTGTTTTTCCAAAGTGGTTATACCAGCAATGTATGATAGTTCCATTTATTATATAGCCTCATGCATACTTGCTGTGGTCAAATGTTTTAATTTTTACCTTTTAATGAGTGTGTAATGTTAGTTTCCTGTAGTTTTACTTTGCATTTCCCTAATGACTAATGATGTTCAGCATATTTTCATGTTATTGCCCTTATTTAGGGAGATGAAAAATCTCAAATATTTATTTTAGACATAGACATTGTCCTGTTCTGCATTATTCAAAGTTCATTTTATGCCATTATTCTGCATATAAGACTAAATATTTCCAACAAAACAAGTGACAAATTAAGAGGAATTTTATGATTATACACTTAAACCTGTCAAAGTGAGTTTCTGGGCCAGGCATAGTGGCTCGTGCCTGTGATCTCAGCACTTTGCGAGGCCAAGGCAGAGGATCACTTGAGCCCAGGAGTTCAAGACTAGCCTGGGCAACATAGTAAGATCCCATCTCTATAAAAAATTTGAAAATTAGCCAGATGTGGTGGTGCCCTGATTATCCCATTGCACTCCAGCCTGGGCGACAGAGTGAGACCCTATCTCCCAAAAGAAAGAAAAGAGTTTCTGAATTATTTTTAGGAAAGATGTCATAGATTTTAAAAAAGATATCTTTAATAACATTTGACAATCATGTAGTTGTCTGTCTTGAGTCTACAGAGGTACATGAATAGGTGTAGCAGTAGCAAAAAGTGACCAAAAAGTTTCAGTTAAGTAATTATTACATGCAAGGATCATTCTTTGGAATTTAGGGAAGAAGATTGATTAGGTAACATGTCAAGCTTTATATTGTTAGAAAGTATTTGTTTTTCTTGTTTATGAATCTTGATTTGGTTTCCATTAAAAGTTGCATGTTGACCAGCATGGTGGCTCACGCCTGTAATCCCAACACTTTGGGAGGTCAAGGCAGGCGGATCACAAAGTCAGGAGATCGAGACCATCCTGGCTAACACAGTGAAACCCCATCTCCACTAAAAACACAAAAAATTAGCCGGGCATGGTAGCGGGTGCCTGTAGTCCCAGCTACTCGGGAGGCTGAGACAGGAGAATGGCGTGAACCCGGGAGGCAGAGCTTACAGTGAGCCGAGATTGCACCACTGCACTCCAGCCTGGGTGACAGAGCAAGACTCCCTCTCAAAAAAACAAAACAACAACAAAAAAAAGTTGCATGTTATTCCTATTTCCTATTTTTCAAAAGCCCATATACATGTGACTGGTGTTTGAGCTCAGGTTGGACACTGGTTCCTTGCCTTTCCACATCATTTTTACAAATGCTGTTTGGATAATGCCTCAACCAGGCAGCATTTTTAGTTATCCTTGTGTTCTTAAACTCTGAGCCAACAAAAACTACTAACATTGACCGTGGATTTTTAAAGCTGTTGTATTTATTTTCATTGTACAGTTTATTTCTACCCATCATGCTTCCAAAATAAAAAGCACCACTGCCGAGGTATGTCAGACTGCAGTGTGTTCCACTGGTTCAGTAAATGGTTTCTGTCCCAAACATGAAACCTTATAGCCTAATTTAAAGACATTCTTATAAATTATGTAATACTTATCTTTATAAACATGAAACCATCATAATTTATACATTTTATATGAGATTTCTAAAATAAATTAAACCTGATTATAGAAACTGAATAGGAAATAAAAATGTTCTTGAAAGTAAAGCTTTTTACTACTTCTGTAAGAATTTTGATTAAAGATAAACCATGTGCCGTAGTTTGTCATATCTTCCTCTGTATTATGACTTTAGTATAGGAAGAAGGGTTTGGTTTTGTTTTTGTTTTCTGTCTGTTGTCCTTTTATTTTGTTTTTTGTTTGTTTGTTTTTTGAGACAGAGTCTCTGTCGCCCAGGCTGGAGTGCAGTGGTGTGGTCTCGGCTCACTGCAACCTCTGCCTCCCCAGTTCAAGTGATTCTCCTGCCTCAACCTCCTGAGTAGCTGGGATTATAGGCATGTGCCACCATGCTAGCTAATTTCTATATTTTTAGTAGAGGTGGGGTTTCACCATGTTGGCCAGGCTGGTCTCGAACTCCTGACCTCAAGTGATCCACCCTCGACCTCCCAAAGTGCTGGGATTATAGGCGTGAACCACAGCACCCGGCCTATTTTGGGTTTTTGTTGTTGTTGTTTTGTTTTGTTTTTTTTAGAGGAGTTTCGCTCTTGAGGCGGAGGTTTGGCCTCAAGACAAAACCTTGGCCTTTGAGACAAAAACATAACAATGGTACCAAAAACATAATAATGCATGCCTTCTGTGTATATAGTGTACAGTGGAACAAAACCGCTTCCAACCTCAGAGGCCAAGGTTTTGTCTTGAGGCCAAGGTTAAAGCACTTCCAGGGAGTTGTTTCAGAACACATTGCTCTTCTCATTAGAGCCAGTGCCTGTGTTCTTCTTTTCTTGTAATTCTTCCACAGTCTTCCTCTCCCGACTCCCAGCAAGCCGTCACAGCCAAAAGTCAGCAATATGGGTTTGATATCACATTGCCTCCACAACAGTTCGTTGAAGGATATAGTCTCTGAGAATTTGTTAGGATGGGATTTCATTTGTGGCAGAGACTTTTTAGGGTGAGTTGGCAGCATCCCATATATACTCTTGCTGAATTTTTTATATGTATATATTTTAAAGGAAACTCCTCTGAGTAAATAGATAATGGATGGGAACCTTTAAAGGTGAACTCAAAATCTTTTGCCATATATTCTAGAATATTATTGTTTTAAAGTATTAACATTAATTTAACCAGCAGAAGCAGTTGATTTTTAGCACCCAAAGAAAGTTTCTGAGAGCTTTACTTTTAAAAAAGGGTGGGGGTTGAGGGAAGCTCAATATTGCATTTACCTTATTAGGAACCTCATATTTAGCTTCAGGAAATGGGTTTTGAATCAGGGCCCCAGTGTTAGGCTCACAGCCCTAGTGCTTAAGAATCTGTCAGGCAAGTAACGGAAGCTCCCTGAGTGTCCATGTTCTTGACTGTGGACGTGGTGTATGGTAGTGTCTGCCTCACAGGGACACTGGGAGGAGGTGCAGGAGTGAAGGATGTGAGTTTCACACTGAGCCTGGCCCTAGGAGCTGCTCCATGTTCACTGGTGCTCACCCTTGGAGTAATGCGGCCCCGAAACCGTAACTGCAGGTGCTCTCTTCCCTTGTCTTAACCCTGTAGCCGCACAACGAAAATGTGGTGTCTCTCTCTCTCGGAGCTTAGAATGCTGTCCAGAGCAGCCTCAATGTTAGTACAGTGTTTTCCTGAGTTATTTGAGATGATAATATGAGTTGGATGAATTTTGCATTCAAAAGCTAGCTAGCTGTCTGGTAAAATGGATGCCTTTTACAAAAAGCTTATTCCTAAAACATGTATAAATTATTTTAGCCATTTTGATGGAAAGAAGAAAACTTTAAGATATCCACTCAAAACAACCACAAGAAATAGAACATTTTATTTTACAAAATGAGAGCTGAGGATTTGAACATGATCTTGAATCTGCCTCTCATGTAAGGAGTTAACAAATGGTAGCATTTTATATTTAAAAATCTAGTTGATGCCATACTGGGAAAATATTCTACTTTTATTTTCTTTGGCTTAAACAAAAAGTGGGGGCTATTTTTGAGAGAAAAAGACACCTGCAACACCTACATTTCAAATATTACTCATATTCTAATATTTTAAAAACAGAGCCAAGAAAAACATTATTTACTTCAAAAAGTGCACCTGTGGCCAGGCGTGGTGATGCACACCTGTAATCCTAGCACTTTGGGAGGCTGAGGCGGGCGGATCGCTTGAGGTCAGGAGTTTGAGACCAGCCTGGCCCAACATGGTGAAACCCCGTCTCTACCAAAAATACAAAAATCAGCTGGGCATGGTGACGTGTGCCTGTAATCCCAGCTACTCTGGAGCCTGAGGCAGGAAAATCACTGGAAACCAGGAGGCAGAGGTTGCAGTGAGCTGAGATTGCACTACTGCACTCCAGCCTGGGTGACAAAGAAGTGAGACCCTGCCACACACACACACACACACACACGCACATGCACACACACACGCACACACACACCTATCTGCTTAACCTTTGCCATTGGTGGGTCTTGCATAGCTACTGAGACGCTTACCAGGAGAAGCCCCCTGGTTCCTGGAGTGGGAGTCCTGGTGGTGTCAGGGCGCAGCCTGGCCTTTCTCTCCCATCCGTTCCTCCCCAGCAGCAGCACCTGCTTCAGTCACTTGAGTAGAGTTGCCTGGCAGATTTTGTTGCCGTCTGTCCCTGGAGAGTTTAATTCCTGTTAGTTCTGACCTGCAGATTGAAAAGTCGTTGCTGCTTTTGCTTCTCTGAGTATTTCCTTGGGACCGGATCCCTCTTGAAAAACAAAATGAGACAACAGAAGACGCCTGACCCAGATGAAGGGCGCACAGCCACTCACATTCAGAAAACTGCAAGGATGAAATCGTGGTATTCATGGGTCAGAGTCTTGAGATGATTTTAAATACAGGAGGCATGATTTAGTTACCAGACCCTCTCTCATGAAGGGAATAAATAAAAGTCACTTAAAAATCCTGTTTCTCCATAAATAGCATTCAGAAAGATCCAGACATTTCACAACGCAGGGCCTGAGCCTTCTCTGTGCTCTGTAGCGTCCCCAAGGGTGAGTCTGCGCCATAGCACGTGGTGAAGGTGGGGTCTGACACGCCTTCACTAGGCTTTCCTCTTCCCTTCTTTCTCCACCTCTGGGTACTTTTCTTCTTAACATCCTTTCCTTTTCTGGTTTTAAAGGTTCTCTGCTTGCTGGTACTCTCTGCAGGCTTGCCACAGACAGCTCTGTTAAGAATATCGGCACCAAGAGACATAGATCACATACCGTAGAGATTTCTTATCTTCTGTGTGCCTTGACGCCTAAGCGCGATGTGTGGTCAGATGAATACAGATTCTCCTCGCCTGCTCGTGGGCTGCCTCTGAGATACGTGCTGCTGTTTTGCAGAACAGATGTTGTTGCCATAGCACAGAGTATTAGAAACATTGAACAGACAGAATGTGGTCCCCATAATCTTCAGGGGTTGCGGCATTCATGTGGCCTTCCAGTGGGGAGACCCCATACGTTTTATTTGTGTGATGTTCAGAGTCTGTGAGTTAAGGTTCTGATTTTATCTAGCAAGAATCAGAAAAGGTCAGGTCCTTTTATGTGTGGAAAAGTCACATTGCCAGCTTGTGAGGTCTTGCTGTGCCATCTCTTCCTGCATCTTGTGAATGCTTGTTTTGAAACATGTCCTTGCTGGGTGCAGTGGCTCGTATCTATAATCCCAGCACTTTGAGAGGCTGAGGTGGAAAGATTGCTTGAGGCCGGGAGTTTGAGACCAGCCTGGAAACATAGCAAGACCCTGTCTCTACAAAAAATTCTTTAAAATCAGTCAGATAAGGTGGTGCGCACCTGTAGTCCCAGCTACTTAGGAGGCTAAGGTGGGAGGATTGCTTGAGCCCAGGAATTTGAGGTTACAGTGAGCTAGGATCGTGCCGCTGCACTGTAGTCTGGGCAACAGAGTGAGGTGACATCTCATAATAATAATAATAACAATAATATTTGTCCTGTGGGCGCACCTGGACTAGACGCCTGATCTGTTCATACTGGCCCATTCCTGGGGGTCGAGGGTTGGTGCTGGGTTTCACCTCGTCTCACATTCTACATCTGGAAGGAGGAAGCCGTTCTAAGCCAAACAGCAGTGGAAGAAGCAGCTAAGGAAATGCTGGGGAGTGTTGCCCACATTAAATGTTACACTTCCACATTGCTGCGGGAAATGCCAGCACAAGAAGCAAATGTACTAGAGGAGCTGTGCCACCCATTTCTATTGGTAATAAATGGACAAAGGGTAAATCAGTTTGATGTATAAACCTCTTATACAGATTGACTAAAGTAAAACAATTAAAAAATGAAATCCCTAATAAACTAAAGGACATAGGGATAATTTACGAAACAGGTATTGTGAATGCAGTGGGGTTTTTTTATGTTTCTTAATCCGAGCCAAAAAGGAGCTGTTTCCCTTGCCATTCAGATTAGCATAAGTTTTTCTTCAAAACATACGGTGTGATGGGGACGCTCATTGATGGGGATGTATATTTTCATGCAAGGTTTTGGGAGAATTGCTTGGCTTTAAAATCTCATCTCCGTTTATCCTACTTTGAAATACTTCCTTAGGCTCTGTTCTTATTCGTTCATTCAGCAGTTGTTCACTGTATCCATTGTGGGCAGAACCTTAGGCTCCCACCATGGAACATGAAGACAAAATGCCTCCTGCTTGGGGCTAACAGTGTAGTGGAGGAAACACACTGTTTTAAAAGTCAGTACAAACATGCAGACATACACTCATTTACTCTAAGCCATAGGGTACTGCACAGGAAACAAAAACAGGATCCCGTGATAGAGAATGACCACGTCTCGGAAGTGGAATTCCTAGGTCAGAGATGCATGCAGTCAGCTGTTCATTGCTAATATTATTGGTAAGGACAAAGATTGGGAAGCCACTGTTCCATTTGTTAAAGTGATATAAATATCTAGATGCATTAGCATATTGCTCCTAATTTGACCACTGTTCCCCTCTTGGCATTTTCCCTACTGGCCTTTTTAAAAATACTTTTAAAAAGCATCCAGAGAGGGCATATGAATATAAATATACAATTACTAGTTTACTTTTTCCTTTAACTTATGATAAGCATTTTCCACGTTGCCCCAAACTCTAACGATATAATCTTCCTTTTTGGGAATGTATTTCATGATTTTTTTAACCATTTCCCCCATTCTTTGGACATCTGAGTTACAAGCGATAAAAAGAATGAAGATAAAATTTTAAATGGATATATAATTTCTACTGTACCATAACAATACTCAAGAAAAATGCATTAGCAGGAAGATATGGGTGTTTTTTCTGTTGGTATAATACATGTTATTTACCAAAGAGGTGGGGAGCGGGTCCCTGTGGACCAGCTGTGACTTTGCGGCAGCCCCCTGCCCTTGTTTTCCCTCATCCTTCAGGGATGAACCGTTGCACTCAGGTTTCTCGGGTCAAGCACCTACCCAGAACAAGTGATGGGGCCCCTAGCGGTTGGGAGGACTCTGCCCAGTCTCCAGGGGCAGTTCCTACCAAGGTCCAAGCCACTGAGGCCCTTGAGGGTGTGGGTTTGGGATTAATGGATCTTTTGAATTTTTGAGAGAAAGAGCAAGATTACTCAATTTCTAATGTGAGGGGTTCCTAACTTCTTATTGTCAGTGGCCGATTCAACTTTAAAAGTACAATAAGTCTGGGCACAACACAGCACACCTGTGTGCAGAATAAGGTCCATGGCCTCTGAACAGCCTGGTCTAGAGGAAGGAGACCGCTCACCCCGACACTGTCGGAAGGAGGGGCAGCAAGGAGTGATAGAAAGCAGCAGCAGCACAAACCCGGGAGGAGAGAAAAAGAGAGGTGGGGGCAGCACCCACAGGGAGCAGACGCTGGGCTCCTCCTCACCCCTTGGCCCTTTATGCCATAGCTGTGGCTCCAGGCCCCACTGGGCCTTAACTACCACCTGGTTCTGTTCCTGCAGATTCTTTTTCATTCCAAGGAAGAGACCATCTTCCAGAGCCACGGGAAAGCTCTACTCAGACCTCCCATAGCGTGAGACTTCCCAGGGGACCTCCTGTAGCAGAGCAGGCTGTTACTCCTGTAGGCCCAGCTCTCTACAATGATGGCTAAAAACAAGCTCCTCTTCTTCAAGGGCTGTACCAGTTAAATGCTAGATTGGGCACCTGCTTCAGTCATTCATGTAACTTCTCTGTGGCATACCCTCAGGGATTTGTGGGTCAAAAAGGTGTCTTCAGTCATGAAAATTGACCAGACCCACCCTAGAAAAAAAGCTGATCCTAACCTGAAAATCACTTTTGGAGACAAGAACTGCATTAAATAACCCAGCTAAGGCGCGGGCTGAGGAGGGCCAGCAAATGGTGTTGGTATCTTCTGTGCATTTGGGAGATGCTGGAAAATCCTTGGCAACTTCAGGAAAAAATACTTTTATGGCTTTTCTTGTGCTGATAATGTTTTCTACAAAAGAGATTCCGGGCATAGTATATCTGTTATTGCTCTGGGCACAGTAGGTCTGTGAAAATTACTGTTCCAGTTATTTAAAGAATTTTGTTGATTATTTGGTTGCCTACCTTGATGTTTTTCAAAGGCAGTGTCTTATTGAGTAACTAAATATTTTAGTTAATAACAGACCTTATCTGGCATACTTTCAAATATCTGTGACTACAACATTTAATAAGAGTTTTTCATAGATACTAGAAAAATAAATTTTGGTTGATCCACTCAATATGTGACTCTTTGAAGTCACGTTACCTACACGAATCAAGATAGTGTGGTGCTGGCATGAGGATGGGCATATACATCAATGGAATAAAATGGGGAGTCCGGAAATAAACCCTCACATGTATGGTCGTTGATTTTTGACAAAAGGGCCAAGACAATTCAATGGTGGAAAGAATAGTTTTTTCAACAAATAGTGCTGGGGTAACTGGATATCCACATGCAGAAGAATGAATTTGGACCCTTACCTTACACTAAATGTGAAAATAAACTCAAAGTGATCACAGACCTAAATCTGTAACTTAGGAGAAACACAGGAGTAAATCACAATCTTGGGTTAGACTATGACTTATTAAATATGACACCAAAAACGTAGCAATAAGAGAGAAAATCGGTAAGTCCAATTTCATCAAAACAAAAAACTTTATAATTATCCAGTGTAAGATATTTTGTCATAACAGTCTTGGACTAAGACAGAACTTATATCCAGAATATGCCGTATAAAGACCTCTTAGAATGCAACATCGAAGAGCCAAATAATACGAGTAAGAAATGGACCGGGGATTTAAGCAGACATTGCTCCAGAGAAGGTATACATATGGCCAGTTAGCACACGAAAAGATGCTCAACATCACTGGTCATTTGGGAAATGCACATTAAACCACAATGAGACAACACTTCACACCCATTAGGATGGTTATAACTAAAAAGAAAAACGGCCAGTTGCAGTGGCTCACACCTATAATCCCAGCACTTTGGGAGGTAGGTGGATCACCTGAGGTCAGGAGTTCGAGACCAGCCTGGCCAACATGGTGAAGCGCCATCTCTACTAAAAATACAAAAATTAGCCGGGCATGGTGGTGGGTGCCTGTAATCCCAGCTACTCGGGAGGCTGAAGCAGGAGAATTGCTTGAACCCAGGAGGTGGAGGTTGCATTGAGCCAAGACCAGGTTGCATTGAGCCAAGACCATACCACTGGACTCTAGCCTGGCGGCAGAGTGAGATTCCATCTCAAATTTAAAAAAAAGAAAAGAAAAGAAAAACAATGACAGGTGTTGGTAAGGATGTGGAGAAATGAGAACCCTCAGATGCAGCTGGTGGTAATGTAAAATGGCACAGCCGCTTTGGAAATTCATCATTTGAGGAAAGGCATTTCCTCCAAAGGTTAAACATAAAGTTAACTTATGACCAGTCATCCCAACCCTAGGTATCTACCCAACAGAACTGAAAACAACTGTCCACAAAAGACTTGCATGCGAATTTCTTAGTCTGAAAGTGGAAACAACTCTTGTCAGCTGATTCGTAGATGAAACTTTATTTGGCAATAAGAAGAAATGTAGTTCTGATCCATACTATAACATGGATAAATCTTTAAAACATTATGTTAAAGTCCAGTCACACACACAAAAAAACACGGATATTGTATGATTTCATTTATAGAAATGTCCAGAAGAAGCAGATTTGTAGGATGGAAAGTAGATTAATGGTTGCCTAAGACTGAGGAAAGGGGAATGGAGTGGGCCCCAGTGGGTATGGGATTTCTTTTGGAAGGGATAAAAATACTCTAAAATTAGATTATGGTGATGGTTGCACAACTCTATAGTAAAAGCCACTGAACTGTACACTTCATGATGTTATGTAAATGAGATTTCAGAAAGCCTGTTTTTTGAAAAGGTGAGTTAGGTAACAGATGCACGTGGTGCTGAAGCTGTTCCTTTTAGAGCCGGCTCTTAGCGTTCTATGTCCTGAGCATTGTACTGTGAGCTAAGAGACAGAACATGATTTCTGCTTCCCCCACGCCTAAGAAAAGGTTTGGGAGATCAGAAGATGTAAAACAGAAACCCAGAATGCTCTTCTAAGAGTTAGCTACAGAGTAAATAAAAGTTTGAAGAGACTTCCTCAGGTAGGGGAGAACAGAAGTTTCATAGACAAGATGGTAATGGTAAGCTCACTGCTTCTCCATTTTTTATCTTTAAAAACTGGCCACCCAACTCATAGAGGGCAGAGGACTGTGTCTTAAATAACACAGGGCCTACCAGCTTCAGGGTAAAATCAATGAAATCTTTAAACCGAGGCTAGGTGTGGTGGCTCACGCCTGTAATCCCAGCACTTTGGAAGGTTGAGGCAGGTAGATTACCTGAGCCCAGAAGTTCGAGACCAGCCTGGACAACATGGCAAAACCCTGTCTGTACAAAAAGTACAAAAATTAACCAGGCATGGTGGCACACACCTATAACCCCAGCTACTCAGGAGGATGAGGTGGGAGGATGGCTTGAGCCTGGGAGGTGGAGGCCGCAGTGAGCCATGATGGCACCACTGCACTCCAGCCTGGGTGACTGAGTGAGACCCTGTCTCAAAAAAAAAAAAAAGTTACGTGACTATGAGTATGTTCCGTAAATTAATCCTTTGAATGTTACATATGCTACGAATATTTCGCTTAGCCTTTGGCTTATGTTTTTGTTGTTATTGTGACATTGTCATGTAAAAGTTTGTAATTTTTTTACATAGTAAAACTTATTAACTGTACTAGCTTTAGATCAGAGTTCCCCAGCCCCCATACCAGCGACGGTCCGTGGCCTCTTAGGAGCCGGGCCGCGCAGCAGGAGGTGAGCTGCGGGCGAGGGAACATTAGTGCCGGGGCTCCACCAGCGGCATTAGATTCTCACAGAAGCACAAACCCTGTTGTGAACTGCGCACTTGAGGGATCTAGGTTGCGTGCTGCTTATGAGAATCTAATGCCTGATGATCTGAGGTGGAACAGTTTCATCCCAAAACCTTCCCTGCCACTACCCACCATCTGTGGAAAGATTGCCTTCCATGAGACTGGCCCCTGGTGCAAAAAAGGTTGGGATTTCCTACCCTAGTTATAAAACACGTGTTCCTATAAATTCTTCTTCTTTCCTTTTTTACATTTAGGTGTTTATAACCCTAGTCCAGGGCTTCTCAGCCTCAGCACAGGGCCATCTTGGCTGGGTAACTCTCTGTTGGGGGCCGTCCTGTGCACGGTATGATGCTTACTGCATCCCTGGCCTCTACCCACAAGATGCCAGTAGCACCTGCACCCCAGATGTGACAGCTAAAAATGTCTCCAGACATCGCCAAATGTCCACTAGGGAGCAGGATCACCACTGCACTTGGGTTAGACCCCCCCCTTTTTTTTTTTTTTTTTTTTGAGACGGAATCTTGCTCTGTCGCCCAGGCTGGAGTGCAGTGGCACAATCTCTGCTCACCACAACCCCTGCCTCCCAGGTTCAAGCAAATCTCTCACTTCAGCCTCCCAAGTAGCTGGCACTAGAGGCATGCACACCACACCCAGCACCACCACACACAGTTTTTGTATTTTTAGTAGAGACAGGGTTTCACCCTGTTGATTAGGCTGGTCTCAGACGATGATCCACCCACCTCGGCCTCCCTAAGTGCTGGGATTACAGGCATAAGCCACCACACCTAGTCTTAGACCCCCTCATTTTTGCAGCTGAGGAAACAGGCCCAGAGAGGTGGTGTGGCCTGAGCAAGTTGGCCTAGACAGATGGTGGCAGAAATCTCGATTCAAAATGCACGACTGGGAACCTCCACTCCTGGTTCTCGTTTTTTCCCGTTTTTCCTGTCCCCAGCCCTGAGTACCTCTGCTGTGCCAGGCACTGGGTAGCTGCTGGGGCCACAGCAGGGAAGACGACCACATAGACAAAGTGATGAAGACGAGACTCCAGGTCATGATTAGTGCCATGGAGCAAACAGAAAGAGTGCTGGGATCCCACCAGTGACGGCATGGTCACAGGGAGCCTCTGCCGAGGTGGCTCGCTCACTGACAGTTGTGTGAGTGTGGGCATGCCTTTGAGTGTGTGCGGTGTGCGTTTCTACCACCACGATGCTGTCAGGGTGGCCTGGGCCCTGCTCGCAGTCTTGTTCTGCCGGAGTGTGTTGAGGACCCCCAAGGCTGCCGTCATGCCTGGGGGTTTTCTAGAAAGACTCGAGACTTAGCATATGGTTGTACTCACCTAAGATTCACTGCAGCAGTGTGGTATGGATACGGAGCTGGGTGTTAAGGGAAAGGCGCAGGTAGCAGAGTCTGGAAGGATCCACGTGGGGCTTCCTTATGCGCACTCCCTCCCTCAAGGGGTTGCACGAAGTGAATACTTTCCCCCCGCAACGAAACTGCAACACGTGTGATGTTTTCGCCCAGGGAAGCAAATGAGAGACTCAGTACCCAGTGTTCTGGCTGAGAGCCGGCTTTATACCCTTGGCCTAGCATGTTCCAGAATTCCACACTCCCATAAGGAGGGCAGGTGTCAGCAGAGACCACATTGTTCACAGAAACGGTCTGGGCACGTGAGCCAAGCTACTCTTGTCAGTTAAAAAACGGTGGGAACCCTCCCAAAATCCAAGTTCCCAGACACCAGCCTTGCAAGTGAAAGCACTCTTAACCTGCTGTGCTGACCCTTTGCTGTGTGCAGGAACTTTCCAAACCAAGGCTTTGACCAGAAAGCCAGTAATAGGAGTCTGGGGGCCACTGCTTGGGGCTGAGAGTGGGGGACTGAAGCGTGACCTCCCCACTGAGTGGTGATGGAATCTGCCCTCTCTTGTTTGCCCTCTCCAGTGTGGGGCTGCCTTCCAGGAGGATGATGTCATCGTGCTCAATGGCACCAAGGAGGATGTGGATGTGCTGAAGGCCAGGATGGAGGAGAGAAGGCTGAGAGCGAAGCTGGAAAAGGTAATGGGAGTCTTCAGGTTCTGCCCAGCGCCCATCTCTGCTCCAGAGCCAACTGCAAACCACTGAACTGAGCTGGCAGCTACTTAGGGGTTTGCATGATCAAGGCAATTTTTACAACCTAGAAGGGCCTGGACTGTAGAAGCAGATTCCAGCTGTGGCTCAGGCACTGCCTGGCTGTGGTGGGCACAACGGCTCTGCTCTTCCCCACCCAGTTTCCTCATCAGTGAGGTGGGGTAGTGATAGCATGTGAGGGCATGGAGCTGTCAGCAAGCTCCAGAGACCATGGCCGTAAAGCACTGACAGTGACACGGCCCCAGCAAGCCCTTGGGGAAAGGCAGCTACACCATTGCTGCTGCTGTCACTTACCGTTGCTGTTGATTTATACTCGGGTCTCATAGCTTGCAAAACAAAGGAAAAATGAAAAGTTACCATCATTCCAGCAAATGTAAGGCTCCCCTGCTGCCCAGATTGGAATGTGCTTGGGAGTGCCCTGGCAGTCTGGGCTCCAGTAGGCCTGGGTGGGCCTGGGCGCCTGTGCATCTCACCCACTCCCAGGGCATGTGGATGCAACTCCTCAGGGTCGCACTTTGAATAGCAAGGAGCTAATGAGTAGCCTTCCCAAAAATGGGGGCCAAATCCTTCACCTTCCTGAGCCCTCTCACGGGGAGAGGGAGGGTCTTTTATGGAGCGTGGAGCTTCAGCGTCCGGGAGGGAGCCTGGCACCCAGAAACAGGGAAGCCATTGCTGAGTAACGTGGCAGAGCGAGCAGGCCCCAGACAGCGCATCTGCCAGGAGCTCTTCCGTGCGCTGGCAATTCCCCGTCTAGCAGTGCGTGTTCATGTTTACAGATGATAGCTGTGGAATACACACCTTTGGTGAGTGGCAAGTTTCTTATTCTTTAAAAAAAAAAAAAAGTTAGGTTCAGGATAAGCTAGGGAGAAAACTTTATGTGATCAGAACTAAGGCAAAAGAATGCTTGAAGTACTAGAAAATGAGCGCCAGTAGGCTGAGGACATAAAATTATGAAACAAATCGCCTGCCCTCACGTGGGCGTGCGTTTTACCAGTGCCAGTCTGAGGCGAGAATGATGGAGTACCTGAAGATTTTTCAGAGGTTTGGGGTTTTTAAAAAATCATAACAGGCCAGGTGCAGTGGCTCCCGCCTATAATCCCAGCACTTTGGAAGGCCGAGGTGGGTGGATCATGAGGTCAGGAGACCTAGACTATCTTGGCTAATACGGTGAAGCCCCATCTCTACTAAAAAATACAAAAAATTAGCCGGGTGTGGTGGCATGCACATGTAGTCTCAGCTACTCGGGAGGCTGAGGCAGGAGAATGGTGTGAACCCGGGAGGCGGAGCTTGCAGTGAGCCGAGAACACGCAAGTGCACTCCAGCCTGGGTGACAGAGCAAGACTCCATCTCAAAAAAAAATAATAATAATAACAGATAAGACAGGACCGTATCACCCTGGAATAATGTGTAATTCATGGTTGTAAGGCTTAAAGAAGCCGAGGCTTGAGCACATGGTAGCAGTATTATCATTACGCATGGATCCAGAATGATCAGAAAGAGCCAAAAGCGTTTGTATTTTCTCCTTTCATCATTTTACTTTACATAGAAAATAATGTCTGAAAATGGCTCTGTAGTTCAAGGAATTGTGCCCAAACTTTGAATTCAGATGCCAGTAGAAATACTGCATGGAGCAATATTATAAGATGTTAATACAGCATTCATAAGAACTATTTAAAGAGCCACTTGGTAGGCAGGTGCAGTGGCATGTGCCTGTAATCCCAGTTACTGGGGAGACTGAGGCAGAGGAATCACTTGAACCCTGAAGGCGGAGGTTGCAGAGAGCTGAGATCGCACTTCTGTACTCCAGCCTGACAGACTCTCAAAAAAAAAAAAAAAAGCCACTTGGCCGTTTAAATGCTGTGTTAAGGTTGAAAAGTAAATACATGTATATCTTATATAAAATGTGTTAATTCTAAGTTGGTTTTCTAAATTACTATGATTTCATTATTGTAAGAGGGAAAAAAAGGGGGAAACTAAGTTTGAGGAGTTTTTAACTAAGCACAGTTGCCAAAAGCCATCTCCCTGTTCTTCACTGCTACCATTGATCAAGCTCAGTTTTGAAAAACACAGAAGGGCGGCTGGGTGCCGTGGCTCACACCAGTCATCCCAGCACTTTGGGAGGCCGAGGCAAGCAGATCACTTGAGGTCAGGAGTTCGAGACCAGCCTGGCCAACATGGTGAAACCTCATCTCTGCTAAAAATACAAAAAAATAGCTGGGTGTGGTGGGGCACGCCGGTAATCCCATCTACTCTGGAGGCTGCGGCAGGAGAATTGTTTGAACCTGGGAGGCGGAGGTTGCAGTGAGCTAAGATCGCAACACTGCACTCCAGCCTGGGCAACAGAGTGAGATTCTGTCTCAAACACACACACACACACACACACACACACAACGGGGAAAGAATGCATTTTAAAGGAAGCTACTAGAAATATTCATGTTCCCTTTGACCATTTTGCTTTCGTGAGTTTTCTGTCACAGGTTTCCTGCCAAGTTAATTGAAAGAACAGTGGGACTAGCATGCCCTTCTCTGCAAAATATTCTCCAGAGCTTCTGGGAATACCTCACAGCTACTGCTGCCAGGATACCACAATATTTCCCAAATACACTTGCAGCTGGAAGCAAGATATAACATTTCCTCTCTAACTCCTTCTTGCCTGTGCTTTTCAAATAACCTCAGCCATGAATGGAGGGCTTAGAAATAAACAGTGGTCTCTTACTTGTTTGAAGGCCCGAGTATCAGTTTTCACAGATGTGAGTGCTCGCATTGCAGGTGTGAGATGCGCAGAATGTCTTTATGTTCTGTTATAAATCACATTGCATGTATGTGTTACAGATTCAAGGCCTGAGAGGTCTGTCTGTAATGCTCGGTGCTGGGGGGTTGGCTGAAGTAATCAGGCTGCTTATCTTTAGTGCCACCTTTTGGATGCTTAGGAAATTGCATTTTAAAGTAAATTGAATGACCATAGTTCTACATGTCATTTCTACAGTTCCAACACAGCTGTGTAACTGTAGAATGGTTTATTTTATTATTGCTGATCAAAATAACTATTATGAGTAACAGCATTCTAGTGTCTGGAAATCTAAAAGGAGTAGTTTTGAGTTTAGAAGAATTAGCTCAACTGTCTTTAATGTAAACTTCAAGGCCTTATACTTGAATAACAAATACCAAAGCAGTTTGACAACTCTGAAAAAAAGTTAGTGGAATGTGCAAGATTTAGTTCGTGTTTATGCTGGCTGGACTTCACATACCCATATATACTCTATGTTATTCATTTAAGTGTGCTTTTGTATACAATTGTCACCATCAACCTTGGCCCTTATTACTGAAATCTGTCAGCCTCATTTGAAATTTTTGCAAATGTGATTTGGGAGATGTAAATATAAAAGTGAGCAGCTCTGTGCAGATACATTTTTGTGTGAGGCAGAAGTACACGACTGGAGTCACATGCAGAGGATGAACGCTCAGGAGTTACAGAACCTCAAAAGCCTTCTTTAGGTGACTGTCTTGTCTCATGTGACTGGCATCGGCCGGTCAGACAGGGCCCCCGGAACAATGGGCAGCCATACTGACGATGAAGTGGAGTGAATCTGAGCACGTCCTCCAACATTCTTTCTTTTTATAGAAAACAAAGAAACCCAAGGCAGCAGAGTCTGTTTCAAAACCAGTTGTCAGTGAAGGTAAGATCCTTCAGGCGATCCTTGTTTTAGCAAAATTCGACTCTAAGGCCATCTGCTAATATGTTCATGCTTTGTTTTGCATTGTTTTCGCTTTGCCTACTTTGTTTCTTTTACAGAAGCCCCAGGGCCATCAAAAGTTAAGACAGGGAAGCCTGAAGAAACCAGCCTTGATTCTAGAGAGAAGAAAAACAACTTGGCTCCCAAAAGTGCAGGTGGGTCCTGTGGTAGCTACAGGGAGCTGTTTCGAGAAGGCTGGAAACCCAGGTGGCTGAGTCCAGTTTCACGGGAGTGGGCGGATGGGAAATCCAAGCCTGTCGTGTGTCATGTCTCCAGAGAGCGCACTGAACTCTCTTTAGGGGGGTAACTAAGAAATATTGAACACACCCTCATCAGGAGCCCTGGCAGGATTGATGGGGTCTGGGCACAAATGCTAGTTGTTTAGATTCCTTTGAGTAAGCAAGCGCCTGGTGCCAAGCAAAAAAGGCTGTGCTGAGAACTGGCTCAGATGTTACAGAGACTGTCAGAGGGACTGTGGCTCAGGGCCTGCGGGGAATGCTCCCAGTTTCTTTACCCCTGGGGCTTTTGTGGGCTCCACGTGTGGCTCTCAGAGTCCCCTCTCTGCTGCCTCTTGACCAAGGATCAAAGTTTCTCCTAAAACTCACTCTCTTTAACTCAAAGAAAATAGCATTTATTTCACAAAAAGAAAAATACAGATTGATTGTTAAGAATGTGTGATCTTGTGCTCTAAGTAGCATCCAGGGAGGCTGACAGGCTCCTATCCCAGCTCTACATGGGATGGCCACTCAGGTTCCTGTGCCCGTTTCCTCCCCTGGAACGCAGGCCCTGCCTCATTGGGACAACCTAAGTCATTCGTGGGGCTGGGACCAGTGTCTGCGACAGAGCAAGTAGTTGGTGGGACAGTAAATGATAGATGTGTCGTGCTGTGTCTGCTTTGCTGGAGTTGGCAATTTCGATGATGTCCATCAGCACTCACACAGCCAGCAAGAGAACGTCTGGGACAGAGTGACTGACACGCTTCCCTTCTGAGGATGCGAAGTTTAGAGTCATCTTTATCGCAACCCTGACAGTTTTGACTCTGACTCTTCATTTTTCTAGCAACAAATGAGAGCTTTTCTGGAAAAGCTGGGAAGCCTCTGTGTGGAGCCACAAAGAGGTCCATCGCTGACAGTGAAGAATCCGAGGCCTACAAGTCCCTCTTTACCACTCACAGCTCCGCCAAGCGCTCCAAGGAGGAGTCCGCCCACTGGGTCACCCACACGTCCTACTGCTTCTGAAGCCCACAATGCCACCGCTCCTGCCCCCGAAGGTTGTTTAGTTTCCACGTAGGCAGGTCGCTGTGCACCTCTGAGTGCACTGCCGTGTGTTCTCTCTAGCTCTGTGTCATAAAGCTGTCCTGGCCAGCCTTCGAGATGGTGTGGTCACTCTTGCTGTGAGGCGTGTGGGTTCCAGGGGGGACATGGGAGGGGCTGCACAGTGGCCCGAGGTCACGCTTGCTTCCACCTGCAGGTGCATTTGGTCCTTTCCACGGCCAGGAAGCCCTGTGGGCTGCACTTTTTATGCTTGCAGTAACAAGAGACTCCAGAGTCCTCACTGGTGCAGAGTTGGCAAGTATTAACTACAATTCTAATGATTTTGCTACCAGCAATAAGTAGGCCAAGTGAAACTGGGCTTTAGAAAGGATGGATTTCAAATACACTGTGCCCACTAGAAGCTTTGAAGAGCCTCGTCCCTCTGCTACAGCCCTGGGAGGAGCCAGGATCCTTGTTGGTCTAGCTAAACACTATTAGGGGAGTCTGCCCCATCTCATCATTTTGAAGATAGCAGAGTCTTAGTTGGGCACCCAGTGATTGGGTTCAAAAATAAAGCTGGTCTGCCTCTTCTCTCCTCTGTGTTTTTATCTTTTCTACCTTCTGCTCATGCTTGGGTAAGAACGTTGCAGCCACTGCATTGGTGATTATAGAAGTCATTCCATGAAGTCAGAGGAACCCACCCTTCTCTCCTCGAGCAGATGGTAAAGGGAGAATTGTACCCAAAAAGAGGTGCATTTTATCTGCCTATAATGTGTGTTGACGTCAGTAGTTAGTGGAACGTCTCATGAGACTCCTAATGAAGAACCAAGAGCCCCAGGCCTCTGCGTGGCTTTCTGCACACGGTGGTATGACTGAGATAGTGACTGGTTCTCTAAACCAGACCCCGGGGCCCTGGGTTTCCTTCAGAAGCAGGAGAAGGACCTGTGGGAGGTGAATGGTGGGAGGTGAGCAGGCAGCTTCTGTGGGAGACAGACACGTCGGGAGAACTCCAGGGAGAGGTCAGCAAGGGAGAACCATGTGTGGCCCTGCTTTTTCTCAAACCCTGTGTGGTTCCCGGCTTCACAGTGATGGGAAAGTTTGGCCCCAAGGATATTTTGACATTGTGAGTATAGAGCATTTTAATAAAAATTACATTAAGTGATGAATTTTTGTCATGGACTTTTCCAGAACAAACCTGAATTAGCCATTTAATTTCCCCAATTTTCTATACAGCCGAATTCAACCATTTTCATATTGTTTTTATTTCCCTTTTTCTTTTTTTTTTTTTTTTTTAATTTTGAAACAGGGTCTCACTCTGTCATCCAGGCTGCAGTGCAGTGGCATGATCATGGCTCACCATAGCCTTGACCTCCTGGACTCAGGTGATCCACCCACCTCAGCTTCCCGAGTAGCTGGGATTATAGGTGCACACTACCACACCCGGCTAATTTTTCTATTTTTTGTAGAGATGGGGTTTTGCCATGTTGCCCAGGCTGGTCTTAAACTCCTGGGCTCAAGCACTTTGCCCACCTCGGCCTTCCAAAGTGCTAGGATTACAGGTGTGAGCTACCCCGCCTGTTGTGTTAATTTATTTTCACAACAATCAGTTCCTTCTTCAATTGGATAACACTATTTTCTATCACTATCTCTTCTTCCCTATTTTAATTTTACTGAGAAAACTTAATCCTTTTAGTCACATTTTACTAATTATAGCTTCTACCATCATGAGGCATTTTTTTCTTTTAATGACCATTATTTTTACCAGGTTCAGTTTTCTTAATGTTAGCCTGAATCAGTTTTATTTTGCATTGAGTTTATTTACTGTGTCCAGTTTTTTCTGGTAACTGAGTCACAGCATCCTCAACACAAAAACTTCAGCATCTCAAAGTCCTCTGCTTTGGGCCTCTCTGAAATAAACAGGCTGTGGGCTTCCCTCCAGCTGCCCTCAGGACTATCCACACAGGAGGGATCAGTGCTTCCTTGGAGATTTCTAGCCAGCCTTTAATACTTTGCTAAGGCACCACTCTTCAAGGCTGCTGGCCAGCATGAGGGAAGAAGGTATCCATGATCTGTGCTCCTGCTGGGCATGAGGCCTCAGTACACCAGCGGCTGGGGAGGGCTGATCGTTCGCATTGCTTTTAGGGCTCACTGAACAGCCAAGCCCTTGACAGGCTTCTCCCCTTGGGACTCCCCAGCCACCCAGTGTGATGGGAAGATGGCCATCCCCCACTTTATAGGTGAGGTGCCTGAGGCCCAAAGCCGCAAGGTGAATCGCAGTTCTGCCTGGCCACACCGCACCTTCTCCCCATTCAGTCCTTACCAAATGAAGGAATCAGTGGCAGCTCCGGCAGGCTCCCACCCAGGGCGCCGAGACCACGGGTTCAGGTGCTGTGCCCAAGAGGAAAGTGGAGCATCTCCTAGCTCTCCCTCCTCCCCTGTCCACCCGCAGGACCCAAGCTGCTTTCCACCAAGGAGGGAGCTGGGAGGAGAAAATTGAAAAGATGTTGAAATTCTCCAAAATAGCATCTATTCAATTTCCCACAGTACCAGGGGAACCAGCCCCCAATATTTCAACATAGGTTCTTTTCTATTTTCCCTACGTGTCGGCCGGTCTGAGAAATAAAGAGGACAAAAGAGAGAAATTTTACAGCTGGGTTTCCAGGGGTGACATCACCTCAGCAGGTTTCGTGATGCCCCCGAGCTGCAAAACCTGCAAGTTTTTATTAGCGATTTTGAAAGGGGAGGGAGTGTACGAATAGGGTGTGGGTCACAGAGATCATATGCTTCAAAGGCAACAAAATATCACAAGGCACATGGGGGCAGAGCGAGATCACAAGTCCAGGGTGAAATTAGAATTGCTGGCCGGGCGCGGTGGCTCAAGCCTGTAATCCCAGCACTCTGGGAGGCCGAGGCGGGCGGATCACGAGGTCAGGAGATCGAGACCATCCTGGCTAACACGGTGAAACCCCGTCTCTACTAAAAAAAAAATACAAAAAACTAGCCGGACGAGGTGGCGGGCGCCTGTAGTCCCAGCTATTCGGGAGGCTGAGGCAGGAGAATGGCGTAAACCCGGGAGGCGGAGCTTGCAGTGAGCTGAGATCCGGCCACTGCACTCCAGCCCGGGCGACAGAGCGAGACTCCGTCTCAAAAAAAAAAAAACAAAAAAAAAAGAATTGCTGATGAGGTTTCATGTCCCACTGTGCACACATTGTCATTGATAAACATCTTAACAGGAAACAGGGTTCGAGAGCAGACAACTGGTCTGACTAGAATTTCGGTCTGACTAGAATTTCACCAGGCTGGAATTTCCCAATCCTAGCAAGCCGGGGGGGCACTACAGGAGACCAGGGCATATTTCATCCCTTATCTATGACGGCATGAGACACACACTCCCAGAGTGGCCATTTTAGAGACCTCCCCCCCGGGAATGCATTCTTTTCCCAGGGCTGTTCCTTGCTAAGAAAAAGAATTCAGGCCAGGCGCGGTGGCTCAAGCCTGTAATCCCAGCACTTTGGGAGGCCGAGACGGGTGGATCACAAGGTCAGGAGATCGAGACCATCCTGGCTAACACTGTGAAACCCCGTCTCTACTAAGAAATACAAAAAACTAGCCAGGCAAGGTGGCGGGCGCCCGTAGTCCCAGCTACTCCGGAGGCTGAGGCAGGAGAATGGCATAGACCTGGGAGGCGGAGCTTACAGTGAGCTGAGATCCGGCCACTGCACTCCAGCCGGGGCGACAGAGCGAGACTCTGCCTCAAAAAAAAAAAAAAATTCAGCGATATTTCTCCTATTCGCTTTTGCAAGAAGAGAAATATGACTCTGTTCTGCTCGGCCTTGCAGGCAGTCAGTCCTTATGGTTATCTCCCTTGTTCCCTGAAAATCACTCTTATCCTGTTATTTTAGGATGCCCAGATTTCATATTGTTCAAACACACATTTTATGATTTGTACAGATAATGCAATCATCACAGGGTCCTGAGGCGACATACATCCTCAGCTTACAAAGATGATGGGATTAAGAGATTAAAGACAGGCATAGGAAATTATAAGAGTATTGACTGGGGAAGTGATAAATGTCCATGAAATCTTCACAATTTATGTTCTTCTGCCGTGGCTTCAGCCGGTCCCTCCGTTCGGGGCCCCTGACTTCCCGCCACACCACAGCACTTCAGTTCCAACAAATGAAATGAAAGCCATGCCAAAATGAATGAAAGGAATGCCACCCCACCCCACAGTCCAGACAGAAGTTTGGCTCAAAGATCTGATCTGCTTTCCCACTGGTTCTGCTCTATTGGAGAGTGCTCTAGACTTTTGAATACATATAGGAAAAAGTGATTCCCCATTAAAGATGTGAACATTTCCAAATAACAAAATCACGTGGCAAAACTGAGCATTTCTGTTGTTTGGGGCCATTCCTGTAAACCACGTCTGTTTGCCCCTTACTGCTCCATTGCTCCACAGCCACCAAACTTCCCAGCCGACTTGAGACACAGGCTGGCTGAGTGCTGTGGCTCCTGCCTGCAGTCCCAGCACTTTGGGAGGCTGAGGCAGGAGGACTGCTTGAGCCCAGGAGTTTGAGACTAGCCTGGGCAACACAGAGAGACCCTTGTCTCTATCAAAAACTAAATAAAAATTATCCAGACCCTGTCTCTACCAAAAAACAAAAACTAAAAATTATTGAGGCTGCAGTGAGCCAAGATCATTCCACTGCACTCCAGTCTGGGTGACACAGCAAGATCCTATCTCTAAAAAAATGACACAGGGGGCCCCTGAAAATAATTAGCCATCCCTCAAAGCTGCTGGAATGGGGAAGACTGGGGACGGAGCAGCGTGATGCCAAGGACAGACCTCCAAACTGAGGCCACAGGGTGGCCCAAGGCCCTGGTCATCAGGGCAGCTGCCTCTACAGTGGGCGTAATTCCAGGCAGTAGCTGCCGAGCTGAGTGGGCACTTGTAAGCAGAGAAGTGCCCATCTTCTGATCAACCCGGAGATTTGCATCTCTCCGTCCTGCCCAGACAGTCTCTGGCAGGAACCCCCAAGCCCCAGCCGACACTGTACCACGCTCAGGGGGGAAGAAACTGTGCAGCACAGCCCAACACCATTTTCCCCTTTTGGTTTTCTAGAATAGTCTTGCAGAACTATTTTTTGGTTTTTCTTGAGAGAGAGTCGCACTCTGTTGCCCAGGCTGGAGGGCAGTGGCATCATCTCAGCTCACTGCAACCACTGCCTCCTGGATTCAAGCGATTCTCCTGCCTCAGCCTCCCGAGTAGCTCAGATTACAGATGTGCACCAAAACACCTGGCTAATTTGTTTTTATTTGTAGTGGAGACAGGGTTTCACCATGTTGGTCAGGCTGGCCTCAAACTCCTTGACCTCAGGTGATCTGCATGCCTTGGCCTCCCAAAGTGCTGGGATTCCGGGCGTGAGCCACCGCCCCGGCCATAGCCTTGCAGAACTACTTTGTCGCTCCACAGAGCTCAGTACTTTAAGCCACAGCGAAGGTGCCCAGCAGACCTTTGATTATTTCCTATGCAGCATAAAGTTCTGCTCCTCGGGAGTAAATCTGCGAATCAGAGCCTTCCTCAGGAAGACAGCTCTACAGATGACCCAGGGGAACAAGTACAAGCCGTGCGTTCCAGCACCCAGGATTTCTTGTTTCATGTCGTTTTAAAGAACTCATGGGTTCTGGTATACTGTGGAGTCCTAGGTTTATTCCCAGCCTTGGCCTCAGTTGTCAAGCCAGCTGTTCCTTCTCACTTGGGGGATTCAGCCCCTTCCCATTTTACCCACCAACTCCTAATCATCTCCCCCACTCTACTCAACCATCTTTTTCTGGAAATTCTTCCTGAATAACCTAGTTTAGAGCAGTCCCCTCGTGCTAGTCTCTAAACCTTCCTGTTCTTATCACAATTTTAATCAAAGTATACCCTTGTTTTTTTCCTCCTGAGATGGAGTCTCACTCTGTTGCCCGGGCTAGAGTGCAGTGGTGCGATCTCAGTTCACTGCAATCTCTGCCTCCCAGGTAAGAGCGATTCTCCTGCCTCAGCTTCCCAAGTAGCTGGGCCTACAGGCATATGCCACCATGCTGGGCTAATTTTTGTATTTTTAGTAGACATGGGGTTTCACCATGTTGGCCAGGCTATTCCCGAACTCCTGACCTCAGGTGATCCACCTGCCTTGGCCTCCCAGAGTGCTGGGATTACAGGTATGAGCCACCACACCCGGCCCAAAGTATACTCTTAACCCAGGGTGGGCACACACTGCTACGATCAATGATGGTGTGAGGTAATAGTGAGTGGTGGGGACTGTGGAGGGAATATGGCCACAGACAGGATGGCTTCACTTGGCTGCAGCAGAGACACTGGTTCTATGAGGGTGTGGACCCAGTGTTTCTGGACCTCCCATATTTTCAAAAGAAGCCAGAATTTGGAGTTTTAAAGTGAAATGCCCCCCAATATTTAAGTACTGACAATTTTTAAAAACAATGTAGGCCAAACAAAACACATAGGTGGGCCGGGCGCAGTGGCTCACACCTGTAATCCCAGCACTTTAGGAGGCTGAGGCAGGTGGATCACCTGAGGTCGAAAGTTCGAGACCAGCCTGACCAACATGGAGAAACCCCATCTCTACTAACAAAATTAGCCAAGCGTGGTGGCACATGCCTGTAATCCCAGCTACATGTGAGACTGAGGCAGGAGAATGGCTTGAACCCGGGAGGCGGAGGTTGTGGTGAGCTGAGATCACGCCATTGCACTCCCGTCTGGGCAACAAGAGCAAAACTCCGTCTCAAAAAAACCAAAACCAAAAAACCACATAGGTGGCTCTGAGTTTGTAGGTGGCCTGTGGTTTAATACCTTTCTCTCCCATTTAATTCAGCTCCACAGGGCACATGGCATCTCCCTCTGCTCATCACAATGTCTGCATCAAACAAATGAAAAACAAAAACATGATGGGCTCTCCCAGCAAAGCTCCAGGGTTGGAAAGAGCCCCCTGGCAGGGAATTGGCACCCCGTCATGCCCATCCTCTCTCTCTCACTGCCTGCTGGAAATGCCCCATCTCCCTTTGAGTCCTCCTCCTGGGTGACCCCTGTGAGCCCCATTAACCTCTGTCCTGAAATCATCACAATGGCCAGGGTGGCCTCAGCTCAGGGCCTCTGTGACATCACCAAGGGCCTGGCACCAGGTGCCCAGTCTCCCAGTTGCGAGGGCAAGCAAACCCATCATGAGCATCTCCCTTCCCCATCTCTGCTCACCATGTGGACGCTGAAATGGTTCCTGGTCCTGCTTCTGTGCCTCACCTGCAGCTATGCCTCTATGTTCTCTTCTCGGAGAGAGAAAACTAGCGAACCCCAGGGGAAGGTGCCGTACGGAGGGCACTTTCGGATTCAGCAGAATCAACCAGAGCACGCCCAAGGCTGGCTTGGGAGCAAATGGCTCTGGCTTTTGTTTGTTGTTGTGCTGTTTGTGATACTTAAGTTTCAAAGAGACAATGAGAAGAATAAGGTAAGCATGGCTCCATTTTTTTTTTACACCATATTGATTCAATCTCAGGAGTCTCAGGGAAACGGATGTTCTAGTGAGTCTAGGCGGGACTGTTACATATAATGAACCTAACTCATGGTCCTGGGCAAAGCTGGCAAATTCACTTCCTGATGTATCCTTCGTGAAGACAATAGTCCCCAGATCCACAGATACTGGGACAAACAGTGGAAGATGACCTCTGCTTACTGGCTCACAGATTTTCTGGTTAGATGGATTTTTTCAAATGTAGGATAGATTCAAGAACTTACGGTGTGTTTCAGAAGGTCAAAATTATTTGCAGGGCCAGATTCACTGTCCCTTGCTTTTTAAATTTTTGCTAGTGTTTGACTACTACGAAATCCTGAGCTAAATGGAAATGGTATCATTATCCCAACAAAATACGAGACTTGTGCTGAAGAGAGAAAGGTGTAAGGTAGTTTGAGCTGGTCCTCAGAGTGACCACACACAACTCTTTCAGGTAGAAAGGGAAGGGGAGACAAAGTGTGTTCTCCCGTAGAAAGACCCAGCACTTCATAATACTGTGTCCAAACTGATTAGAGCAGGGATCGGCAAACCCTTCCTGTAAAGGGCCGGGGAGGGTGTGAATATTTTCAATTTTGTGGGCAGTATGGACTTCCTAGCAACTACTCAGGTCTGCTGTTGTAACATGAACTGTGTCAAAACCAGCCAAGTTCACAATATTACTGACCTTGAGTATCTTTCTTGACAGAAGCAGAGTCCTGGCCTTCGAGGCGGCCAATTTCATTCTCTATTAAAGAAAAAACAAAATGCTTCCCTCAACAAAGACTGTACATTCAATACCTTACACGAACTCGAGGTGGAGCTTGTGAGATTTGTGTCCACAGTGCGGAGTCTTAAAGGTGCCATGGCAACAGGCAATGTCAGTAACCTCAAGCTTCGAAGGTCAGGGACGCCCACAGATCCACACCGTGTCACGATCTATGACATATGGGGAGAAGAAAGCTCTAGCTGAATGGATTTGTGTGTCAAAGTAGGAGAGAAAAAAGTTGAGTGTTGACAAACTGTATGCAAACTAATAAAAGTATTCTGAAGAAAAGAACTTCCACGTTTGAGATCTTGCTTCTTTTTTCACTAGAAGAAAAAGTGAATGTGAGACCAGCAGCCATAGCAGTGATGGTTTTGTTTTTGCCCCCTCACGTCCTCTAGAGCTGTGGGTGGTGAGAAGAGCACCGAAAGCTACAAAATAGTATGTGATGAGCTCGTGCTTCCGTGCAATGGCCGCAGGTGGATGACGGAGCTAGGGAAATCTGGGATAAGATGCTGACGTCGTTTCCATACAAACTCTTGTTCTCTATAGTATCTATTTGTGCAAGATACGGAACTGCTTTTTATCTTTGATATATTACAAAAGATGGCTTTAATGATAGTTTTTAAATGGTAAAATGATTCAATTAGGAGGGGTGTATTCTAGAGTCATCTGATTCTCTCACAAGAGTCCTTTCACTCATTGCATTTCAAAGGTTCCATATATTGATTTTTCCTTCTACCAAACTAGCAGTTACATTTGTCAATAGTTGGATTTAAAAAAAAAAAAAAATAGGGATGACGCAGAAGAATCGCTCGAACCCGGGAGGCAGAGGTTGCAGTGAGCTGAGATCGCACCATTGTACTCCAGCCTGGGCGACAGAGCGAGACTCTGTCTCAAAAGGAAAAAAAAAAAAAAAAGGAGAGGCCGGGCACAGTGGTTCACACCTGTAATCTTAGTACATTGGGAAGCTGAGGCGGGAGGACTGATTTTTTTTTGTTTTTTTGAGACGGAGTCTCGCTCTGTCACCCAGGCTGGAGTGCAGTGGTCGGATCTCGGCTCACTGCAAGCTCCGCCTCCCGGGTTTACGCCATTCTGCCTCAGCCTCCCGAGTAGCTGGGACTACAGGTGCCCGCCACCTCCCCCGACTATTTTTTTGTATTTTTTAGTAGAGATGGGGTTTCACCGTGTTAGCCAGGATGGTCTCGATCTCCTGACCTTGTGATCCGCCTGTTTCGGCCTCCCAAAGTGCTGGGATTACAGGCTTGAGCCACCGCACTCGGCCGGGAGGATTGATTGAGCCCAAGAGTTTGAAACCAGCCTGGGCAACACAGTGAGACCTCGTCTCTATTATTTTAAGTTAACAAAAAAGAAAAGGGAGAAAGAATTCATTCATTCTATGCCATTGGAGTTTTGGATACAAATGTGCTAACCAGGGGCTCCCAGATTAGATGACATGTTCTTTATCCTACTGATTCAAAACGTGGGCATTTTACATGTTACTGTGGCTGATGGCATCTCTGTACATCCTTAGGTGCTTGATTTCAATTTTCCTCCCTCCTACATTCTTTATTGATTGGAATTCTGCTGTAAGAGCTGTTCCTTCGCCGTTGATTGATGAATGGATTTCAGTATAGACTTACAGGTGTCTATTTTATTCTAAATAATCTGATATTTTCATTATTTTCTGGCTCCACCTTTCCCACCTTTGGCATTAGGAGCTCCTTTGGGTTGGCACTTGTGTTCTGTGAGCAAGCCCCTTCCTCTTCTGAGCAATTCCTTACTTTCTGGCAACCCAAGACGCTCCATGCTCATCTGGTTCATTGCTTGCCTTCATGCTGGAATCAGCCACTTCCCCAAGGGGCCCAGGTTCCCTTTCTTGGAGAATGGTGACCTGCCCTCCTGGAGCCAGGAGGCTTATCTTAAAATCCTTAATCTAATTCATCTACAAAATGTCTCTTGCCACATGAAAGCAGGCCCACAGGTCCCAGGAATTAGTGCATGGGCATCTCTGGGGCCGGTACCCAGCTGACCAGTGCTGTCACCCTCACAAGCATCCAAGTCACCCAGGGCCCAGGGGAGACCAAGACCATGAGGCAGGAGGCCATGGCTTCGCAGGAGACGGAGGCGGGGCAGAGAGCAGCCCAGATGCCTGGGGCCTCAGGGGAAGGAGGCCCTGCCTCGAAGGCATAGGCACCCCTCAAGGGTCCCAACCCCGGGCCCTGAAGGGTGGGCAGCATCTTCCTGCGGGGGGCAAGGGGAATATGTCCTCAGGAAGGCGCACTTATCAGCCTGGGAAGGCAAGCTGAGCAAGGAGAAAGGCGCCAAAGAGGACCCTGGAGGTTTGTGATCGGGAAGGAGGGGGCCAGGGAGCAAGGAGTGGCCAGGGCAGAGGAGAGGAGGGCCCAGCCTCCACGCAGCCCCACACAGGTCTGCCCTAAGGCCACGCCCGTGGGAGTAGCTATGCATCTACAGCCCTGGGTGCCAGCTGGTTGCTCCCAGCCTACCAGGAGCTGGGCCAGCAAACGTGCAAAGGGAAAGATCAATCCGAGGCCCCCAGCAGCAGTGACCACAAGCGCGGTCTGCATGTGCCTCTAGTTTTCAGGGACTGCTCCAGTGAGAGAATGCTCCTGAGAGCGTCCTGTGCTGCTGGCCCTGTGGCCTAAGGGAAGCTCAGGAAGACCACAGCCCCTCAAGACCTACCTGCGTCTCCCTGGGTATTCTGTCACTGGATGGGAGTGGCCTTGGCAGTGTGGCCTCTGGTGAACAAGGTGACAAGCTTCAGAGCCCGGGAGCCAGGCCCAAGTCAATTGCCCTCCGTGACTGGAGGTCTGGGAGACCCATTGCTGGTGTTACCAAGAGGCACCAGTGGGGAGGTGACACCAAGCCCAGGAAGCACAGAAGCCAGGAAGAGGGGGACGGGCAGCGACATAGAGAACTCTGACTCCCCACGCTGCCTGAGGATCTGTCCCATACAGATCTGCACAGACAACGCTCCACGACGTGAACAGCGACACTGTCTGAAATGCCCATCAAGGGGGGAATGACTGAAAAAACCTACGGGATGTCCATGCTGGGGGGATTTGGAAATAACAAGCTAGGTCTTCCTCCAATTGCAGAGAAAGTCGTCAGTGATGACTGGAATGCTGAGCAAGATCGTGCACACTCAGAAATACCCGCCATCTCCATGCATGGGCAAAATCTCAACAATACAGACACCAGGCTGGGTGCAGTAGCTCACGCCTGTAATCCCAGCACTTCGAGAGGTCGAGGAGGGTGAGCTGTTTGAGCCCGGAAGTTGAAGATTGGCCTGTGCAACATAGTGAGAGCCCATCTCTACAAAAATACAAAAATTAGGCATAGTGGTTCACGCCTGTAATCCCAGCACTTTGGGAGACTGAGGCAGGTGGATCACTTGAGGTCAGGAGTTCAAGAAAGCCTGGCCAACATGGTGAAGCCCCAACTCTACTAAAAATGCAAAAAATTAGCTGGGCATAGTGGCGCACGCCTGTAGTCCCAGCTACTGGGAAGGCTCAGGCAGGAGAATCACTTCAGCCCGGGAGGCAGAGGTTGCAGTGAGTTGAGACTGCACCACTGCACTCCAGCCTAAGTGACAGTGAGACTCAGTCTCAAAACAAAAATTAGCCAGGCATGGTGGTACATGCCTGTAGTCCCAGCTACTCAGGAGGCTGAGAAGGGAGGATTATTTCAGCCTAGCAGTTGGAGTCTGCACTGAGCCAAGATCGTGCCACTGTACTCCAGCCTGATCAACAGAGTGAGACCTGGGCTCAAAAAATTAAAAAAAAAAAAAAAGTCCAGGCACGGTGGCTCACACCTGTAATCCCAGCACTTTGGAAGGCCAAGGTGGGCAGATCACTCGACATCAGGAGTTCAAGATCAGCCTGGCCAACATGGTGAAACCCCATCTCTACTAAAAATATGAAAATTAACCGGGCATGGTGGCACAGGCTTGTAATCTCAGCTACTTGGGAGGCTGAGGTGGGAGGACTGCTTGAACCCAGGAGGCAGAGGTTGCAGTGAGCTGAGATCACACCACTGCACTCCAGTCTGGGCAACAAAGCAAGACTCTGTCTCAAAAAACAGTAGACACCAAACTGGTAGAAATGGTTGCTTTGAAGGAGTGGGGATATTTAGATGCGAAGACATGTTCACTTTTTACTTAATAACACTGAGCTCATTAAAAAGAAAGCTTTAAATGTATGGGTAGATGTTATGCCTTTTTTTTTTTTTTTTTTTTTTTTTTTGAGACAGGGTACGGCTCTCTTGCCAGGCTGGAGTGCAGAGGCATGATTAGGGTTCACTGCAGCCTCGACCTCCCAGAGCTCAAGCAATCTCCCTCCAAAGCATCCTGAGCAGCTGGGACTAGCAGCACGTGCTACTGCACTGGGCTAATTTTTTGTGTTTCTTTGTAGAGACGGGGGTCTTGCTATGTTGCCCAGGCCAGTGTCGAACTCCTGGGCTCAAGCAATCCACCCACCTTGGCCTCCCAAAGTACTGGGATTACAGGTGTGAGCCACTGCGCCCAGCCCCAGCCTAGATTTTATAATAATAAAAAAAAAGATTAAGAAATTTTTCTCATCCCCATCTATAAGATGGAGATTTTAAAAAATGATAAAAAGAAAAAAAAGAGAAAACTTTCCCAAAACTATGAAAAGCACTTCTGAGAATGAAATATTAAAAATCATTTGACTTTTGTCCCAGTTCTATCGAGATTTAGTAACTGCGGACACCCCCAGGTGGATTTCCACCTGCCTGCCAACATCATCCTTGCTGTTTCTTAATGATTCAGGCACACTCAAGTAGACCAAGACACGTGCAAATCAAACCACTACTTCCCATACTTTTTGGACTCATTTTAATGGGTTGTGCATGGCAACCCAATATGCTCACACATGCACACAAGAATCACATGCAGAAATCAAAGTTTCAAGACAGGACAGCTACTGCATGTGCCTGCACTCTGGTATTTTCGAGTTTGTTTTCTTTTTTCTTACTTAGTATAACCTAGTAAATTGAATTTACAACCCACTAAGAAGTCACAGCCTGAGGACTGGAAAACAGTGAATTAAACAACCTCTTTGAGCGCTCTAGCTCTTCCAGAAAACCAGGTTTGGCTGCAACATCCTCAGCATGCGTCAGCAAGGAGGGAGGCAACTCAGCCCTATGTCCCCATGTTACACAGGAGACAGAACAGGGGCTCTCCGTGGACTGCCCCATTAAGTCAGTCGGAGCGCTTGGACTCAGATCGCCCAAACTTCATGGATTTCCACTCGATCACACTAACTTTCCACGCGGCTTTCAAAGTCATTGCTAAGCCCTGTTTCCATGATGCCACACTCAAGTTTTAGGTGGAAATCTATTATGAGATGGAAACTTGTTTTGGAAACTAGACTGCTGCAGAAAAAGCACACTGTCAAGAGTCTTCGCTTCAGGTGCAGTGGGTGGGAAGAACCTACAGCATGCAGTCTACAGGGTAGCTGCTTTTAAAAGCGAGTTTCGGGCCGGGCGCGGTGGCTCAAGCCTGTAATCCCAGCACTTTGGGAGGCCGAGACGGGTGGATCACAAGGTCAGGAGATCGAGACCATCCTGGCTAACACAGTGAAACCCCGTCTCTACTAAAAAATACAAAAAACTAGCCGGGCGAGCTGGCGGGCGCCTGTGGTCCCAGCTACTCGGGAGGCTGAGGCAGGAGAATGGCGTGAACCCGGGAGGCGGAGCTTGCAGTGAGCTGAGATCAGGCCACTGCACTCCAGCCTGGGCGACAGAGCGAGACTCTGTCTCAAAAAAAAAAATAAATAAATAAAAGCGAGTTTCGGGGGGCGCTGGGGGGACCACTAGAACTATCATTCAACAGTCATTTGCTGCTCTCCAGGAAACGCCAGCAGCTGCAGACAACATCTGGAATCAGAAGTGAACACCTGAGTAATGACCCTCCAGGCCATAAAGATGGTCTTCCGATGAGAAAGCCAGGGCTCCCAGACACCACGTGTCCTGCATGGAATCGCTGTCTGGCCAATGGCAGGGCCCACGAGGAAGCCTGGGACTTTCAAGGACGGCCCCGCACTATTCTAAAAATGTTTCCACCATCAATACCCACTTGAATGGGCCCATGCCTGTGGGAAGGCACTATCAACTCACACCAGTTCCAAAGGAAGAAACCCAGGCTCAGGGGCTTCCCAGTGAAGACAAGCACATAGCCCCGCCCCCCGAAAACCACGCCCCAGACTAGAGTGTGAGGTCCTCCACTGGACAGACCCCGTGGCTCCTCCTCAGGATCCTAGAATAGGCTGCTCAGTGACATGTGCTGAAGGGGGCAGGGACAGGCGCTGGGAGATCCTGCCCGTGCAGACAAAGTCCTCTCAGGAAGCAAACCACATTTCCAATCTGCTGAACCACGCTCAGTAAAATAAAATCCAGGCTAATTAGCTATGCCCTCAACTCAAAAGGAATCTGAAGAGTACACAAGTTAGTTACACGTTGTAACCAAAGCAGTTAGGGAGAGCTTCTGAGATGATGAAAACCAAGGGAAAGGGGATGGAGATGAACAAAAATGACCTCATTAAGCGAGAGGCAGGAGAAGCCACACCACTTCTGGAAAAGTGTAACAATAAGGCAAGAACTCAGGTTCCTAGGGAGAGGGACATGGGCTGAGGTTGACTTGGTGCCTGCAAGCAAATTCCTTAACTTCCCTGCCCTCTTGGCACCTCATGCCCGACACAGCCTCTGGTATTGGGACGGCTGTGGTATCAGTGGGCTGCTCTCCTTCAGGCCGGCCTTGCTGTCCACGCAGGGATGCAGGCAGTCACTCGGGTAGACTTTCTAAGGCTTCCACTGCCCAAGGGCTGCACAGGCATCCTTCAACGAAGACAGATGCTTGGTGGCTGGGCCCGGGGCCGGGGCGGTAACCAGGCCGAGCCGCCCCTGTGGCGCGCCGGGCTCACCTCGTCCTCCTTGTCGTTGCAGATGCCGCGGACCTAGTCCTGCAGGTTACTGTCGAACATGCAGTCGATGATGCCCTTCACCATCTTGAGGGCCATCGCGGCGGCCCACGGGCTTTTGCCCCGGGAGGCCCGCGACCGGTCGCCGTGAGGGGGTCCGGGGGCCGCGCCCGCCTCCCGTGGACCGCTGTACTGCCGGCTCCTGCGGCGGGTCAGGCTCCCAGGCCAGGGCGGCGGCGTCCGAGGACTGCGGCAGAGGCGGCGACCCGCTACGCACGGTCCGCGATCCCACTCCGGGACACTTGCAAACGGCGAACATGATGGCGGCGGGTCAGCTGACGGCAAGCGTCCAGTCCCAGCCGAGCCGGCCCCAGAAGCCCCCGCATTCCAGTAACGCCCGCCCCCAACTCCGGGGACACCGCGTTCCCCTGACGACGACAGGTAGCCCAATGGAAATGTGGACACCGCCCTCTCCAGCGCGCGGCCCCGCCTTTTCCGGCCCAGAACTCTGCGCTCTCATTGGTCAGTGGCTTCCGCAACTCCACCCTTTTTCTCGTTCTGGGTTCTGGCTACGCCCCTTAGAGACTGGTTCTGACCCTGCCGTCAGCTGACAGGTGTGGGCGTCGCTTGGTGTGGGCGGGCCCTGAGATGGGCGGGGCGCCCACGTGGAGCTTAGCTGTTAAGTTGCCGGGGAAGAACAGAGCTCTGCCTTTTCTGAATGTAAAAGCTGATGCGGCCTAAGAGCCGCCAAACGCAACGCCAAGGTGGGGGGAACGGATCCTGTGGTTTCCGCAGCTTCACAAAATCTTGTGAAATGGGCAAGACAGGGAGTAACATGCCCAAAGGAAGAAAATAAGGCCAGAGGCAGGACTTCAACAATCATTCATTCAATAAAAATTTGTCGAGGGCTTGTTGCGTTCCAGGCAGGGTAAGGGGCGCTGGGCGTTCAGCAGTGAATGAGATATACCGAGTCTCTGCCCTCCGAGATACATCATTAAGACTAAAAAAAAGCTTTGGAGGCTGAGGCAAGAGGATCACTTGAGCTCAGGAGTTAAAGACGAACTGGGCAACATAGTGAGAACACAGTTCTACACACACACATTAGCCAGGCATGATGGTGCACGCCTGTAGTCCCAGCTGCATCAGAGGCTGAGGCAGGAGGACCGCTGGAGCCCGGGAGGTCAAGGCTGCGGAGAGCTATGATATCGCCACTGCACTTCAGACTTCGGCCTAAGCAACAGAGCAAGATTCTTATTCTTTTTTTTTTTTTTTTTTTTTTTTTGGAGATGGAGTCTCACTGTCACCCAGACTGGAGTGCAGTGGGGCAATCTCGGCTCACTGCAACCTCCGCCTCCTGAGTTCAAGCAATTCTCCTGCCTCCTGCCTCAGCCTCCCGAGTAGCTAGGACTACGGGTGTGTGCCACCATGCCTGGCTAGTTTTTGTATTTTTAGTACAGACGGGGTTTCACTGTGTTGGCCAGGCTGGTCTCGAACTCCTGACCTCAGATGATCCACCCGCCTTGGCCTCCCAAAGTGCTGGGAATACAGGGTGAGCCACTGTGACCCTCCAAGATTCTGTCTTAAAAAAAAAGAGAAAAGGCCAGGTGCGGTGGCTCACACCTATAATCCCAGCATTTTGGGAGGCTGAGGCTTGTGGATCACTTGAGGCCAGGAATTTGAGACCAGCCTGGCCAACACGGCGAAACCCCATCTCTACTGAAAATCCAAAAATTAGCCGGGTTTGGTGGCACGCACCTGTAATGCCAGCTACTCAGGAGGCTGAGGCAGGAGAATCGCTTGAAACCGGGAGGCGGAGGTTGCAGTGAGCTAAGATCGTGCCACTGCACTCCAGCCTGGGCAACAGAGTGAGATTCCATCTCAGAAAAAAAAAAAAAAAAAAAAAAAAAAAACTGGGGTACGATATTTACAATACATATATCTGACAAATGCCTTATATCCTGGTGGGGCACCATGGCTGACACCTGTAATCCCAGCACTTAGGGAGGATTGCTTGAGCCCAGGAGTTCAAGGCCAGCCTGGGCAATATAGTGAGACCCCCATCTTAAAAAAAAAAAAAAGGCAGTGCTGGGCGTGGTGGCTGCATGTCTTTGGTGGCTGTATTTATGCATTTCTGTTGGGAACAGTAGAGGATTAGCTGGGTAATAGAATGTATGTGTGCTGGCATTGGTGGAAAACTGCCACACAGTTTTCTGACATACTTGTGATGTTTTAGTCTCATGCCTGGCATGTATACAAGTTGCTCCACATCCCCACAATGCTCAATATTGTCAAACCTTGTAAGTTTAACCTTTTTTTTTTTTTTTTTTTTTTTGAGACAGGGTCTCCGTCTGTCACCCAGGCTGGAGTGCAGTGGCGCAATCTTAGCTCACTGTAGCCCCTATCTCCTGGGCACAGGCGATCCTTCTGCCTCAGCCTCCCAAGTACTATAGGCACGTGCCTCCCAAAGTGCTGGGATTACAGGCGTGAGCCACTGTGCCTGGTTGTACTTCTCTTCATAACAAAGCAAGAACGGCCTAATACACTTAATTACCAGTAGAATAATATTAAGAAGTGAGGCCTTTTAGGAGGTGATTAAGTCATAAAGGTGAAGATGTCACAGATGGGATTAGAGCCCTTGTAAAATGCTTAAGGGATTGGATGCACTCTCCTCTTCTGCCATAGGAAGACACAGAGTTCACCCCTTTTGCCCTTCTGCCTCAAGAGCAAATACATTTCTGTATTTTGTAAATTACCCAGTTTTGGGTAATGGCAGCACAACATGGACTAAGACATGGAGTTAAGGAACTTCTTCCAGGTCATGCAACCTATGAGAAGACTGGAAAATTAACAAATTGTAGTGTATCCATGACATGGATTCCCAATCAACTCTGTTTTTTTTTTTTTATTTTTGAGATGGAGTTTTGCTCTTGTTGTCCAGGTTGGAGTGCAGTGGTGCAATCTCGGCTCACCGCAACCTCCGCCTCCCGAGTTCAAGCGATTCTCCTGCCTTAGCCTCCCGAGTAGCTGGGATTACAAGCATGCGCCATCACGCCCGGCTAATTTTGTATCTTTAGTAGAGACACGGTTTCTTCATGTTGGTCAGGCTGGTCTCAAACTCCCAACTTCAGGTGATCTGCCCGCCTCGGCCTCCCAAAGTGCTGGGATTACAGGCGTGAGCCACCGTGCCCGGCCCCAATCAACTCTTTAATAAGAATGTGGTGGCCGGGCATGGTGGCTCATGTGTGTAATCCCAGCACTTTGGGAGGCCAAGGTGTGTCCACTTGAGGTCAGGAGTTCAAGACCAGCCTGGCCAACATGGTGAAACCCCTGTCTCTATCAAAAATACAAAAATTAGCTGGGCATGGTGGAAGGCACCTGTAATCCCAGCTACTCAGGAGGCTGAGACAGGAGAATCACTTGAACCCAGAAGATGGAGGTGGCAGTGAGCCGAGATTGCACCACTGCACTCCAGCCTGGGCAACAGAGCTAGACTCTGTCTCAAAAAAATAAATAAATAAAAGTAATGATTACCCGAGTGCGGTGGTGTGCACCTGTGGTCCCAGCTACTTGGGAGACTAAGGTAGGAGCATCTTTTGGGTCTGGGAGGTCGAGGCTGTAGTGAGCCATGATTGCACCACGGCACTACAGCCTGGGTGGTGGCGTGAGACCCTGTCTTCAAAATAAAAATAATGTTTGGGGGCTGGGCAAAGTGATTCTCACCTGTAATCTTAGCACTATGGGAGATTGGGGAAGGCAGATCGCTTGAGCCCAGATGTTCAAGACCACCCTGCACAACACGCAAACCCTCTCTACCAAAAAAAAAAATATATATATATTAGCCGGGCATGGCTGCATGCACCTGTAGTCCCAGCTACTCAGGAGGTTGAGGTGGGAGGATTCCTTGAGCCCAGGAAGTGGAGGTTGCAGTGAGCTATGATTGCACCACTGCATTCCAGCCTGGGTGACAGAGCCAGACTCTGTGTCCAAAAAAAAAAAAAAAAAAAAAAAAAAAAAAAAAAAAGTTGGAGTGCTTTAGTCCTTACGAGTAGTCCTAGGGAAACAGAATCTCTCCCTCTGACTTTCTGTCCTCCTTTCCCTGCCCAAGGCAGACTCTGATCTGATTGGGAGACAAAGACGTCATTCCAGAGGGTCATGCCGCATACCCCAGAGGAAGGAAAGCTGCATAGAGAGACCACGAGGAATCTGGACAGGCCCTGCTGGGTTCCCCAGTCTGTTAATATGAGATCTTATCAATTTTTGGCCCAATCACATTTCTTCATGATTGTGAATCATGCCTGTTTAATGAAGCCGCCATTAAAACCCAAAAGAAGGCCTGGCATAGTGGCTCACACCTGTCATCCCAGCACTTTGGGAGGCCGAGGTGGGCGAATCACCTGAGGTCAGGAGTTTGAGACCAACCTGGCCAACATGGTGAAACTCCGTCTCTACTAAAAATACAAAATTAGCCGGGCGCAGTGTGCGTACCTGTAATCCCAGCTACTTGGGAGGCTGAGGCAGGAGAATCGCTTGAACCCACGAGGTGGAGGTTGCAGTGAGCCGATATCGTGCCACTTCACTATAGCCTGAGTGACAGAGTGAGACCCTGTTTCAAAAAAAAAGAAAAAAAATCTTCTTAGGCTGGATGTGGTGGCTCACACCTGTAATCCCAGCACTTCGGGAGGCCAAGGTAGGCGGATCACCTGAGGTCAGGAGTTCAAGACCACCCTGGCCAACATGGTGAAACCCTTTCTCTACTAAAAATACAAAAATTAGCAAAGCATGGTGGTGGGTGCCTGTAATCCCAGCTACTTGGGAGGCTGAGGCAGGAGAATTGCTTGAACCCTGGAGGCGGAGGCTGCAGTGAGCTGAGATTGCGCCATTGCACCCCAGTGGGTGACAGAGCAAGACTCCATCTCAAAACTAACAATAATAATAATAATTAAAAAATAAAAATACAGGCCTGGCACGGTGACTCACTCCTGTAATCCTAACATTTTGGGAGGCCAAGGCAGGCAGATCACCTGAGGTCAGGAGTTTGAGACCAGCCTGGCCAACATGGTGAAACCTCATCTTTACCAAAAATACAAAAATTAGTTGGGTGTGGTGGCACACGCCTGTAATCCCAGCTACTCAGGAGGCTGAGGCAGGAGAATCTCTTGAACCCAGGAGATGGAGGTTGCAGTCAGCCAAGATTGCTCCACTGCACTCCAGCCTGGGCAACAGAGTGAGACTCCATCTCAAAAAAGAATAAATAAATAAATAAATAATAAATACAAATACAAAAATTAAGCAGGTGTGATGGCATGCACCTGTAGTCCCAGCTACTCAGGAGGCTGAGGAGTGAGAATCGCTTGAACCTGGGAGGCGGAGCTTGCAGTGAGCTGACATAGTGCCCCTGCACTCCAGCCTGGGTGATACAGCAAGACTTTGTCTCAAACAACAACAACAAAAATCCACTCAGCCACCCACCCACCCACGCACCCATCCATCCAACCATCCACCCATCCATCCACCTATTCATCCATCCACCCACCCACTAGCCCACCCATCCATCTACCCACCCACCCATCCACCCTCCCACCCATTCATCCATCCATTCAACAACATACTGAGTATATACTGCATGCCATTTTGGCAAGGAGCAGGAGTGGAGGACAAAGTCGTAGGCAGGAAAAGGATTGTGGAAAAGTGGTCCAGGCAGATGTCAGGACAGAGGGAAGAGTTTGCTCAAGTTTGTCATATGGAGGAGCAGAGAGGACGCTGGCAGGGCAGGTGGGAATGGAGGAAGTTGGGTTTGCTGGGTTGATAAGGGCCGGATCAGACATCATTTTACAGAAGGATTCATTGAGCAACTAGGGTCTATACCACATGTGTTCTTTTCTTTTCCCCTAGACTACTCAGCAGAATTTATTTATTTTTTTTAGAGACGGAGTCTTGCTCTGTTGCCCAGGTTGTAGTGCAATGGCATCATCTGAGCTCACTGTAGCCGCAACTCCTGGACTCAAGCAATTCTCCTGCCTCAGCCTCCTGAGTAGCTGAGATTACAGGCATGCAACACCACACTTGGCTAATTTTTTTTTTTTTTTAGTATTTTTAGTGGAGACAGTGTTTCGCCATGTTGGCCAGGCTGGTCTTGAACTCCTGACCTCAGATGATCTGCCCACCTTGGCCTCCCAAACTGCTGGGATTACAGGCATGAGCCACTGCCTCTGGCCACAGCTTGTAGAACTTCTTTATCGCTCCACAGAGCTCAGCACAATTTAAGCCACAGCGAGGGTGCCCAGCAGACCCTTGATTATTTCCTATGCAGCATAAAGTTCTGCTCCTCGGGAGTAAATCTGCGAATCAGAGCCTTCCTCAGGAAGACAGCTCTACAGATGACCCAGGGGAACAAGTACAAGCCGTGCGTTCCAGCACCCAGGATTTCTTGTTTCATGTCGTTTTAAAGAACTCATGGGTTCTGGTATACTGTGGAGTCCTAGGTTTATTCCCAGCCTTGGCCTCAGTTGTCAAGCCAGCTGTTCCTTCTCACTTGGGGGATTCAGCCCCTTCCCATTTTACCCACCAACTCTCCTCTACTCAGCCATCTTTTTCTGGACACTCTTCCTGCATAACCTAGTTTGGAGCAGTCCCCTGGTGCTAGTCTCTAAAGCTTCCTGTTCTTATCACAATTTTTTTCTTTTCTTTTTTTTTTTTTTTGAGATGGGAGTTTCGCTCTTGTTCCCCAGGCTGGAGTGCAATGGCGCGATCTCAGCTCACCGCAGCCTCTGCCTCCCAGGTTCAAGCAATTCTCCTGCCTCAGCCTCCCGAGTAGCTGGGATTACAGGCATGCGCCAACACGCCCGACTAATTTTGTATTTTTAGTAGAGACAGGGTTTCTCCATGTTGGTCAGGCTGGTCTTAAACTCCTGACCTCAGGTGATCCTTCCACCTCGGCCTCCCAAAGTGCTGGGATTACAGGTGTGAGCCAATGCGCCTGGCCCAATGTATAGTCTTTTTTTCTTTTTTTTTTTTTTGGAGACTGAGACCTACTCTGTTGCCCAGGCTGGAGTGCAGTGGTATGATCTCAGCTCACTATAACCTCTGCCTCCCAGGTTCAAGTGATTCTCCTATCTCAGCCTCCCAAGTAGCTGGGATTACAGGCACATGCCACTATGCCCCGCTAATCTGTGTATTTTTAGCAGAGATGGGGTTTCACCATGTTGGCCAGGCTGGTCTTGAACTTCTGACCTCGGGTGATCCGCCTGCCTTGGCCTCCCAAAAGGCTGGGATTACAGGTGTGAGCCAACAGGCCCGGCTCCAAAGTGTACTCTTAACCCAAGGCAGGCACATACTGCTGCTGTCAATGATGGTGTGAGGTAATAGGGAGTGGTGGGGACCGTGGAGGCAATATGGCCACAGAATGGATGATTTCACTTGGCTCCAGCAGGAGACTGGTTCTATGACAGTGTGGGCCCAGTGCTTCCAGAACTCTCATATTTTCTTTTCTTTACGTTTTTTGTTTTCTTTCGTTCTTTTTTTTTTTTTTTTTTTTTTTTTTTTTTTGAGACAGAGTCTTGCTCTATTGCCAGGCTGGAGTGCAGTGGCGCGCTCTCGGCTCATTGCAACCTCTGCCTCCTGGATTCAAGCAATTCTCCTGTTTCAGCCTCCCAAGTAGCTGAGACTACAGGCGTGTGCCACCATTTTCCAGCTAATTTTTGTATTTTTAGTAAAGACAGGGTTTCACCACGTTGGACAGGATAGTATCGATCTCTTGACCTCGTAATCTGCCCGCCTCAGCCTCCCAAAGTGCTGGGATTACAGGCGTGAGCCACCGCGCCCGGCCACACTCTCATATTTTCAAAGGAAGCCAGAAACCTGAACTTTTAAAGTGAAGTGCCCCCCACCGCAACATTTAAGTACTGACAAATAATTTTTAGAAACAATGTAGGCCAAACAAAACACATAGGTGTTTTGAGTTTGTAGGTGGCCTGTGGTTTAATACCTTTCTCTCCCATTTAATTCAGCTCTACAGGACACATGGCATCTCCCTCTGCTCATCACAATGTCTGCATCAAACAAATGAAAAACAAAAACATGATGGGCTCTCCCAGCAAAGCTCCAGGGTTGGAAAGAGCCCCCTGGCAGGGAATTGGCACCCCGTCATGCCCATCCTCTCTCTCTCACTGCCTGCTGGAAATGCCCCATCTCCCTTTGAGTCCTCCTCCTGGGTGACCCCTGTGAGCCCCATTAACCTCTGTCCTGAAATCATCACAATGGCCAGGGTGGCCTCAGCTCAGGGCCTCTGTGACATCACCAAGGGCCTGGCACCAGGTGCCCAGTCTCCCAGTTGCGAGGGCAAGCAAACCCATCATGAGCATCTCCCTTCCCCATCTCTGCTCACCATGTGGACGCTGAAATGGTTCCTGGTCCTGCTTCTGTGCCTCACCTGCAGCTATGCCTCTATGTTCTCTTCTCGGAGAGAGAAAACTAGCGAACCCCAGGGGAAGGTGCCGTGCGGAGGGCACTTTCGGATTCGGCAGAATCTACCGGAGTATGCCCAAGGCTGGCTTGGGAGCAAATGGCTCTGGTTTTTGTTTGTTGTTGTGCTGTTTGTGATACTGAAGTATCAAAGAGACAGTGAGAAGAATAAGGTAAGGATGGCTCCGTGTTTCTACACCATATTGATTCAATCGCAGGAGTCTCAGGGAAACGGATGTTCTAGTGAGTCTAGGTGGCACCGCTGGGTATAATGAACCGACCTCATGGTCCTGGGCAAAGTTGGCAATCCTGATGTATCCTTATGAAGACAATAGTCCCCAGATCCACAGATACTGGGACAAACAGTGGAAGATGACCTCTAGCTTATTGGCTCAGAGTTCTCCTTGTTAGATGGATTTTTTCAAATGTAGGCTAGATTAAAGAACTCAGCTGGGCGTGGTGGTTCATGCCTGTAATCCCATCACTTCGGGAGGCCAGGGCAGGTGGATTGCCTGAGGTCGGGAGTTTGAGACCAGCCTGGCCAACATGGTGAAACCTCGTCTGTACTAAAAGTACAAAAATTAGCCAGGCGTGGTGGCGTGCGCCTGTAATCCCTGCTACTCGGGAGGCTAAGGCAGGAGAATGGCTTGAACCCTAGAGGCAGAGGTTGTGGTGAGCCGAGATCATACTACTGCACTTCAGCCTAGGCAACTAAGTGAGACACTGTCTCAAAAAAAAAAAAAGAACTTATGGTGTGTTTTAGAAGGTCAAAATTATTCACAGGGCCAGATTCACTGTTCCCCCTTGCTTTTTACATTTTTCCTAGTGTTTGACTTACTGCAAATTCCTGAGCTAAATGGAAATGGTATCATCCCAACAAAATATGAGACTTCTGTAAGGAGATAAAGGTGTAGGCCAGGCACAGTGGCTCATGCCTATAATCCCAGAACTTTGGAAGGTCTGGGGCAGATGGATCACTTGAGGTCAGGAGTTTGAGACCAGCCTGGCCAACATGTTGAAACCTCGTCTTTACTGAAAATACAGAAATTAGTCCAGGTGCGGTGGCTCACACCTGTAATCCTAGCACTTTGGGAGGCTGAGGCGGGTGAATCACGAGGTCAGGAGTTCAAGACCAGCTGGGCAACATGGTGAAACTCTGTCTCTACTAAAAATACAAAAACTTAGCTGGGTGTAGTGGCGGGCGCCTGTAATCCCAGCTACTCGGGAGGCTGAGGCAGGAAAATCACTTGAACCCTGGAGGCAGAGGTGGCAGCGAGCCGAGATGGAGCCACTGCACTCCAGCCCAGGTGACAGAGTGAGACTCCGTCTCAAAAAAAAAAAAAAAAAGGCTGGGCACGGTGGCTCACACCTGTAATCCCAGCACTTTGGGAGGCCGAGGTGGATCACCTGAGGTCAGGAGTTTAAGACCAGCCTGACCAACATGGAGAAACCCCGTCTCTACTAAAAATACAAAATTAGTCGGGTGTGTTGGCGCATGCCTGTAATCCCAGCTATTTGGGAGGCTGAGGCAGGAGAATTGCCTGAACCCGGGAGGCAGAGGTTGTGGTGAGCCGAAATCGCGCTATTGCACTCCAGCCTGGGCAACAAGAGCAAAACTCCGTCTCCAAAAAAAAAAAAAAAATACAGAAATTAGCCAGGCGTGGTGGCACACACCTGTAATCCCAGCTACTCGGGAGACTGAGGCAGGAGAATCACTTGAATCTGGGAGGCAGAGGTTGCAGTGAGCTGAGATCGTGCCACTGCACGCCAGCGTGGGTAAGTGAGACTCTGTGTCAAAAAAGAAAAGAAATTAGCCGGTATGATAGTGGGCACCTGTAGTTCCAGCTACTTGGGAGGCTGAGGTATAAGAGTTGCTTGAACCTGGGCCAGGGGTAGTGGCTCATGCCTGTAATCCCAGTACTTTGGGAGGCCGAGGCAGGTGGATCACTTGAGGTCAGGAGTTCAAGACCAGCCTGGCCAACATGATGAAACCCCGTCTCTACAAAAATACAAAAATTAGCTGGGCATAATGGCAGGTGCCCGTAATCCCAGCTACTTGGGAGGCTGAGGCAGGAGAATCGCTGGAACCTGGGAGGCAGAGGTTGCAGTGAACTGAGATCATGCCACTGCACTCCAGCCTGGGTGACAGAGGAAGACTCCGTCTCACAAAAAAAAAAAAAAAAAAAAAAGAATTGCTTGAACCCAGGAAGTGGAGGTTGCGGTGAGCCAAGATCATGCCAGCCTGGGTGACAGAGTGAAACTGTGTCTCAAAAAAACAAACAAAAACAAGAGATAAAGGTGTAAAGTAGTAACAGCTGGGCCTCAAAGTGACCATAAACAACTCTTTCAAGTAGAAAGAGAAAGGGAAAGAAAGCATGTTCTTCCCTAGAAAGACCCAGCATTTCATGATCCTGTGCCCAAACTGGTTAGAGGAGGGATTGGCAAACTTTTTCTGTAAAGGGCCAGAGAGTGCATATTTACAGCTTTATGGGCAGTATGGTCTTCCTTGCAACTACTCAAGTCTGCTGTTGTAACATGAAGCAGCCTTAAACAATATACAGATGAGTGAGCATGAACGTATGCCAATAAAACTTTATTTACAAAAGCAGGCAGAGGGCCAAATTTGGCCATAGTCTGCCAATGCCTGCACTCGAGCAATGCTAGAACCATCTTTTCTTAAATGAGCCCAACTCTCTTGGAACTGTGTCAAAACCAGCAAAGTACATGATATTATTGACCTTGAATATCTTTCTCGACAGGAGCAGAGTCCTCCTGGCCTTCGATGCTTCCCATTTCGCACTCCACTAAAGAAAAATCAAAATGCTTCTTTTTTCAAAGACTGTACATTCAATACCTTACACGAACTCGAGGTGGAGCTTGTGAGATTTGTGTCCAAAGTGCGGAGTCTTAAAGGTGCCATGGCAACAGGCAATGTCAGTAACCTCAAGCTTCAAAGGTCAGAGATGCCTGCAGATCCATACCGTGTCACGATCTATGACATATGGGGAGAAGAAAGCTCTAGCTGAATGGATTTGTGCGTCAAAGTAGGAGAGAAAAAAGTTGAGTGTTGACAAACTGTATGCAAATCAATAAAAGTATTCTGAAGAAAAGAACTTCCACGTTTGAGATCTTGCTTCTTTTTTCACTAGAAGAAAAAGTGAATGTGAGACCAGCAGCCATAGCAGTGATGGTTTTGTTTTTGCCCCTCTCACGTCCTCTAGAGCTGTGGGTGGTGAGAAGAGCACCAAAAGCTACATAATAGTATGTGATGAGCTCGTGCTTCCGTGCAATGGCCGCAGGTGGATGACGGAGCTAGGGAAATCTGGGATAAGATGCTGATGTCGTTTCCATACAAACTCTTGTTCTCTATAGTATCTATTTGTGCAAGATACGGAACTGCTTTTTATCTTTGATATATTACAAAAGACGGCTTTAATGATAGTTTTTAAATGGTAAAATGATTCAATTAGGAGGGGTGTATTCTAGAGTCATCTGATTCTCACAAGAGTCCTTTCACTCATTCCATTTCAAAGGTTCCATGTATTGACTTTTCCTTCTTCCAAACTAGCAGTTACATTTGTCAATAGTTGGATTAAGGAAAAGGGAGAGGCCGGGTACGGTGGCTAACACCTGTAATCTTAGCATTTTGGGAAGCCAAGGCCGGAGGATTGCTTGAGTCCAGGAGTTTGAAACCACCCTGGGCAACATAGTGAGATTCCTTCTCTATTATTTTTAAATTAGAAAAAGAAGGGAAAAACAAGTCATGCTTTCTATATCATTGGGGTTTTAGATACAGATGTGCTAACCAGGGGCTCCCCAATCAGTTGATAGGTACTTTATCATACTTATTTAAAATGTGGATATTTTGCATGTTAGTGTGGCTGACTCTGCACATACTTAGGGTTGTAAGGCCCCTACTGACCCCTGAGCCCATCTTTCCTCATTTGAAAGGCCAACCTATGGCCAGGCATGGTGGCTCACGCCTGTAATCCCAGCACTTTGGGAGGCTGAGGCGGGCAGATTACAAGGTCAAGAGATCGAGACCATCCTGGCCAATGTGGTGAAACCCCGTCTTTACTTAAAATACAAAAATTAGTTGGGTGTGGTGGCGAGTGCCTGTAGTCTCAGCTACTTGGGAGGCTGAGGCAGGAGAATGGCTTGAACCCCGGAGGCGGAGGTTGCAGTAAGCTGAGATTACGCCACTGCACTCCAGCCTGGCAACAGAGTAAGACTCCATCTCAAAAATAATAAATAAATAAATAAATAAATAAATAAATAAATAAATGGCCAACCTGATGGTTTCGTAGAAACACCTGTGCATGTCTGGAGAGAACAGTTAGCTGTGGGACACCATGGAAATTCCTTTGTTTCACTTGAGTCCAAACTTCTGGTGCCTGACAGAGAAGTCCTGAATCTCTGCCACCTTCCTTGCCAACCACAAAGTCCACTCCCATTATTTGCACAAGGCTTTCAGGATCCTCCCTACACGGGTGATTTTCTCCATGTGTAGGAGGTGGACCTCTTGTAAAAGGTCCTTGAACATTTTGCTTTTTGTCTTTTTTTTTTTTTTTTTTTTTTTTTAAAGTTCAGCTTTTTATTGAACACGTTATAAAAGAGATTTAGTCAAAAAGACCAAAGCCCATGTCATCATCAGATTCCTCGAATTCTTCTTTCTTTGCTTCCACTTTCTTCTCCTCAGCTGGAGCAGCAGCAGTGGAGGGGGCAGGACCTCCTGCTGGTGCAGCACCAGCTGCTGGAGCAGGTCCACCAGCCCCTACATTGCAGATGAGGCTCCCAATGTTGGCATTGGCCAGGGCCTTTGCAAACAAGCCAGGCCAAAAAGGTTCAACATTTACACCGGCTGCTTTAATGAGGGCATTGATCTTATCCTCCGTGACGGTCACCTCATCGTCATGCAGAATGAGGGCCGAGTAGATGCAGGCGAGCTCGGAGACGGAGGCCATAGCGCGGGCAAGTGTGGGGCTGGCGCTGCCGGACGCGGTGCTAGTCGCCGGATGAAGTGAGGCCCTCACTCCAACGCGGCCTTAGCTTTCTCGGAAGGACCGAGCACCTTCGCGACAGCTGAGGAAAGACTGCTTTTTGTCTTAACTCTCAGCTTTCGATATAGCAGAAATAGAAGGAGCCAAGATTACTTCTTTTGCCTTCCAGATTATTTATGAGTGTTTTCAAGCAAACTGGAGTATGTGAGTTATTGTCACAGCCCACTCTGAAGAAATCCAAATAAGAAAAAAAAAATTGGTTGTAACCAGTAATCTCAAGATGGGGCAGGTTTTAGATTGTCTTCATTTAACCAGTAGATACTTAGATCTGCGGTCAGCAAGCTACAGCTCACAGGCCAAATTCGGCCACCTGCCTATATTTGCACGGCCTTGTGAACTAATAATGATTTTTATATTTTTTCACGGTTAAAAATATCAGGCAGAGCGTGGAGGTGTGCACCTGTAGTACCAGCTACTCTGGAGGATGAGGCGGGAGGATTGCTTGAGCCCAGGAGTCTGAGTTCAGCCTGAGCAACATAGTGAGACCCTGTAGCTATAAATATGTATATATGGCAACAAATATATATATATATGATGACATGAAAATTACATAAAATCCAAATTTTAGCACCTATGAAGTTTTATTGGAACACAACCACACTCATTCATTTACATATTATCTATGGCTGCTTTCGTGCCACAAAATTTCCACATTGTCTATGGCTCTAGCTTTTGTGCTTACAATGGCAGGCTTGAATTACTGCAACAGAAACCAACATGGCCCACAAATATTTACTAACTGGCCCTTTACAGAACAAGTTGGCCAACCCCTAGTTTACGCTAATCTCATATGTTAACAAGCAGAAGCTGGGTGCGGCGGCTCACATTTGGAATCCCAGCACTTTGGGAGGCTGAGGTGGGTGGATCACTTGAGGTCAGGAGTTCGAGACCAGCCCAGCCAACATGGTGAAACCCCGTCTCTACTAAAATTACACAATTAGTTAGGCAGGCTTGGTGGCGGGTACCTGTAATCCCAGCTACTTGGGAGGTTGAGGCAAGAGAATCGCTTGAACCCGGGAGGTGGAGGTTGCAGTGAGCCAAGATTGCACCATTGCACTCCAGCCTGGGCAAGAGAGCGAGACTCCATCTCAAAACGAAACAAAACAAAAACCAGGAAATGTATTCATTAGTAGATAGATTCATCTTCACAAACATATTTGTCTGGAGGACAAAAATGTAATTTTATAAATTTTTTTTTTTGTATTTTTATTTTTTGAGACAGGGTCTCCCTCTGCCACTCAGTTTGGAGTGCAGTGGCATGATAATGGCTCACTGCAGCCTCATCCTCCCAGGCTCAAGCGATCCTCCCACCTCAGCCTTTCCTTTTTTCTTTTGAGACAAAGTCTCGCTCTTGTTGCCCGGGCTGGAGTGCAGTGGTGTGATCTCGGCTCACTGCAACCTCTGCCTCCTGAGTTCAAGCGATTCTCCTGCCTCAGCCTCCTAAGTAGCTGGGATTACAAGCACCCGCCACCACGCCTGGCTAATTTTTGTACTTTCAGGAGAGTTGGGGTTTTACCATGTTGCCCAGCCTGGTCTCTAACTCCTGACCTCAGGTGATCCACCCGCCTCAGCCTCCTAAAGTGCTGGGATTACAGGGGTGAGCCATCGCGCCCAGCCCCACCTCATCCTTTCTAGTTGCTGGGACCACAGGCATGTACCACCACACCAGGCTAATATTTTTAAGATATTTTTTATAGAGTCTCTTGCCCAGGCTGGTCTTGAACTCCCAAGCTCAAGTGATCCTCCTGCTCAGTCTCCCAAAGTGCTGGGATTACAGGTGTGAGCTCCCACACCCAGCCTATAAACTGTATTTTTGTGTATAGCTCCATCCAGGGCACTACCAGCTAAAGATGGGGATCCTCCAAAAGGGGAAATTGCCAAAACTCCTTAGAGCAAGTGCACCAAGGACGTAAATTAGAACAAAATCTGCTGTACATTTGGATTTCACAATTCCTCAAAAATGGTATCCCCCATATCTTTGACCTAGCTTACGACACACTTTGCAGACCATAGTTTTGTCTAGAAAATAGTGTTTTCTCGATCCAGTCAATTTCATGCAATATTTTCATGTTAAAATGCATTAGATGTCATTTTTGGAGCCTTAACTTAAAGTTACTCAACTCTGCTGTTACAGCATAAACTCAAATTTTATTACCACAGCCTGTGGTTTAAAAAGAGAAATTGAGGCCTGGCAGGGTGTCTCAAGCCTGTAATCCCAGCACTTTGGGAGACCGAGGCAGTAGTATCCCTTGAGTCTAGGAGTTCAAGACACGCCTGGGCAACATGGTGATACCGTAACTCTACAAAAAATATACAGAATAGTCTGGATAATGGAGCCTTGGGAGAAAAAGTTTAGAAAAAAAAAAAAAAAAAGAAAAAACAAAACAAAAAACAAGCAAACAAAAAAAAAAGTGATTGAGCATGGGGGTGCGTGCCTGTGGTCTCAGCTACTAGGGAGGCTGAGGTAGGAGGATCACTTGAGCCCAGGAAGTCGAGGCTGCAGTGAGCTGTGATATCACCACTGCAGTCCAGGCTGGGTGACAGAGTGAGACCCTGTCTCAAATAAATAAATAAATAAGACCAGGTGCGGTGGCTCATGCCTGTAATCCCAACACTTTGGAAGGCAGAGGTGGGTGGATCACCTGAGGTCAGGAGTTCAAGATCAGCCTGGCCAACATGATGAAACCCTGTCTCTACTAAAAATCCAAAAATTAGCTGAGCATGGTGGTGTGCATCTGTAGTCCCAGCTTCTCAGGAGGCTGAGCCAGGAGAATCACTTGACCAGAGAGGTGGAGGTTGCAGCTAGTCGAGATAATGTCACTGTCCTCCAACCTGAGCAACAGCGTGAGACTCCATCTCAAAAATAAATAAATAAATAAATAAAATAAAAGAAATGAAAAGTAAAAAGAGAAGTTGATATGTAAATGATAACCGCTGATCACTGCAGCTGCCTAAATCCTAAAGTGTTTATCAGAGCAGGCTGACAGCTCAGACTGTCTGCAGAATGCATTCCCTTGCAACTGTAGGTGGTGCACGCCTCCCAGCACTTTGGGAGGCCTAGGTGGGAAGATCACTCGAGCCCAGGAGTTTGAGACCAGCCTGGGCAACATAGTGAGACCCTGTCTCTACAAAAAATACAAAAATTAGCTGGGTGTGGTGGCGTGCACCTGTAGTCCTAGCTACTCAGGAGGCTGTGCAGGAGGATTGCTTGAGCCTGGGAGGTCGAGGCTGCAGTGAGCTGAGATTGCACCACTGCACTCCAGCCTTGGCAACAAAGTGAGACCCTGCCTCAAAATTTTTTTTTAAAAAACGATCTTTATGTTAGGGCTACGTAAAAACAAAGAAGGAAGAAAAGATGCAGAAGTGTCCTGTCACCACAGGGATTTCTGTGCACCAAGCTGCCTTCCCCCAGCATCCCTAACCCCTGGCAGCCACTAATCTCCATCTCTAGAATTTCGTTTTGAGAGTGTTCTATAAGTGGAATCATACAGTCTGCGATCTTTTGAGAGGGGCTCTTTTCATTTAGCCTAACTTCCTTGAGGTCCAGCCTGGTTGTTACCCACACTATGAGTTCAAGCCTTTCTCTCACTGAGTACCACGTGCCCCACCTTGTTGAACCACCCCCTTATGGAGGGACATGTGGGTTGTTTCCAAAAGCTTTGGTATTATAAACAGCTGCTATAGAGAATCACGCACAGGCTCTCGTGTGGACACGAGTCTTCATGACTCTGAGATAAATGCCCAGAAGTACAATTTCTGGATGATGGAGTAAGTGCGTTTCAGCCCGCAGCAATTTTTTTTGAAAGTTTGAATTAGAGGCTGATAGAGTCTGGCTCTGTGTCCCCACCCAAATCTCATCTTGAATTGTAATCCAAATTGTAATCCCCATGTGTTGGGGGACAGACCTTGTGGGAGGTGATTGAATCATGGGGCTGCTTCCCATCTCTCCTATCACATCCTCCGACTTTCTTTTTTTCTTTTTCTTTTTGTAGCACCTATTACTATGGGACATTATGCTTTCTGTTAACCTGTTTCTTGTTTCTGCCTTCTCCCCATAGACAGGGACTGTGATATTGTAATTTATAATCAGAAATAAATACTTGGTCTTCATCCCTCCCCATGTCCTGGCATCCAACTCCTAAACCCCTTAGAATTTCCAAAGTGATGTCTGGTGGCTAAGGGCACTTGGACAGCCTCAGGATGGAATAACCTGTGACTTTTTAATCACAGGTTTAAAAATCTGTGATTGGAGGGTTGGACCTTTCAGTCCCACCCTTCAACCTCTGGGGAGGAGAGAGATGCTCAAGGTTGAGTTGATCTCCGTTGACCAGTGATGTAATCAATAATGCCTATGTAATAAAGCCTCCATAAAAACCCAAGGGACAGAGTGTGAGGAACCTCTGGATAGCTGAGCATCTGGAGGTTCCTGGAGGGTGGCACGCCTGGGGAGGACATGGAGGCTCTGCACCTCTTCCCCCTCGCCTTGCCCTGTGTACCTCTTCTGGCTGGCAGATCATCTGTATCCCTTGCAGTATCCTTTACAATAAAAAACCATGACGGCCGGGTGCGGTGGCCCATGCCTGTAATCCCAGCACTTCGGGAGGCTGAGGCGGGCAGATCACGAGGTCAAGAGATTGAGAACATCCTGGCCAACATGGTGAAACCCCATCTCTACTAAAAATACAAAAAATCTCAGCACTTTGGGAGGCCAAGGCGGGCGGATCATGAGGTCAGGAGATTAAGACCATCCTAGCCAACATGGTGAAACTCTGTCTCTACTAAAAATACAAAAAATCAGCCGGGCTTGGTGGCAGGTGCCTGTAGTCCCAGTTACTCAGGAGACTGAGGCAGGAGAATCACTTGAACCCGGGAGGCAGAGGTTGCAGTGAGCCGAGGTTGCACCACTGCACTCCAGCCTGGGTGACAGAGCAAGACTCCGTCTCAAAAAAAAAAAGAGCCAGGTGTGGTGGCAGGCACCTGTAGTCCCAGCTACTCAAGAGGCTGAGGCAAGAGAATTGGTTGAACCCAAGAGGTGAAGGTTGCAGTGAGCTGAGATTGCACCACTGCATTCCAGCCTGGGCAACAGAGCAAGACGCCATCTCAAACAAACAAACAAACAAACAAACAAACAGAAAAACATGACAAAAGTGTCTCCCTGAGTTCTGTGAGCCACAGTAGCAAATGAATCAAGCCAGAGGAGCGGGTCATGAAAACTCTCAATCTCTACCCGGTTGGTTAGAGATTCAGGTCAGCCTGGGACTTGTGGGTGTCACCTGAAGTGGGAGGCAGTCTTGGGGACTGAGTCTTCATCCTGTGGGATCTGATGCTATCTCCAGGTAAGTAGTGTCACAATTGAATTGGAAGACCCCCAGCTGGTGTCCACTGGGGAATTGCTTGATGTGTAGGAAACACCCCCACTGACACACACATATACATTATAGTAACCAGAGGTAGAATGTGGTAAGTGTGAGAGCATGAGCAATGGTTTTGTTTCTCTTGTCTTTTTTTTTTTTTTAGACGGAATCTCACTCTGTCACCCAGGCTGGAGTGCAGTGGCGCCATCTCGGCTCACTGCAATCTCCGCCTCCTGGGTTCAAGCGATTCTCCTGTCTCAGCCTTCTGAGTAGCTGGGATTACAAGTGTGCACCACCACGCCCAGCTAATTTTTGTATTTGTAGTAGAGACAAGGTTTTGCGGTTTGTGTTGACCAGGCTGGTCTTGAACTCCTGACCTCAAGTGATCCGCCCACTTCGGCCTCCTAAAGTGCTGGGATTACAGGCATGGGCCACTGTACCAAGACTCTCTTGTCTGTTACAGGGAGGGTGTCTATTGTGTTTATTGCCATATTCTCAGCATCTGGGACAGGGCTTGGCGTATAACAGGTACTCAATATAAAGTTTTATTTTTTGTTGTTGTTTTTTGTTTGTTTGTTTGCTTTTGAGTCAGAGTCTCTCTCTGTCTCCTAGGCTGGAGTGCAGTGGCTCAATCTCAGCTCACTGCAACCTGTGCCTCCCAGCTTCAAGGATTCTCCTGTCTCAGCCTCACAAGTAGCTGGGATTACAGGCACATGCCATCATGCCCAGCTAGTTTTTGTATTTTTAGTAGAAACAGGGTTTCACCATATTGGTCAGGCTGGTCTCGAACTCCTAACCTCAGGTGATCCATCTGCCTTGGCCTCTCAAAGGGCTGGGATTGCAGGCGTGAGCCACGAAGCCCGGCCGAGTTTTAAAAACTGTCAGACGTATGGAAAGGTTGCAATAGTGCAGAGTTCCTGTGCCCCTCTCACCCAGCTGTCTCTGAACTTAACAGGCTACACAACCGCAGTACAGTCGTGAAAACCAAGACATGTGATATTCGGACAGCACTGTTAACAATTTTATTTGAATTTCCTTCATGAATAGAATTCACTCCATGAATATGTTCTTTCTGTTCCAGAACCAGCACCCAGAATGTATTGACTTATCCCTCCTTAGACTCCTCCAGCCTGGAGCAGTCCTCAGTCTTCCCTCGTCTTGTATGACCTTGATCGTGATCAGTTTTTTGGTACAGCGGACCCTTGAACAACACAGAAGTTGGCCGGGCGCGGTGGCTCACGCCTGTAATCCCAGCACTTTGGGAGGCCGAGGCGGGCGGATCACAAGGTCAGGAGATCGAGACCACGGTGAAACCCCGTCTCTACTAAAAATACAAAAAATTAGCCGGGCGAGGTGGCGGGCGCCTGTAGTCCCAGCTACTCGGGAGGCTGAGGCAGGAGAATGGCGTGAACCCGGGAGGCGGAGCTTGCAGTGAGCCGAGATCGCGCCACTGCACTCCAGTCTGGGCGACAGAGCGAGACTCCGTCTCAAAAAAAAAAAAAAAAAAAACAACAACAACAACACACAGAAGTTAAGGGCACCCCTAGCCCCCATGCCGTCAAAAATCCATGTTTAACTTTTGTTTTTGTTTTGGAGACAGTCTTGCTCTGTCACTCAGGCTAGAGTTCAGTGGCGCAATCTCATCTCACTGCAATCTCTGCCTCCCAGGTTCAAGCAATTTTCTTACCTCAGTCTCCCAAGTAGCTGGGATTACAGGCATGCACCACCGCGCCCAGCTAATTTTTGTATTTTTTGGTAGAGATGGGGTTTCACCATGTTGCACAGGTTGGCCTCAAACTCCTGAGCTCCGGAATTCTACCCTCCTTGGCTTCCCAAAGTGCTAGGATTACAGGTGTGAGCCACCACGTCGGGCCACCATGTTTTAACATTTGGTTTCTGTTGTTTCTGAGACAGGGTCTTGCTCTTGCTCTGTTACCCAAACTGGAGTGCTGTGGTGTGATCTCGGCTCACGGCAGCCTCAACCTCCTGGGCTCAAATGATCCTCCCACCTCAGTTTCCTGAGTAGCTGGGACTACAGGCATGCACCACCACGCCCAGCTACTTTTTCAAAATTTTTTGTAGAAACAGGGTCTCACTATGTTGCCTAAGCTAGTTTTGAACACCTAGGCTCAAGTGATCTTCCCACCTCAGCATCCCAAAGTGTTGGGGTTATAAGCGTGAGCCACTATGCTTGGCCCATGTTTAACATTGGACTCCCCAAAAACATGACTACTAATAGCCTACTACTGACTGCCTTACTGATAACATAAACAGTTGATTAATACATATTTTGTATATTATATGGATTATATACAGTATTCTTACAATAAAGTAAGCTAGAGAAAACAATTATTCATAAATCAAAGAAGATAAAATACATTTACTATTCACAAAGTGGAAGTGGATCATCATAAAGGTCTTCGTCCTTGTCATCTTCACATTGAGTTGGCTGAGGAGGGAGAGGAAGAGGAGGGGTTGGTCTTGCTGTCTCAGGTGTGGTGGAGAAAGAAGAAAATCTGAGCAGAGGTGGGCCCGCAGTTCAAACATGTGTGGTTCAACAGCCAATTGTACAATGAAGAACAGCGATCGGCTATTCGGTAGAATGTCCCTCAACGTGGGTTTGAAGGGTGTTTTTTCATGATGGGAATGTGGTCGTGCATGTGTGGAAGTGATACTGGAGAAGCGCTATGGTGGCCTTCTCAGTGCCTCGGACCAGGGGTTCGTGTTGTGTTCGTGCCCCTCACTGTGGACATTAGCTGTGCTCATTGGACGATCCTGGTGTTCACCGGGCTATGATGGATGTCTGCTCCGGAAGGGTATTTTTCCCCTTGTTGTTAATAAATACATTAGGGGAACTACTTTGAGGTTGCACCAATCCTGCCTCCTTAGCCTTCCACCCACTAAGCTGAGCATGCATCGGTGGGCCGTGGCTGCGACAATTATTTCCGCAGGGTTTGGTGCTTGCCTAATGGTGATTTCAATTTTCCTCTCCTTCTACATTTTTTATTGATTGGAATTCTGCTGTAAGGAAGAGCTGGTCCTTTGCTGTTGATTGATGGATGGATTTCAGTATGGACTTATGGGTGTTTATTTTATTCTATTAAAATCTGATATTTTTGTTATTTTCTGACTTCAACCTTACCACCTTTGGCATTAGGAGCTCCTTTGGGTTGGCACTTGTGTTCTGTGAGCAAGCCCCTTCCTCTTCTGAGCAATTCCTTACTTTCTGGCAACCCAAGATGCTCCATGCTCATCTGGTTCATTGCCTGCCTTCATCCTGGAATCAGCCACTTCCCCAAGGGGCCAGGTTCCTTCTCTTGGAGAATGGTGTTTAGAAGCCAGGACCTGGTTACTAGGAGTGCTTGTTGATGTTGGGCTGCTATTGCTCTTGGGCCATCTTGTAGGAAATATAAATGGGTGCATGAAGCCTCTCCCCGAACACAACTGTGGTTCTGCACCTGTCTGGGTATATGAATGTGAAATACCGTGATCCTATGCTGACCTCTCCAATTCTAGAAAGACACTTCAGGTTCATTCCAGCCATCCTCCTTCCCCTTCCTTACAACTTCTTTCTCCAACAGCAGGAAACCTGGCTTTAATGATCTATATTTACTTATATGTTTGATATAGTTTGGATCTGTGTCCCCGCTGAAATCTCATGTTGAAGTGTAATCCCCCGTGTTGGAGGTAGGGCATGGTGGGAGGTGATTGGATCATGAGGGTGGATTTCTCATGAATGGTTTAGCACCATCCCCTTGGTGCTGTTCTTGTTGGTTAGTTCTTGTGAGATCTGGTTGTTTAAAAGTGTGTGGCACCTCCCCTCACCCCCTTTCTCCTCCTCTGGCCATGTGATGTAGCTGCCCCTCCTTTTCCTTCCACTGTGATTGTAAGTTTCCTGAGGCCTTCCTAGAAGCCCAGCAGATGCCAGCACCATGCTTCCTGTACAGCCTGCAGAACTGTGAGCCAATTAAACCTCTTTTCTTTACAAATTACCCAGTCTCAGGTATTTCTTTATAGCAATCCTAATACAGTGTTCCATTCTAGTACACACATAAAGAACTGCAGACCCATAGTCCATTAAGAACACATATATTAACTAGATTGCATATTTGGGGACAGCTCATTTCATCTTGAGCCTCACAGTATCCAGTCACGATGTTGTCTTCCAAAGTTACTCAGTGTGGCTGGGTATGGTGGCTCACGCCTGTAATCCTAGCACGTTGGGAGGCCGAGGGGGGCGGATCACTTGAGGTCAGCGTTTGAGACCAGCCTGACCAACACGGTGAAACCCCATCTCTACTAAAAATACAAAAATTAGCTGGACGTGGTGGCACGCACCTGTAATCCCAGATACTCAGGAGGCTGAGACAGGAGAATCACTTGAACCTGAAAAGTGGAGGTTGCAGTGGGCCGAGATCGTGCCACTACACTCCAGCCTGGATGACACAGCGAGATTCAGTTTCAAAACAAAAAAAAAACAAAGTTAGTTAGTGAGTTTTTCCTTCTCTGGCCCCTTCTGGTGGTTGTGTTACTTATTTGTTATTGTTTGTAGTTTTGTGTGTTTTTTAGAGACAGTGTCTTGCTCTGTTGCCCATGCTGGGGTGAAGCAGTATGATTATAGTTCACTGCAGCCTTGACCTCCCGGGCTCAAGCTATCCTCTCACCTCAGCCTCCTGAGTAGCTGGAACTACAGGCGTGCAACACTACGCCTGGCTTTTTTTTTTTTTTTTTTTTTTTTTGTAGAGATGGGGTCTCATTTCATTTGTTATTTGTTAGGTTCATTTGTTAGTGTTTGTATTTCATTTTGGGTTCCTTTTGGATATGTGAAGTTACATGAAGTATCGTGATTAGCCTAAGAGTCAGGGAGAGATATATTCAGAGAAGTGTCTCTTTCCTCATTCCTGCTCCCCGTACCATTTCCTCCTTCCCACCTCTCTCCCATACACCCAGTGTAAGTAACCAGTCTCTTTGGTTTCTGCTTTCTTCTTCCTGTACTTTTTGTGTTTCACAAACAAGCAGATACAAATATATTTTCTTCTGTTTCCTTCTTTCTTGCATGAAGAGTAGATACTATGGGCCTGCTGCTGTGGCTCACGCCTGTAATCCCAGCACTTTGGGAGGCGGAGGTGGGTGGATCACCTGAGGTCAGGAGTTCAAGACCAGACTGGCCAACACGGTGAAACTCTGTTTCTACTAAAAATACAAAAATTCGCTGAGCATGGTGGCACACGCCTGTAATCCCAGCTACTTGAGATGCTGAGGCACAAGGATTGCTTGAACCTGGGAGGCAGAGGTTCCAGTGAGCCAAGATCTTACCATTGCACTCCAGCCTGGGCAACAGAGTGAGACTCCATCTTAAGAAAAAAAAAAAAAAGAGTAGACACTATGGCTATTCTTTTGGACTTTGCTTCTTTTCACTTAGCAGTATATCCAGAGGTTACTCCATGTCAGCTCGCAGAGGTCTTTCTCTTCTTTTCTTCCAGCTTTACAGAACTTCGTTGTGTGAACGTGCCACACTTTACACAGCTGTGCTCTCAGATATGAACACGCAGGGAGCGTCCAAACATTTGAAATTACAAACAATGGTGCAGCGCCTAACCTTGTGCCTATGTATTTTGGTATTGCTGAAGCTGTAATTTCAGGGTAGATACCTAGAAGAGTGATTGTAGGTTAGAAAGGTAAGTGCACATGCAGTTTTGTTAGGTATTGCCAAATTTCCCTCTAAAAGGATTGTGCCAATTTGCATTCTCACAAGAGATGCTAGTACAAGTGTTGAGACTGACGTGTGGCTAGATGGCTGGAGAGTTGGCAGACAGCTCACCTCGCAGCATCAATGTTAGAACCGGTGCTTACACGGCTTGCAGTTACTAGAGAGAGCCACTAGATGGCAGATACAGCCCATCACAGAGAACAGTGAGCACACCTTTTTCCAGATTTTGCTTGACGGACCTGTGATAACAGTTGTGTAAGTTGAAGTAATAGAATGTTTCTAAATGACTAATAACACAACAACTAGCTGTTTTGGAGTTTGTTTTTTGTTTTCTTGAGACAGAGTCTCGCTGTCTTGCGCAGGCTGGAGTGCAGTGGCGTGATCTTGGCTCGCTGCAGTCTCTACCTACCTCTGAGTCCAAGTGATTCTCCTGCCTCAGTCTCCCGAGTTGCTGGATTACAGGCACATTCCACCACGCCCAGCTAATTTTATTAATTTTTTGTAGAGACAGGGTTTCACTATGTTGCCCAGGCTGGTCTCAAACTCCTGGCCTCAAGTGATCCTCCTGTCTCGGCCTCCCAAAGTGCTGGGATTACAGGCATGAGCCACCGCTCTGGCCACAACTAGCATTTGTAATACTAGTAGTAATAGTAACATTATTTTCATTAGCAAGTAACATTTTTCATTTGATTATTTATTCATACAATAAGTGGATATTTGTTCTATGTGCTGTTATAGACACTGGGATGGAGAGATTTAAAAACACACACAACCATCAGCCTGCATAGAGCATTCATTCTCCTGGGAGAGAGAGACAGGAAATACAAAAGCCAAATACGTAGTCTATCGGGGGGCGGAGGTGCTATGGAGAAAGAGCACAGAAGGGGAATAGGGCGTGTGTGCATGTATGTGTGTGTGTGTGTGCGCGAGTGTGTGTGGAGAAGGGGAATAGGGCATGTGTGCATGCATGTGTGTGCGTGTGTGCGCGTGTGTGCGCGTGTGTGTGTGGAGAAGGGGAATAGGGCGTGTGTGCATGTATGTGTGTGCGTGTGTGTGCGTGTGTGTGTAGAGAAGGGGAATAGGGCGTGTGTGCATGCATGTGTGTGCGTGTGTGCGCGTGTGTGTGTGGAGAAGGGGAATAGGGCATGTGTGCATGCATGTGTGTGCGTGTGTGTGCGTGTGTGCGCGTGTGTGTGTGGAGAAGGGGAATAGGGCGTGTGTGCATGTATGTGTGTGCGTGTGTGCGCGAGTGTGTGTGGAGAAGGGGAATAGGGCGTGTGTGCATGCATGTGTGTGCGTGTGTGCGCGTGTGTGTGTGGAGAAGGGGAATAGGGCATGTGTGCATGCATGTGTGTATGTATGTGCGCGAGTGTGTGTAGAGAAGGGGAATAGGGCGTGTGTGCATGCATGTGTGTGCGTGTGTGCGCGTGTGTGTGTGGAGAAGGGGAATGGGGGTGTGTGCATGCATGTGTGTGCGTGTGTGCGCGAGTGTGTGTGGAGAAGGGGAATAGGGCGTGTGTGCATGCATGTGTGTGCGTGTGTGCGCGAGTGTGTGTGGAGAAGGGGAATAGGGCGTGTGTGCATGCATGTGTGTGCGTGTGTGCGCGAGTGTGTGTGGAGAAGGGGAATAGGGCGTGTGTGCATGCATGTGTGTGCGTGTGTGCGCGTGTGTTTGTGGAGAAGGGGAATAGGGCGTGTGTGCATGCATGTGTGTGCGTGTGTGCGCGTGTGTGTGTAGAGAAGGGGAATAGGGCGTGTGTGCACGCATGTGTGCGCATATGCGTGCAAGTGTGCGTGTGTGTGTATAGAAGGGGAATAGGGGGTGTGTGCGTGCATGTGTGCGCATATGCATGCAAGCGTGCATGTGTGTGTGTGTGTGTGTATAGAAGGGGAATAGGGGGTGTGTGCGTGCATGTATGCGCATATGCATGCAAGCGTGCATGTCTGTGTGTGTGTGTGTAGAAGGGGAATAGGGGGTGTGTGCGTGCATGTGTGCGCATATGCATGCAAGCGTGCGTGTGTGTGTGTGTGTATAGAAGAGGAATAGGGGGTGTGTGCGTGCATGTATGCGCATATGCATGCAAGCGTGCATGCGTGTGTGTGTGTGTATAGAAGGGGAATAGGGCGTGTATGTGTATGTGCGCATGTGTGCGCATATGTGTGCAAGCGTGCGTATATGTGCGTGTGTGTGCGTGTGTGTGTATGTGGTGAGCAGGGCAGTTAGTTTACAACCTTAAACAATGTGATCAGGGAAGGACTCACTGAGAAGCAGCTGACTGAGAGAGGAAACTGTAAGGACAAACTGGGAGGGAAGGGTGTATGGCAGAGCCTGCAGCCAGAGCAGCCTGGCATGATGGAGGCACCAGTGCAGGGAGAGAAGACACGAGCAGCAATGGAGCAGGGTGTGGACCATAGAGGCCCTGTAGGCTACTGAAAGGACTTTGGATTTGTCCTCGTGTGAAAGGAGAGCCGTGGGAGAGTAAATCAAATCCCTCAGAAGCCCAGAAGGTGGCTGTCTTCAGCTCACTCCCCTCACCACAGATCACCCCCCATTCACCAGGTACTTACTGATGGCTACCATGGGCCAGACCTGATTCCAGGATTTGATCGTGAGAGGAGCTTGTGTCAGAGGGTGTGAAGCAGAGCTACTCCATCTTAAACAGGAGCAGGTAAAATGAGGCTGACACCTACTGGGCTGCATTCCCAGATGGTGAAGGCATTCTAGGTCACAGGATGAGATAGGAGGTCAGCACAAAATGCATGTCATAAAGACTTGCTGATAAAACAGGTTGCAGTAAAGGAGCCGGCCAAAACCCACCAAAGCCAAAATAGCAAAAAGAGTGACCTCTGGTAGTTCTCACTGCTACACTCCCACCAGTGCCATGACAGTTTACAAACGCCATGGCAACATCAGGAAGTTACCCGATATGGTCTAAAAGGGGGAGGCATGAATAAGCCACCCCTTGTTTAGCATATCATCAAGAAATAACCATAAAAATGTGCAACCAGCAGCCCTCGGGACTGCTCTGTCTACGGAGTAGCCTTTCTTTTATTCCTTTACTTTCTTAACAAACTTGCTTTCACTTTGCACTGCTGACTCACCCTGAATTCTTTCTTGCACGAGATCCAAGTACCCTCTCTTGGGGTCTCGATCGGGACCCCTTTCCTGTAACCCTTGGACTCTGGACCCAGCGGGCTCAGACAATCTGGGGGTGGTGGGCAACAAGCCTTCCTTCCCAGAAAGGACATGCGTGCAGTCAGGAAGGGCTGTGCACTGCTCTGAAATGGACCGGAAGGTCTGTGGAGGCCATTGGCAGAAAACTAGCCTGTGCAGGGTGCCCTTCAGGGGGTCCTCAGCCTTCGATCGTGTTTGAGCTACTTAGTGGTTCTGTAGGCTGGGCGTGGTGGCTCACACCTGTAATCCCAGCGCTTTGGGAGGCGGAGGTGGGCAGATAACCTGAGGTCAGAAGTTCAAGACCAGCCTGGCCAACATGGTGAAACCCCATCTCTACTAAAAATACAAAAATTAGCCAGGTGTGGTGGCAGGCGCCTGCAGTCCTAACCACTCGGGAGGCTGAGGCAGGAGAATCACTTGCATCAGGGAGCTGGAGGCTGCAGTGAGCTTAGATCACGCCACTGCCCTCTGGCCTGGGCCACAGAGTGAGACTTTATCTCAAAAAAAAAGAAAAGAAAAAAAGAGAAAAGAAACTGTGTGACTTGGACAGTGGGGATAGCTTTGGGTTCCCCACCCTGCCCATCCAGTCTGGTCTCAGCCCACCTACCTTGCCAGACATCCATCCATTCCCTAAATATTAACTGACTCCCATGAGCCAAGCAGGCTCTCAGCACTGAGCATGCATAGGTAATAGAATCCTATGAGTTGTCAGCCTCTTAGAGGCTGTTAGACAGTGGGGAGCAGACAACAGCAATGACACATGACTATACAATAGCATATCAGCAGAGGATCGGCCTAGAAAGAAGGATGCACCAGGACGAGGGGGCTCCTGAGCTTCACGGTCAGGGAAGACCTTTAAGAGGGCACTTTGGAACAAAGCATGCACAGCACGTGCAAAGGTCCAGAGCTCCGCTCCTTCCCACCAAGGGTACACGCTGCCCTTAATGACACATTTGTTACCATTGCAACGGGGTTTCTATCTGACTCACAGCATTAAAGGAGATGCTTCAGGAGGGCAGAATCCACCACCATTGGGTCTCCACTGCCAAGCCTAGGCAATACCTGCCTCACAGTAAATGCTTAATAAATGAGTTACTATAATACAAAAATATGAAAATGAATTACTATAATAACTCATTTATTATATAACTAATATTATATATTAGTTTTTTATATTACATAACTAATATTATATATTAGTTTTTTATATTACATAACTAATATAACAAATATAACTAATAATTTGGCGATGTGACCTCAAAACATTAACCAAATTTTTCTTTTTTTTTTTGGTGACACGGTCTCAATCTCTTATCCAGACTGGAGTACAATGATGCGGTCTTGGCTCATTGCAGCCTCGATTTCCTAGGCTCAAGCGATCCTCCAACTTCAGTCCCCTGAGTAGCTGGGGCTACAGGTGCATACTACCACACCCGGTTAATTTTTAAATTTTTTGGAGAGACAGGGGTCTCACTTTGTTGCATAGGCTGGTCTCAAACTCCTGAACTCAAGCAATCCTCCTGCCTTGGCCTCCCAAACTGCTAGGATTACAGGCATGAGCCACTGCACCTAGCCACTCAATACATTTTTTAAACTAAGATATGAATTTGCATATGCCAACCTTACTAAATTAGCCCTTATCTTCCATTAGTTCTCTCATTTCCTGGTTATTTTCCTACAATGTATCATTGCTTGAAACCCAAACCTTATTTCCTTTGTTATATAAGATCAGGCGCAGTGGCTCACACCTGTAATCCCAGCACTTTGGGAGCCCGAGGTGGGTGGATCATCTGAGGTCAGGAGTTTGAGACCAGCCTGGCCAACATGGTGAAACGCTGTCTCTACTAAAAATACAAAAATTAGCTGGGCATGTTGGCGGCACCTGTAGTCCCAGCTACTCAGGAGGCTGAGGTAGGAGAATGGCTTGAGCACGGGAGGCAGAGGTTGCAGTGAGCCGAGCTCATACCACTGTACTGTAGCCTGGGCAACAGAGCAAGACTCTGTGTCAAGAAAAAAAAAAGTTATATAAGCCTGAATCTAACCATTTCTTTGAGTTTTACTTTTTTCTTTTTTTTTTTTTTTTTTGTATTTTTTAGTAGAGGCAGGGTTTCACTGTGTTAGCCAGGATGATCTCGATCTCCTGACCTCGTGATCCGCCCATCTCGGCCTCCCAAAGTGCTGGGATTACAGGCTTGAGCCACCGCGCCCGGCCGAGTTTTACTTCTTTTCTACAAACTCTCGTGCATGTAAATATTAACAAAAATTATATGTTTTTTCTCCTGTTAATCTGTCTTTTGTTACTTTAATTTGCAGATCCCAGGTGCTGAACTAAAGAGGGTAGAAGAAAAGTTTTTTCTGCTTAACATATTCAACTCTCTACCCTCAATATATTTGGCTGTTATTATTCTGGTTTACATGTATCCTAACTTAACCAGTTCCCTGCTGGTGGATGTCTAGGTTTCCCTGTTTTGTTATTACGAACACATATGGTACACGTCTTTCTAGATCGGGCAGGGTTTGCTGATCTCCACTTCACGCAGCGCAACCACCATCTGCCAGTGTTGGGGTTTATTCTACAGTCAGCAAACACTGTTGGCACAGCCAGTCAGAGAAACTGAAAACAGAAAGCAGAAACGGCTTACACTGGACTAATTTTAGAATTTCTAAGTACTTTTAAGTGATGACTCATCCCACTTAAATTCAAAGCTGTTTGCTGTGCCATCTGGCTCACCAGAACAGGAAAGCCTTCTCCCGCAACCTGGAAAAAGGCCAGAGAGGAAGACAAACAGAGGAGTCAACCCCGTGGGAATGCCGACTGAGTGTTAGCTCCCCGTGGACAGGAATGTCGCTGCATGAAAAGGCTGCAGTACGTCTGGGCCTGTTTTTTTTTTTTTTTTTCCATAAAATGTTCCTTTTTTTTTTTCTTATTACAAAGCAATGCAACAAAAAGCACAAGAAATCAAAAAGGAAAAAATAGATACATTGGACTTCATCAAAATGAAAAATGTTTATGCTTCAAAGGAAATGGAAAGAAAGTGAAAAAACAACTAAGGGAATGGAAGAAAATATTCTCAAATCATCATCTAACGAAGGTTGTCTTAGTCTGTTTGGGTTGCTGTAACAAAATATCATTTTAGGTGACCAGGTGGCTTAAACAACATATTCAGTTGGCCCTCCGTATTCACGGGTTTCAGGCCTTCGACTTCAACCAACCTCAAAGAAAAAATATTTTTAAAAGCCAATACAGCCGAGTGCGGTGGCTCATGCCTGTAATCCTAGCACTTTGGGAGGTCAAGGTGGGAGGATCACTTGAGGTCAGGAATTCAACACCAGCCTGGCCAACACATAGTGAAACCCTGTCTCCACTAAAAATACAAAAATTAGCTGGGCGTGGTGGCGGGTGCCTGTAATCCCAGCTATTTGGGAGGCTGAGGCAGGAGAATCGCTGGAACCCTGGAGGCGGAGGTTGCAGTGAGCCGAGATCGCGCCATTGCACTCCAGCCTAGGTGACAGAGCACTCTGTCTCTAAAAAAAAAAAGGAAAAAGAAAAAGCCAATACAACAATAACTGCACTATGAACTGTACTGTGTATTATCCTGCCTTTTCAACAGAATAGACTGAACATCCTTTAACATTTTTGATGGTGCAAGATCATGTCTCATAAGATAAATATTCAGGCCAGGCATGGTGGCTCACGCCTGTAATTCCAGCTGTTTGGGATGCTAGGTGGGCAGATCGCTTTAGTCCAGGAGTTTGAGACTCGCCTGGGCAACATAAGTGAGACCCTGTCTCTAAAAAACTACAAAAATTAGCCAGGTGTTTTGGTGTGCACCTGTGGTCCCAGCTACTCAGGAGGCTGATGTGGAAAGATGGTTTGAGCCTGGGAGGCGGAGGTTGCAGTGAGCCAAGATGTTGCCACTGCTCTCCAGCCTGGTGACAGAACAAGATTCCATCTCAAAAAAAGAAAGACAAAAATTTCCTCAGAGTGCAAAGCTTGCCAGTATTTAGAAACCCTACATTAGTCTTCATTCAGCAACCAAAGTCATTCATGTGTCAAACATGAACTATCCCTAGAACTCCATATTTCTTGGGATGTGTGAGACACTGCCAGAATAATTATTCAAGCACTGTGTAGGCCGGGTGCAGTGGCTTATGCCTGTAATCCCAGCACTTTGAGAAACCGAGGCAAGAGGATTGCTTGAGCTCAGGAGCTCAAGACCAGCCTGGCAACATGGTGAAAGCCTGTCTCTACAAAAAAATAAAAATAAAAATAAATTAGCCGAGTGTGGTGGTGCCCTCTTGGAGTCCCAGCTACTCAGGAGGCTAAGGCGGGAGGATCACTTAAGCCCAGGAGATTGAGGTTGCAGTGAGTTGTGATCGTACCACTGTACTCCAGCCTGGGTGACAGAGCAAGACCCTGTCTCAAAAAAAAAAAGAAAAAAGAAAAGAAAAGAATGAGTGGGAGGGCCAGGCGCAGTGGCTCACACCTGTAATCCCAGCACTTTAGGAGGCTAAGGGGGGGTGGATCACAAGATCAAGAGATCGAGACCATCCTGGCCAACATGGTGAAACCCATCTCTACTAAAAATACAAAAATTAGACGGGCGTGGTGGCAGGCACCTGCAGTCCCAGCTACTTGGGAGGCTGAGGCAGGAGAATCACTTGAAAAAGAGCGGTGGAGGTTGCAGTGAGCTGGGATGGTGCCACTGCACTCCAGCCTGGGCAACAATGAAACTCCGTCTCAAAAAAAAAAAAAAAAAAAGAAGTACTGGTACCTACAACAGACACAAAAGCCACATACTAGATGATTCCATGTGTGTGAAATGTCCAGAAGAGGCAAATCCATGGAGCAGCCAAGTAGAATGGTGATTGCCAAGAGCTCAGGAGAGGAAGGGCTAATGGCCCTGAGGTTCTTTTTAAGGTGATGAACATGTTTCTTTGGAGACAGGGTCTCGTTCAGTTGCCCAGGCTGGAGTGCAGGCTTTTTCTTTCCTTTTTTTTTTTTTTTTTTTTTTTGCAGTGGTGTGGTCACAGCTCACTGCAGCCTCAACCTCCTGGGCTCAAGTGCTCCTCCCATCTCAGCCTCCCGGGCAGCTTGGACCACAGGCCTGAACCATCATCCCCAGCTAATTTTTTCTATTTTTTGTAGAGGCAAGGTCTTACTATGTTGCCCAGGCTGCTCTCAAACTCCTGGGCTCAAGCAATCCTCCTGCCTTAGCCTCCCAACACGCTAAGGTGTGAGCCACCATGCCTAGCCCCTACTCCTTCTTTTTTTTTTTTTTTTTTTAAAGATGGAGTCTTGCTCTGTCGCCTAGGCTGGTGTACAGTGGCACGATCTTGCCTCACTGCAACCTCCGCCTCCCAAGTTCAAGCAATTCTCCTGCCTCAGCCTCCCGAGCAGCTGGGATTACAGGCGCCCGCCACCATGCCCGGGTAATTTTTGTATTTTTAGTAGAATGGCGTTTCACCATGTTGGCCAGGCTGGTCTCGAAATCCTGACCTCAGGTGATTCACCCACCTCCGCTTCCCAAAAGTGCTGAGATTACAGGCGTGAGCCACCGCGTCCGGCTGCCCCCACTCATTCTTAATCACACCACCTGACTTTCTCCACATTGATCACATTAGGATATTATACTGTTTATTTACAGAAAATCCGTGTCCCTCTTCAGCCCACTGGGCTCTTCAGTACACTGGACGCTCCATGCAGGCACTGAGTTTTGTCTGACTTACCACTGGTTGTCTGCCCGGCTCACAGCTGGTGAATGAGTGATTGGAGACACACCTGCTCCCTTGATTTAGGCCTCTGGGAAACAAGGGCAGAGTAATCTCAGGGAGAAGAAAGAACTGGTAATTTCCAGGTAGGAAAAATCCTTTGGTGTGGCCGTGAGACGCTGCATTCTTCTTGGTCACAGCTCCCTCTGCTTTGATAATCATATAATCAACTTTATCTTTCTCTGAATCGTTCACGTAAAAGGGAGGTGTTGGAACACAAGGTGGGAATGGGTGTGTTGGGGTGGCCGAGGAAGTCAGGGGGAGCCACTGTTGCTGGGAATGAATTCCTGAAACTTGCTGGTCCCACCAAGATGCAAATCTTGCAGCAGTTTTTTTGTTTGTTTGTTTTTTATGGTTTTTTTTTTTTTTGAGACAGAGTCTCGCTCTGTCGCCCCGGCTGGAGTGCAGTGGCCGGATCTCAGCTCACTGCAAGCTCCGCCTCCCGGGTTTACGCCATTCTCCTGCCTCAGCCTCCAGAGCAGCTGGGACTACAGGCGCCCGCCACCTCGCCCGGCTAGTTTTTTGTATTTTTTAGTAGAGACGGGGTTTCACCGTGTTAGCCAGGATGGTCTTGATCTCCTGACCTCGTGATCCGCCCGTCTCGGCCTCCCAAAGTGCTGGGATTACAGGCTTGAGCCACCGCGCCTGGCCTTTTGCAGCAGTTTTTACAGTTATCCTGTGGAAGAAGGGAGGATCCCACTCTGAGCCCAGGATTATCAGAATGCTGATAATCCCCTCCGATCAGCTTTTTTAATTTTAATTTTAATTTTTTGTGGTTTGGGGAAGATTTGCCAACCGTATTCTCTTTTCTGGCGAGGAAAATTTGTATCCGCCCAACGAAATCAGGTATTTAACTTCATTCAACAGTTATTTGATTCTATTCTCTACTAGATTCCTACGGCTTCTGTAACCCTAAAGTACCACAAACTGGGTGGCTTAAAACAACAGACACGTGGCCAGGCATGGTGGTGGCTCACACCTGTAATCCCAGCACTTTGGAAGGCCTAGGTGGGTAGGCAGATCACCTGAGGTCAGAAGTTCAAGATCAGCCTAACCAAAACGGTGAAACCCCGTCTCTGCTAAAAATACAAAAAAAAAATTAGCTGGGCATGGTGCTGGCGCATGGCTGCAATTCCAGCTACTCGGGATGCTGAGGCAGGAGAACTGCTTGAACCTGGGAGGTGGAGGTTGCAGTGACAGTGAGACTCCATCTCAAAAAAAAAAAAAACAACCAACAACAACAGTCATGCATCCTCTCACAGTTCTGGAGGCCAGAGGTCTGAAATCAAACCATCAGCAGGGCCATGTTCTCCCTCCACATGCTCTTGGGGGAGGATGTTTCTATGCCTTTCTCTTCGCTGCTGGTGTTGCTGGCAGCTCTTGGCACTTTTTGGGTGTAGGCTTATCACTGCAGCACCTGCCCTGGGGTCAGATGGCTCTCTCCTCACTGTGCCTCTTCTCCTTTTCTTTTTTTATTTTTGAGACAGGGTCCCACTCTGTGGCCCAGGCTGGAGTGCAGTGGTGCAGTCTCGGCTCACTGCAACCTCCTCCTCCCCAGGCTCCAGTGATCCTCCTATGTCAGCCTCCCGAGTAGCTGGGACTTCAGGCTCACGCCACCACGCCCGGCTAATTTTTTGTATTTTTAGTAGAGACAGCAGTTTACCATGTTGTCCAGGCTGGTCTCGAACGCCTGAGCTCAAGTGATCTACTCATCTCAGCCTCCCACAGCCCTGAGATTACAGGCATGAGCCACTGGGCCGGGCCCTCCTTCTCTTTTCCGGTTTGTTCGGTTTTTGTTGTTATTATTTTGTTTTTGCTTTTGTTTTTTAATATTTATTTTAAGTTCACGGGTACATGTGCAGCTTTGTTATACAGGTAAGCTTGTGTCATGGGGGTTTGTTTTACAGATTATTTCATCACCCATCACCCAGGTATTAAGCTAGTATCCATTAGTTGTTTGTTTTTTTTTTTTTTTTGAGATGGAGTTTCACTCTTGTTGCCCAGGCTGGAGTGCAATGGCGTGATCTCAGCTCACTGTAACCTCCGCCTCCCGGGTTCAAGCAATTCTCCTGTCTCAGCCTCCCAAGTAGCTGGGGTTACAGGTGTGTGCCACCACACCCGGCTAATTTTTGTATTTCTAGTAGAGATGGGGTTTAATCATATTAATCAGGCTGGTCTCAAACTCCTGACCTCAGGTGATCCGCCCATCTCGGCCTCCCAAAGTACTGGGATTACAGGCGTGAGCCACCGTAGCCAGCCTAGTTATTTTTTCTGATACTCTCCTTCCTCCCACCCTTCACCCTTTGACAGGCCCCAGTGTGTGTTGTTCCCATCTATGTGTCCATGTGTTCTCGTCATTTAGCTCCCATTTGTGAGAATATGCAGTATTTGGTTTTCTGTTCCTGCATTAGTTTGCTAAGGCTAATGACTTCTAGCTCCATCCCTGTCCCTGCAAAGCACATGATCTCATTCCTTTTTATGGCTGCATAGTATTCCATGGTCTATATGTAGCACATTTTCTTTATCCAGTCTCTCATTGATAGGCATTGAGATTGATTCCTTGTCTTTGCTATTGTGAATAGTGCTATAGTCCTTTTCTTCTAAGGAGACCAGTCATATTGGATTATGGGTCCACTCTCATCCAGTATAACCTCAACTTAAATGATATCTTAATTACATCTTCAAAGACATAAGGTCACACTCATAGGTACTGGTGGTTAGGACTTCAGCATAGGTTTTTGGGGGAAACTATTCAATGCCTAACACAACCTCTCCAAGAAAAACAATCTTATTGAAATTTTAATTGGAATTGTATTCAATTTAACAATTTATATCATAATTTGGGGACTTTGACTTTTTTTTTTGAGACAGAGTCTTGCTGTGTTGCCCACGCTGGAGTGCAGTGGCACGATCTCAGCTTACTGCAACCTCCGCCTCCCAGGTTCAAGCAATTCTCCTGCCTCTGCCTCCCATGTAGCTGGGACTACAGGCGCCTGCCACCATGCCTGGCTAATTTTTGTATTTTTAGTAGAGATGGGGTTTTGACTTTTTCCTTCCTTCCTTTTTTTTTTTAAGACGGAGTATCACTCTTGTTGCCCAATGTGGAGTGCAATGGCGTGATCTTGGTGTACTGCAACCTCCGCCTCCTGGATTCAAGTGATTCTCCTGCCTCAGCCTCCCAAGTAGCTGGGATTACAGGCATGTGCTACCACACCCGACTAATTTTGTATTTCCAGTAGAGACAGGGTTTCACCAGAATGGTCAAGCTGGTCTCAAACTCTTGACCCCAAGTGATCCGCCTATCTCAGCCTGCCAAAGTGCTGGGATTCCAGGCATGAGCCACTGTGCCTGGCCTCTGACTTTTTCTTACTCAAGAACTCTTATGTCTCTTTTTTTGTTTCTAGTTTATGTCATGTCGTTCAGTAAGATTTTATTATTTTCCTCATAAAGCCCATGACTTTCTTCTTAAATTTATTACTTTTTTTTTTTTTTTGAGACAGAGTCTCACTCTGTTGCCCAGGCCGGAGTGCAGTGGCACAGTCTCAGCTCACTGCAAGCTCCACCCCCCAGGTTCAAGTGATTCTCCTGCCTCAGCCTCCATGTAGCTGGGATTATGGGCGGCCGCCACCATGCCCAGCTATTTTTTGTATTGTTAGCAGAGACGGGGTTTTGCCATGTTGGCCAGGCTGGTCTCAAACTCCTGACCTCGGGTGATTCACCCACTCCAACTCCCAAAGTGCTAGGATTACAGGCGTGAGCCACCGCGCCCAGCCAAATTTATTTCTAAGTGTTTCATAGTTTCTGTCTGCATGCTGAATGAACAACTTTTTAAATTTAAATTTCTAGGTGTTTGTCGCTACAGTATGGGAAAACTATTGTGTGTGTTTTTTGGTTTTTTTTTTTTTTTTAAGATGGAGTCTTGCTCTATTGCCCAGGGGAGGGCAGTGGCTTATTCTGGGCTCACTGCAACCTCTGCCTCCTGGGTTCAAGTGATTCTCCTGCTTCAGCCTCACTAGAAGCCTGTTTAATTTTTGTGTTTTTCGTAGAGATGTGATTTTGCCATGTTGGCCAGGCTGGTCTGGAATTCCTGACCTCAGGCCATCCATCCACCTCCGCTTCCCAAAGTGCTGGGATTACAGAAGTGAGCCACCACACCCAGCCTTGTTTGATGTATATTTATCTTGAGACTAGCCACCTAATCAAACTTCCTTATTTATTCCAGGGTTTAAAAAAATTAACTAGTATGTTTTCAGTTTTCTAAGCACACAATCCTATAAATAGAGAAATGATTGAATGTTGTATCTTAGAATATTTTGCAGGATAGGAAAAATAACCTAGGGTTATCTATCAGCTGACCATAACAGCTTTCCACAAGGTAGTGTTAACTAAGGAAAGTAAGATGTAAGAAGGAATGCTTAATATAATCTCAGTTTTGAAAAACAATGAGTAGGCTGGGTGCGATGGCTCACCCCTGTAATCCCAGCACTTTGGGAGGCCGAGGCGGGCAGATCACTTGAGGTCAGGAGTTCATGACCAGCCTGGCCAACATGGTGAAACGCCATCTCTACTAAAAATACAAAAATTAGCTGGGCGTGGTGGCGGGCACCTGTAATCCCAGCTGCTCAGGAGGCTGAGGCAGGAGAATCGCTTGAACCCGGGAGGCGGAGGTTGCAGTGAGCCGAGATCGCGCCATTGCACTCCAGTCTGGGCAACAAGAGCAAAACCCTGTCTCATAAAAAAGAACGCTATGCTCAGTCCCATCAGAGGTGGCTGAGTGTTCAGGGCAGCCAGTCAGATGCTCCCCTGGAAATGTGACTCAGGAATGAAGGGCCAAACACAGTTGAGCCCAAGCACTCAACACAAAGGCCTCTTGGTCTTGCTCCTTAAAACCAGGAGGCCGGGCGCGGTGCTCACGCCTGCAATCCCAGCACTTTGAGAAGCTGAGGCAGGTGGATCACCTGAGGTCAGGAGTTTGAGACCAGCCTGGCTAACATGGTGAAACCTTGTGTCTACTAAAAACACAAAAAGTTAGCCAGGTGTGGTGGTGCACGCCTACAATCCCAGCTACTCGGCAGGCTGAGGCAGGAGAATCACTTGAACCCAGGAGGCGGAGGTTGCAGTGAGCTGAGATTGCGCCAGTGCAGTCCAGCCTGGGTGACAGAGTGAGACTCCATCTCAAACAAACAAACGAACAAACAAACCACACTAAATACTCTGATTATGAGAATGCAAAGTGAAAGCTGGAGCAGCAGAAGTAAGGCTCAGGAGGAGGGTGGGGCTGGATCAGGGAGGATCACAAAAGCAAGCCAACTCCTCCAGCTCTAAGGGAGACCAACTTGCAGTTAGACACAACTGAGGGAAATGGGCTGACATTTCCCGTATCTTCCAGGTCCAAGCCCCAGAGAAAGCAAATCACTGGATCAGGAACCATGGTCTCCTGGATCCAAATCTAGGCTTTTCTCCCAGAAAGAGCACCTGCGGGGGATGCCTGGTCCAGCTGGTGAAGGCTGGGTGGCTCACCGTTCTGCGGTTTCCGTCTTCGTGGAGAGCTTATTCCCTCACGTTGATGATGACAAAAGGGTCGGGCTTCTTCAAGGTGGCTGCTTCATTGGTTTGTGATCCACCCAGTGTACTCAGAGAGCTTCTCACCACACTTTTTCTGTAATTGGCCAGAAATAGTAAATATTTTAGGCTCCGTGGGCCATCTGTTCTCTACCACAGTGCTAGACTTTGTTGTAGTGACAGCAGCCATACTGTTTACATATTATTTGTGGCAGCTTTTAAGACCATATGGAGTACAAAGCCTAAAATTTGCTATCTGGTTCTTTACAGAAGACGTTTGCCAACCCTGTCATATAGTAGGAACATCTTTCTTAACACCATCTTTTTTTGAGATGAAGTCTTGCTATGTTGCCCAGGCTGGAAACAAACTCCTGGGACCAAGAGATCCTCCCCATTCAGCCTCCCAAGTAGCTGGGACTGTAGGCGCATCACCAAGCCCCACCGCTTACCATCAATTTTTTTTTTTTTTTTTTTTTTTGAGATGGAGTCTCACTCTGTCGCCCAGGCTGGAGGGCAATGGTGTGATCTCAGCTCACTGCAACCTCCGCCATCCAGGTTGAAGCGATTCTCCTGCCTCAGCCTCCCGAGTAACTGGGATTACAGGGGTGCGCCACGACGCCGGCTAATTTTTGTATTTTTAGTAGAGACAGAGTTTCACCATGTTGGCCAGGCTGTTAGCACCATTTTAACGGCTGCATTTTGCTTCCCTTCCACCGATGCTTCCAAAGGTGTCTTAGTAACGACATTTGAAACAGAATTTGCCAAGAGAAGACACCTTTTGTATAGAATAGGAAGTGTCTGCAAATCCTGACTTCTCTACCAGCCCTGCCCTGGCGTCTAAGCTCTGACAGGCTGAAAAATGGGCATTTTCTAAGTCATTTCTCCTGATCCAAGATCTTGCAACTTTGCAAACTTGTAAATGAGGCCACCTGCTGTGCAATCCTGCCGGCCCTGTCCTAAGACGACTCCTGCAGGCTCTTCTTTTCCTGTAACCTGGTCCCGTTCACATGATGCTATTTTTCAGCTATTTGCAAAAAGCTCCTTAAAATCTATTTCTCCCTTTAATTATAGTTTACAACTGGTCTTATTGAAAGCAAAGAATTTATTGCTTGCCCAGGGCCATTAAAGATCAAGCTGGGTTAGGGGGTCTCCTTGATGAATCCAGGGAGGAGGGTTCAAGACAGAGGCTGTTTCCGAACCAGTTTTTCTAGTTTCCAGGCACTCTCCGGATTCTTCTCTGGGTTTACTTTTCTTAGGTAGAAACCCTACCTAGATTTGCAAATGACACGGAGCTCTTTGTCACCCAAGAATCCCCTGGGGCCCATGGGTCAGTCATTGTTTGGAAAGTGTTGCCTCTCAGGCTTTTCTATTTTTATAAAAGAAGGATTACTGTCTTTGCGCCCTGTAACCTTGGACTACTGCCAAGTTTTCTTGGTGGCATTTTCACTTGATAAATATGAGTCTTTCCGCTCCTGACCCCGAAGAGCGCTTCTCCTAGGAGTCTCAGGAGTTTCAGACCTAGTTACACCCCTGCATTTATCGCCTCAGACGTGTCAAATGCTGCTGTCACCTCCCGACGAACTTTCAGACACATTGGTGAAGCCAGAAAGAGATAGAAGATTATCATTATGCTAATTGTTTAAATGTACAGAACTACCCTTTTTAATCTTTAATTTTGGAGTTTTAGCCACAACTCCTTTAAAATAATATTATAATTTTTATTATTAAATGATCATTAGAGAATAAATAACACTGTAGGGCAAATTTTCCCCTTCCATTTTTTTTTTTTTTTTTAGATGGAGTCTTCCTCTGTTGCCCAGGCTGGAGTGCAGTGGTGTCACCTCAGCTCACTGCATCCTCTGCCTCCTGGGTTCAAGCAATTCTCGTGCCTCAGCCTCCCAAGTAGCTAGGATTACAGGCGTGCAACAAGCCCAGCTAATTTTTGTAATTTAGTGGAGGCAGGATATCACTATGCTGGCCAGGCTGATCTTGAACTCCTGACCTCAAGTGATCAACTCGCCTCAGCCTTCCAAAGTGCTTGGATTCTGGGATTATAGGCATGAGCTACTGTGCCTGCCCCCACCCTTTTTTTTTTTTTTTTTTTTGAGACAGCGTCTTGCTCTGTCACCCAGGTTGGAGTGCATTGGTTCCATCATGGCTCACTGCAGCCTTGACCTCCAGGGCTCAAGCAATCCTCCCACCTCAGCCTCCCCAGTAGCTGGGATTACAGGAGTACACAACCCCACACCCAGCTAATTTTTGTATTTTTTGTAGAGACAGGGTTTTGTCATGTTGCCAATGCTGGTCTTGAACTCCTAGGCTCGAGTGATCCTCCTGCTTAGGCCTCCACAAGTGCTGGGATTACAGGCATGAGCCACCGCACCTGGCCAAATCCAAGGATTTTTGTATCCACGAGTGGGTCCTGGAACCACTGCCCCAGGGATACCAAGGAATGATTATACAGGAAAAGGAAATTTTCTGTATACAAGGAGAGCCCAGCTGGAAACACCTCAGCATTTGCCTTATTTGAACACAGTTTAAACATTTGGCTGCCTGCGACTAACTGAAGCTCAGCCTGCTATTCGTTAAAAGAATATGCTCCTAATTTAGCCTGTCAGTTAATTTATGTATTAAGTTAGGTTACAGTTCATTACATAAAGGACAAAGTATGGAAGCCTCCTCAGGCCAAATTTAGTTTAATTTAACATTTCCTCCCTTTTGGTCAGTCTCAATTTTAAGAGACTGACCAAAACCTTGACACGACTCTCTGTCACCATCATCCGACTAAATACGGAACTTATTTAGTCTCCGTACACAATCCACAAGTCACAACAGTTGAACAATTCTTCTTGCAGATCTAGTTCAAACGAGACCGTTCAACATTTGATGAATGATTGTAAACAAACATTTAAGACCTGAGAGGATACGGCGCACCAAGAAGACTATTATAATGGCTGTCAGGAGGGTTACACCAAAAAGACTGAAGTGCACTCCTTAGCAAAAGCCTGTAGGAACTGAACTAATCCAAGTAAAAGTTCAGGCAACATAGACAGCTCATTAGTATTTGAGTCCAGTTGGCCATGGTCTGTATTCCGGATCTGATGGCAATGAAGGACTATAGTTTGGTATAAAATGGCCTGATTTAAAGAGGTATCTGTTTTTGTTGTTAGCCTGATAATATAAGCTGTATAATATAGAGACTTACCAAAAGAACATGAAGATGAGAAAACCTTGCAAGAGCCAAGCTGGCCATCCACCGCCCAGGAGGCCCGGGGACCATAAACACATCATCTGTTCCTTTTCCTTGAGAAATTTTCTTTCTTATTGTTGTGGTTACATTGGCAATTTATTTTTATTTTTATTTTTTTAATTTTTATTTTTTTTTAAGGTAGAGTCTCACTCTGTCGCCAGGCTGGAGTGCAGTGACGCCATCTTGGCTCACTGCGAGTTCTGCCTTCCGATTCCCATGCCTCAGCGGCCCGAGCAGCTGGGATTACAGATGCACACCACCATACCTGGCTAATTGTTGTATTTTTAGTAGAGACGAGGTTTTTCCCATGTTGGCCAGGCTGGTCTTGAACTCCTGGTCTTAAGTGATCCAACTTGGCCTCCCAAAGTGCTGGGATTACAGGCATGAGTCACTGCACTCGGTCATGCCTTGAGAAATTTTCTTGGTGTATTTGGTAGCAGTGTCTAAAGAAACAACAGTATCAGCCACCTTTTTTGGGGGGAGGGGGGTGGACAGAGTCTCATTCTGTCGCCCAGGCTGGAGTGCATGATCTCGGCTCACTGCAACCTCTGCCTCTGGGGTTCAAGCAATTATCCTGCCTCAGCCTCCTGAGTAGCTGGGATTACAGGTGCACACCACCATGCTGGGCTAATTTTTGTATTTTTAGTAGAGATGGGGTTTCACCGTGTTGGTCAGGCTGGTCTCGAACTCCTGACCTCATGTTCTGCCCACCTCAGCCTCCCAGCGTGCTGGGATTACAGGCATGAGCCACTGTGCCCGGCCTTCAGTCACCTTTTTAATTAAGCTTTCTGTAGTAGGAAAATCAAAAGAAAAATAGATACAACATTCCATTTTCTTAAAAACCAAATACAAGGCTCCAACTTGAGAGAGGAGATCTAAAGGAGATCTAAAGCAGGATGCTCTGTTAGGTGTTTTTGTTGAACATATGTATTATCACTTACCTTTTAGAAAGTGGTTTCTACCCCTCTGAACAGTGGGGAGGTCTGGCTGACTGCAAGATCCAAGATGTTTCCCCAATTTACAGATCAGTTTCAAATTCTATACTACTAGTACCCCACAAGTGCCAAGGGTGAGCCTCCAGAAACCTCACTGGACTCTTTCATCGAGGAAACTAACTTGTCTTCGTAAACCCCATAATTGCTCCATAAAGCATAAACCTTAGCTAGGGCCATTCATAAATTATGGTCCCATGGATTTGCCTCGAGAGTAAAGGAAAAGATTAAGACAGCAAAACATGAGGAAGAAAAGAATAAGAATGCTGGGTGTGGTGGCTCATGCCTGTAATCCCAGCACTTTGGGAGGCCGAGGCGGTTGGATCATCTGAGGTTGGGGGGAGTTCGAGACCAGCCTGACCAACATGGAGAAATCCCATGTCTACTAAAAAAAATTAGCCGAGCATGGTGGCGCATGCCTGTAATTCCAGCTACTTGAGGGTGAGACAGGAGAATTGCTTGAACTCGGGAGGAAGAGGTTGCGGTGAACTGAGATCATGCCATTGCGCTCCAGCCTGGGCAACCAAGAGTGAAACTCCGTCAAATAAAAAAAAAAAAGAAGAAAGGAAGAAAGAGAGAGAGAGAGAGAGAGAAAGGAAGGAGCAAGGAAGGAAGGAAGGAAGGAAGGAAGGAAGGAAGGAAGGAAGGAAGGAAGGAAGGAGAGAGAGAAAGAAAGAGAGAGAAAGAAAGAGAGAAAGAAAGAAAGAAAGAAAGAAAGAAAGAAAGAAAGAAAGAAAGAAAGAAAGAAAGAGGAAGGAAGGAAGGAAGGGAGGGAAAGAAAGAAAAGAGAGAGAGGAAGGAAGGAAGGGAGGGAGGGAATAAGGCTTTTCTGACTGGCAGAGGAGCCTTGATCTTGGAAAAGCCATCCAGGTCTAGAACACCATCTGCTTCTAGGGAGAAATTTTCCCCAGCTAGCTTTACATTGAAGTCTCTAATGGAGGCTGGGAGTAGTGGCTCACACCTGTTATCCCAGCACTTTGAAAGGCCAAGGTGGGTGGATAACTTGAGGTTGGCAGTTCGAGACCAGCCTGACCAACATGGTAAAACCCCACTCCTGGTATAAATTTTATGTGTAGTTTGTTCTCACACTGCTATAAAGAACTACCTGAGACTGGGTAATTTATGAAGAAAATTAATTTAACTGACTTACAGTTCTGCAAACTTAATGGGAAGCATGACTGTGAGGCCTCAGGAAACTGACAATCAGCAGAAGGTGAAGGGGAAGCACCTTCTTCACAATGGCGGCAGTAGAAAGAGATAGTGAAGGAGGAACCACCACACACTTTTATTATTTTTTGTTTGTTTGTTTGTTTTTTGAGACGGAGTTTCACTCTTGTCCAGGCTAGAGTACAATGGCATGATCTCAGCTCACTGCAACCTCTACCTCCCGGGTTCAAGCGATTCTCCTGCATCAGCCTCCCGAGTAGCTGGGACTACAGGCACATGCCACCACGCCCTGCTAATTTTTGTATTTTTAGTAGAGACGGGGTTTCACCATATTGGTCAGGCTTGTCTCGAACTCCTGACCTCAGCCTCCCAAAGTGCTAGGATTACAGGTGTGAGCCACTGCACCCAGCCTGAATTTACTTTAACAGAATGCAATTATGGGCAATGAGATGAAGAGGAAAATGTTCTGACATTTCTAGAAATTTGCTCACACCTATATGAAATCTTACTTTCTTTCATTATCTCACCTGACGCTCATAAAAACTTTGTGCAAAGGAGTTCCGAGGAGTACTAACATTTAGGAGAGCTGGGCAGACGAAGAACTAACAAAGGTAAACGATCGAAAGATGCTAAGAAACCAAGTGAAGTTATTGTTTCAAAGAGGCGCCACTCCACAATTCCAAAGGCTGCTGAGAAATTAAGAATAAGAAGGTGACCTGTGTGCGTGGCTGAACAAAATGGAAGTTTTTAGTGAGCTTGGTACCTTTCTTGAGCCACTTTGCTTGTTCATATCTCATTCCCTTTGTCCTGATATTCTGCCCAGAAGCTGGGACCATGCTTTGCACATGGCAAGTGCCCATTTTATGTCTGTTAGTAGCAGTTTTGCTGAGTGACTGAAACCACAGACTTAGCAGAGATGGGTGTGCTCACAGCTGGCTTCCACTCTATTCCCATTACAAAGCAAAATGCAATACGAAGCAATACAAACCAAAATACAAATGCAACACCAATCCAAAGTGAAATTCCCATTACAAAAGCTCTTTACCAGACAGTTCTACTCACAGGAATTCGTCCTAAAGACAGTTCCCCCAAAGCGTGAGATGCTCTACTTACAACAATATTAATTGCAATGCTATTTGTAATAGCAAAGGCGGGAAACCACCTAAATTCCACCAGCTGCAAAGCATCCAGTCAATGGGGCGATAGGATGCCCCTTTAAGAAAGAACAAGGCTGGCCGGGCGTGGTGGCTCACACCTATAATCCCAGCACTTTGGGAGGCTGAGGTGGGCAGATCACCTGAGATTCAGGGATTTGAGTTCAGCTGGGCCAACATGGTGAAACCCCATCTCTACTAAAAACAAAAATGAGCCAGATGTTGTGATGCGTGTCTGTAATCCCAGCTACTCGGGAGGCTGAGGCATGAGAATCACTTGAACCTGGGAGGTGGAGGGTGCAGTGAGCCAAGATCATACCATTGCACTCTAGCCTGAGGGTGACACAGTGAGACTCTGTAAAAAAATTAAAAAAAGAGGCCGGGCGCGGTGGCTCAAGCCTGTAATCCCAGCACTTTGGGAGGCCGAGACGGGCGGATCACGAGGTCAGGAGATCGAGACCATCCTGGCTAACACGGTGAAACCCCGTCTCTACTAAAAAAAATACAAAAAACTAGCCGGGCACGGTGGCGGGCGCCTGTAGTCCCAGCTACTCCGGAGGCTGAGGCAGGAGAATGGCGTGAACCCGGGAGGCGGAGCTTGCAGTGAGCTGAGATCCGGCCACTGCACTCCAGCCTGGGCGGCAGAGCGAGACTCCGTCTCAAAAAAAAAAAAAAAAAGAAAGAGCGGACGAGGCTGATGGCTCTGCACTGAAATGATCTCTACGATGTATTTGAAAAGTGGAGAAAAGAGGGCAGACCCTTACGGGGGGAAAAAAAAAGAGAGAGACAATTAAAAGAACAGCTGGGCCAGATGCATTGGCTCATGCCCATAATCCCAGCACTTTGGGAGGCCAAGGCAGGTAGATATCTTGAGCTCAGAAGTTCAAGACCAGCCTGGGCAATGTAGTAAGACTGCCCCCCCCCACAACCATCTCTACACAAAATACAAAAAATAGCCAAGCATATTGGCATGCCTGTAGTCCCAACTATTTGGAAGGTTAAGACAGGAGGATTGCTTAAGCCTGGTTGAGGCTGCAGTGAGCGATGATCATACCACTGCACTTCAGCCTGGGCAACAGGGCGAGACCTTGTCTCAAAAAAACACAAAGAAAAGAAAAAAAATTATTTCAATGGATCTTGCAGTATTGACTGGATAGAAGGCTGGAAGCCAATAAAGCGAAGAAAATACAAATAGACTGACTTCTAGAAATTCTATGGGTAAAGGAAGAAGGGATTAAGGGTGGCAACCTACTTGTACTATTGAGCATTTGTCTTAAAACCATGTCTTCTTAGAAAGCATACATTTATTTATGTATGTATTTATTGAGACGGAGTCTCACTCTCACCCAGGCTGGAGGGCAGTGGTGCAATCTCGGCTCACTGCAACCTCTGCCTCCTGCGTTCAAGAGATTCTCCTGCCTCAGCCTCCTGAGTAGCTGGACTTGCAGGCACCCACCACGATGCCTGGCTAATTTTTGTATTTTTAGTAGAGACGGGGGTTTCACTATGTTGGCCAGGTTGGTTGTGAACTCCAGACCTCAAGTGATCCGCCTCCCTCGGCCTCCCAAAGTGCTAGGATTACAGGTGTGAGCCACCGCGCCTGGCCAGAAAGCATACATTTTTTATTTAGATTGTATGCTTATCTGGTGTGGCTTGATATGGGGGTGCTGATGGAGATTGGGAGGCAGAGAAATATCCTCCCAATAATAATAGCCAAACACAACATAGCACTTGTGATATTTTCTGTGAACTTTATTAGTGTGAACTCATTTCAACCTCCTAACAACCCTATGGGGCAGGTCTTTTTAATACCCCCATTTCACAGGTGAGGACACAGTGGCCTTTCTAATATCACACACTAGCAAGTGTGAGAGCTTCAAACCCAGGCAGTCTCGTCGCAGAGAGTCACATAACCGCTCTGCAAAGCTGCCTCCCTCTGCTTCAGAGGGGCTCAGATTCGGGGTTTGCCTCTCACTAGCTGGGCAAGCCTAGGCATTGGCCTTGTTAGAGCCTTGGTTTTCTTGCCGCAGAATGGGGGTAACTGCAGAGTTGTTGAGAAGCATTTGAAGCACCTGATTCTTGGTGCTCAATACAGGGAACTTGTGATAGTTACTCCCGACTTAGAGCAGCGCTCAGGCAGGCACTGCGCCAGGGTTTGATTACTGATGCATCTCCAAGCTGAGCCCAGGTAAGCCCGTGGTCCCATGCCAGCGAGCAGCTGCCAGTGCCTCCCTCTGCTGCAGAGCTTGGCTGTGTGTGGATGGATGGGACAAGGATCACTCCAGAAGCTTCTCCCCTTAAGACACCTTGACATGAAGGAATCTTCTTCCTTTGCTCCTCTTTCTGTCCTCCCTGCCCCCCTTCCTCCCTCCCTTTCTTCTTTAAATACCCAAAGTCAGTTGATACCTTTTCTTAAGTAACTCAATAAGCAAGACAGGCAGTTTGCTCACGGTTGGCAGTGGGCAGGATTAAGGGAGGATTAAGGCCCTTTGTCAATTTCTCATCTTCCGTCTGCAGGGACAAGACCTGAAGGATTGCTAAAGAATGCCCTTGGTAACAACTGTTTCTCCAGGGCCTTGTTTGGCTTCCCTCTGGCTGGGTGGAACCCGCTGTGTGCAGACTTTGCAGGGAGGTAGGCCGAAGGCTGCCAGCATTGAAGCAGGTGAGCTATGGCATTTGCATTGGGCTGGGTCTCCATTCTCGGGCCAAATCAACTCACCTCTTGGGCGAGTTGCTTCAGACTTCAGAGACAAGCCACATCACGCCGAGAGGCTTTCCCCCCAGTTCCAGGGCCCAAGGCTGCAGGCACATAGCCAACCCAGCCTTCTCTTCCCTTTGTGTTCCCTTCTCGCCTTGGTTTCTCCTCCCTTGTGAAGAAACAGCACACCTGCTCTTACACAAGGCCAGTCCTCCATGGGCGCCCTCATCCCACCCCTTTTGACCTTCTCAAGGACTTCAAGTCTCTAATGATCCTCTCCCTCTTCTGACTCATCCATCTCTCCCTCTCCCTCGAAACTCAGCAGCCTACAGACCTGCTTCCAGATTAAAACAAAAACAGAAAGCCCTCCGACCACCCCCTCCACCCTTTTTTCCTGCTTTCCCTCAGAGACAAACTTCTCTGCAACCCCTGCCTCCTTTCCTAAATTCCCGTCCATTCTCCAGCCCACTTCTAGCTGGCTTTGGCACCTACGGTCCCTCCCCTCCTCCCCTCCTCCCCTCCCCTCCCTCCCCTCCCTCCCCTCCCCTCCCCTCCCTCCCCTCCCCCCCTCCCCTCCCCTCCCCTCCCCCCTCCCCTCCCCTCCCCTCCCCTCCCCCCCTCCCCTCCCCTCCCCTCCCCTCCCCCCTCCCCTCCCTTCCCCTCCCCTCTCCCCTCCCTTCCCCTCCCCTCCCCTCCCCTCCCCTCCCCTCCCCTCCTCTCAGATTCACTCTTGTCAAGGTCACCAGGAATACCCCGTGCACAGTACAACAGGCACTTCCATGTCCTCGCGGGATGGGTCTTACCAGCTGCACTTGACACAGCTGATCCAGGGTGCTCCCCTCCCTTCCCTCCTGGGGCAAGCTCGTGGTTTTCCCACCTCCTCCCTCTGACCCTCCTGCCTCCTCCCTCTGACCCAGGGCACTCTCCTCCCTCCCTTCCTGGGACACGTGCATGGCTTTCCTGCCTCCTCCCTCTGACCCTCCTGCCTCCTTCCTCTGACCCAGGATGCTCTCCTCCCTCCTCTCCTGGAACACGCTCATGACTTTCCCACCTCCTCCCTGGCCACCTCTTCTCAATCTTCATTTCTGAATTTTCTTATTTCTATTCTCTGAATGTTGGCTTTCTGCATGGCTTGGCCCTGGGTCCCCCTCTAGCTAGACTCTCACGGGATGATCTCATCCGTGGCCAAGGTTTTTAACACAATCTAGAAGCTGAGACTCCCGTATTGCAACTCTGGTCTCACTGCCAACTCACATGTCTGTGGCCTGCTGGATACCCCTGTTCTGGCTCTTGGGCATTCCACACTTAGCGTTTCCTAAACCAGACTGTCCAGGGCCTTCCACATTGGTTTGTTCCCAGTCTCCCTTGGAGCAGGCACTGGTGCCAACCTTCCAGCCGGTGCCCGACTGCCAAGCTGGATTCCCTCCTCCTCCTCCCAAAACCCTCCCCTCCTCAGACCTCACTTTTTTCATCCTCGCATTGTCACCCTAGGCCAGGCCACCATCAGCTCCTGCCTGGACACTGTGACAGCCTTCTAAGTTATCAACGTCCCCCATTTTTCATGCTGCTGCCATTGAGATCTTTCTAGAATAAAAATCAAATCAAGCCAGTTCCTTGCTTAAAACCATTTCACGCTCCCTATTGCTCTTCAGGTGAAGCTAACCTCCTTAACTCGGTTTTCACAACCCTTCCCAGCCAGCCCCTCCCTGCCTCTCCCACCTCCAGTGCCACCCCCAGACCTCAAGCGATCCACCCACCTCAGCCTCTCAAAGTGCTGGGTGGTGGCTCATACCTGGCCGCCTCCTCCTCTTCCTCCTCCTCCTTCTCCTCCTCCCCCTCCTCATCTTCCTCCTTCTTCCTCCTTCTTCTATGAGTGGTCAGTTATTCCAATGATAGATTACAAAACTGGCTTCTGCCTTTCACAAATTAAATCATAACCCATGTCCTGGAAGTTTGAACGCAGCCTTGCCTAGTTTTCTTTCATTTATATTATTGTTATCACTACAGTTATTTGGGGTGGCCTGAGGACACGGCTGGAGCTGGAGTGTGGCTGTGACCTCTTCTTGACATCTCTCTGCACTACTATTAATGGTATCCCAAGTGCTGGGCACAGAGAAGGAGCTAGAGCAATATTTGATGAATAAATGGCTGGGCGCGGTGGCTCATGACTGTAATCCCAGAATTTAGGGAGGCCGAGGCAGGTGAATCACCTAAGGTCAGGAGTTCAAGACCAGCCTGGCCAACATAGTGAAACCCCATCTCTACTAAAAATACAAAAATTAGGCCAGGCGGAGTGGCACATGCCTGTAATCCCAGCTACTTGGGAGGCTGAGGCAGGAGAATCACTTGAACCTGGGAGGCGGAGGTTGCAGTAAGCTGAGATTGCGCCATGGCACTCCAGCCTGGGCAACAAGAGCAAAACTCCGTCTCAAAAAAGAAAAAAAAAAAAAAAATTAGCTGGGCATGGTGGAGCATGCCTGTAGTCCCAGCTACTCGGGAGGCTGAGGCAGGAGAATCGCTCGAACCCAGGAGGCAGAGGTTGCAGTGAGCCAAAATTGTGCCCTTTCACTCCAGCCTGGGTGATGAGAGCAAAACTCAGTCTCAAAAAAAAAAAAAAAAAGAATTTGATGAATAAATGAATGAACGAATGAAATCACTCTCAAACCAGAGCCTTGAGTTTCATGTTATTGGCCAGTGGTTAATTTTATCAGCACACACAAGACTCTCAGTCTCTAAATCGCGGAACTATAGGATGGCAGGATGGGAGAATCCCTGGACCACGCAGGGCCCAACCTCCAAATTTATCAGTTGAGCCAGCTAAGCCATTGCTCACCCACAGCAGGCAGGCTGCCTGTAGGATGTAAGAATGTGGAGGAGGAGAGGTGTGCAGGGGCCAGGTCTTACCTGACTTGTTGATTTTATTCTCAATACGATGAGAAGTCCCGGGAGACTTTAACATAATGCCTGATCTTCTTTTCTTTTCTTTTCTTTTCTTTTCTTTTCTTTTCTTTTCTTTTCTTTTAAGATCATTGCAATCCCTGCAAAACCAGATCCAGGACTGGAGAGAGAAAGTAAGGTATGGGCTGGGGGATCAACACACATTTGTGACATGCATTTGTGCCTCTTTAATGGCAAGGCCTAGGAGCACATGCCTGGGGTCAGCTTGCCATCGTGTGGCCAAACCTAAGGACTGCACATCTTCCATCTTGCTTTCCCCAGGGCTCCATGTAGTTGTGGAGACAGGATTTGGACCCAGGTCTCTCCTCCCACCGAAGTCCAGGGTCTACAGGCCTGAGTTCAAGTCCCGGTTCCTGCACTCCCAGCCATATGACCAAAGAGGATTCAGGTTCTGTCTCCAACTCATGGGGACAGCAACACACTCATCTCTCACAGTGAAGACCCAGTAAGATATGGCAGCTGTCAGCTGGGGGCGGTGGCTCACGCCTGTAATCCCAGCACTTTGGGAGGCCGAGGCAGGCGAATCACGAGATCAGGAGATCGAGACCATCCTGGCTAACACAGTGAAATCCCGTCTCTACTAAAAAATACAAAAAATTAGCCGGGCGTGGTGGCAGGAGCCTGTAGTCCCAGCTACTTGGGAGGCTGAGGCAGGAGAATTTCTTGAACCCTGGAGGCAGAGGTTGCAGTGAGCCGAGATTGCGCCACTGCACTCCAGCCTGGGTGACAGAGGGAGACTCCGTCTCAAAAAAAAAAAAAAAAAAAAAGAAAAGAAATGGCGGCTGTCACGGCATTTGGTAAAAACTCCTGTTTGGTTGGTGGGTATTATTTTTCTGAGGAATAAATAAGAACATCTTTCTTCACTGTTACCATAAAACCAGAAAATAAGATGCCCAGGTAGTTTGGATGCCTAATCCTAGATTTGGGGGATCATTAAGTCTGACCTCCCTTAGTCTCAGCTACTTGACAGGCTGAGGCAGGAGGATTGCTTGAACCCAGGAGGTGAAGGTTGCAGGGAGCTGAGATCTCACTGCTGCACTCCAGCCTGGGCAACAGAGCAAGACTCTGTCTCAAAAATAAATTAAAAATTTAAAATAAAAAAAAAATAGGCCAGGCGTGGTGGCTCATGCCTATAATCCTGGCACTTTGGGAAGCCGAGGCAGGTGGATCACAAGCTCAGGAGACTGAGCCCATCCTGGCCAACATGGTGAAACCCTGTCTCTACTAAAATACAAACAAAACAAAACAAAACAAAAACAGCCCAGTGTGCCTGTAGTTCCAGCTACTTGGGAGGCTGAGGGAGGGGAATCCCTGAACCCAGGAGGCGGAGGTTGCAGTGAGGCCAGATTGCACCATTGCACTCCAGGCTGGCTACAAAGCGAGACTCAAAAAAAAAAAAAAAAAAAAAAAAAGGCCAGGCACAGTGGCTCAAGCCTGTAATTCCAGCACTTTGGGAGGCTGAGGCAGGAAGGTTGCCTGAGCTCAGGAGTTTGCCACCAGCCTGGACAATATGGTGAAACCCCATCTCTTAAAAAAAAAAAAAGAAAAAAAAAAATTAGCTGAGCGTGGCGGCATGTGCCTGTGGTCCCAGCTACTCAGGAGGCTGAGGCAGGATAATTGCTTGAACCCGGGAGGCAGAGGTTGCAGTGAGCCGAGATCGCACCACTGCACTCCAGCCCGGGGGACAGACTGAGACGCCATCTCAAAAAAAAAAAAAATAGGGGCTGGGTACAGTGGCTCACACTTGTAATCGCAGCACTTTGGAAGAGGACTGCTTGAGGCCAGGAATTTGAGACCAGTCTGGGAACCATGGTAGACCCCCATCTCTATTAAAAAAAAAAAAAAATTATAATAAATAAGGAAATGTCTAACCACTTTATCTTAGGGAGGAAGAAACTGAGGCTCAGAGAAAACAAGGTAGAAAACCAGACTTCTCGGGCCGGGTGCGGTGGCTCACACCTGTAATCCCAGCACTCTGGGAGGCCAAGGCAGGTGGATCACCAGTCGGGAGTTCGAGACCAGCCTGACCAAGGTGGAGAAACCCCGTCTCTACTAAAAACACAAAATTAGCTGGGCATAGTGGTGCGTGCCTCTCGTCCCAGCTACTTGGGAGGCTGAGGCAGAAGAATCACTTGAACTCGGGAGGCAGAGGTTGTGGTGAGCTGAAATTGTGCCATTGTACTCCAGCCTGGGCAACAAGAGCGAAACTCCGTCTCAATAAATCATAATAATAATAATAATAAAAGAAAGAAAGCAAGACTTCTCAAGGCTCTGTTCAAAATGCAGGACTTCCGCTCCCTAGGTTAGCAGTGAGCCCAAGGCTCACTGGACAGGCTGGACGGTTTTGGGGGCTGGAGGTCCCAGGCAGGCACTCCAGAATGAGATTCAGAAACAGGGCCAGTGAGGACAGAAGCCAGGGCCCTTTGGAAGCCCAGCTCCTTCTTCCTGCTAATGAACAGGCATCCAGAGAGCCTGTGAGCGGGGCTGTGTGCTCCAGGCCATGTTCCAGGTGTACAGAATTTCAGGCATTTAGTGAAGATCTTGCCCAATACTTTTTTGCTTCACAGGAGAGGAAGCTGAGATCCTGAAAGAGGTGGGGCCCGGCCAGGGGTCACTCAGCAATTTTCAGTAGCTGCTCCCTACTGGGGAACTGTGTGTCTGAGGTCGTGGCCATCTGTCCAAAGAGCTTCTTCTGACCAAAGAGCTCATTTTCCTAGTGGGACCACAGAGGAATGTATTTTATAACCTTATTTCATCATCCCAGCAGCCTTGCAGGGAGGTTTATTTCCATTTTGCAAATGAGGAATCCGAGGCTCAGGGAGGTGACGTGACCTGCGCAAGGCTGGGAGAGGTGGGTGAGGACTTGACCTGTCTCCACTGGTCTCCGGACCCTGCGCTTACAGCTGCTCCCGTGCCGTACTGCAAGAATCTTTGAGCTTCTCAGGAGGGTTAATAAAGGGTGTGAGAAAGGACAGATCTCCAGGAGGGTCATCTTCAGAGTTTACCTCTCTGTGTTCTAGAGATAACCAACGACCCTCACGTGTCGCTTTTTGGCAGAGGAAATGAAGAATTCAAGACAGTGGGCACTGGGCACCCACAGAGTTTATTCAAGCAGCCGAAGCTCCTGCCTCAGAACCTTGGCACGGTTAGGGCCCAAATAAGGGTCTTTTCCTTCTCTCTTTGAACATAGCCTTGCCTAATTTTGTTTCATTTATATTATTGTTATCACGACAGTTATTTGGGGTGGCCACCCCCATCTCACAGCTGCTCCCACCCCTCCCTGCCATAGAAACAGAGGAGGGAAGGCCCAGCGGCTCCAGTGTGAGGGAAGAGACCTGACTGCACCTGCGCTGTGTCTTCTCCGTCCACAGTACACCCATGGGAAGAGGAGTCGGGGCATCCCTTGCTGGAAATACCCCAGCCCTGAAGGATGCTGGCAACACCCACCATTTAATTCAGAACAAAAAGTCCGCTCCAGCCGGGCGCGGTGGCTCAAGCCTGTAATCCCAGCACTTTGGGAGGCCGAGACGGGCGGATCACTAGGTCAGGAGATCGAGACCATCCTGGCGAACACGGTGAAACCCCGTCTCTACTAAAAAATACAAAAAAATAGCCGGGCGAGGCGGCGGGCGCCTGTAGTCCCAGCTACTCAGGAGGCTGAGGCAGGAGAATGGCGTACACCCGGGGGGCGGAGCTTGCAGTGAGCTGAGATCCGGCCACAGCACTCCAGCCTGGGTGACAGAGCCAGACTCCGTCTCAAAAAAAAAAAAAAAAAAAAAAAAAAAAGTCCGCTCCAGGGGCCCATGAGAGTGTCAAAAAGAACAAGGTGGGTGGGTTGGGGGGAAACATCGCCGAGGGGCTACCGAGGCCTGGATCCCCAGTAGATGTAGGTCCACAGCCCCACCCCGACCACCGGCCGGCCCTCCTGAGTATCTGACTGTGGGACTACTTGGCATCCACTCGAAGAGACCAGCCTGGGGCATCACTCCCTGCGCCCCAACCCCTGTGGACACTCTCTCGGGAGCATTTCTAACTAGGCCTGGGTGTGTGAAACAAGAGGAATCCTTTTGCAGAAGGCAGGCTGGACCTGGGAGAAAAGTTCTCCATGGATGGAGAAGTGAGGGGATAAAGGATGATGAACTTAGCGGTTTTCTTTCCTGTTCACATTGTCTCTAGGTTCTTTGGAACCAGGGGTCATCTTTTACCTCCCACAGTAACTCATGTCTGCCTTAGAATTATTTCCAACCGGCCGGGCGCGGTGGCTCAAGCCTGTAATCCCAGCACTTTGGGAGGCCGAGACGGGCGGATCACGAGGTCAGGAGATCGAAACCATCCTGGCTAACACGGTGAAACCCCGTCTCTATTAAGAAATACAAAAAAAAAACTAGCCGGGCGAGGTGGCGGGCGCCTGTAGTCCCAGCTACTCGGGAGGCTGAGGCCGGAGAATGGCGTGAACCCGGGAGGCGGGGCTTGCAGTGAGCTGAGATCCGGCCACTGCACTCCAGCCTGGGCGACAGAGCGAGACTCCGTCTCAAAAAAAAAAAAAAAAAAAAAAAAAAAAAAGAATTATTTCCAACCCCTCAAGTCCAGTTGAAGATCTTTGTAGGATCTGTACATTCACACTTTAGTTACTGACACCCCACAAACTACAAACCATAACAAAATGCACCTGCTGCAAACATCTGAAACGTTTTCTTTGTTTTGTTTCGTTTTGTTTTGTTTGAGACAGAATCTCATTCTGTTGCATAGGCTGGAGTGCAGTGGTGTGATCTCAGCTCATTGCAACTTCTACCTCCTGGGTTCAAGTGATTCTCCCGCCTCAGCCTCCCGGGTAGCTGGGATTACAGGCATGCACCACCACGTCCAACTAATTTTTGTATTTTTAGTAGAGATGGGGTTTCACCATGTTGGCCAGTCTGGTCTCGAACTTCTGACCTCAGGTGATCTGCCTGCCTTGGCCTCCCAAAGTGCTTGGATTACAAGCGTGAGCGCCGCGCCTGGCCAACATTTTCTCTGCTGTAAAATGTTTTAAAATGTATAACTGAGTTTTGCCAGCTGCATATAGTTCAATGTGTTCTTGTGATTCAAACTTTATTATGTTTTTATGTAAAGCTATAGCAAGAATCCAAAAACATCCTATACATCTGGAAGTTTAAAGACAAGCCTCTAAATAAGTCAGGATCAAAGAGGAAATCACAATGTAAATGGGAAAATACTTAGAACTGAAGGACAATGAAAACCCTACCTAGTTAAATGTGTGGCAGGCAGGTAAGCTTGTACCTAAGAGAAAATATATGGCCTTAAATAAAAGCACACATATAATCAGGAGGAAAGACTAAAAGATAATGAGTTAAAGATTCAACTCAACAAATTAGAAAAGAACACCAGAGTAAATCCAAAGAAAATGAAAGAGAATGATAAAAATAATAGTACAAGGCCGGGCGCGGTGGCTCAAGCCTGTAATCCCAGTACTTTGGGAGGCCGAGGCGGGTGGATCACGAAGTCAGGAGATCGAGACCATCCTGGCTAACATGGTGAAACCCCGTCTCTACTAAAAATACAAAAAACTAGCCGGGCGTGGTGGCGGGCGCCTGTAGTCCCAGCTACTCGGAGGCTGAGGCAGGAGAATGGCGTAAATCCGGGAGGCGGAGCTTGCAGTGAGCCGAGATCGCGCCACTGCACTCCAGCCTGGGTGACACAGCGAGACTCCATCTCAAAAAAAAAAAAAAAAAAATAGTACAAATTGATTAGAATGCACTCAGAGTATCAACAAAACCAGAAGCTGGCTCTTTGAAAATGAAGACAAATAACTGAGACTCTGATGATATTATTTATGGAAAAAAAAGAAAATGTATACATTTTATGAATGAAAACAGAGTCACTACAGACATGGTAGAGATTAAAAAATAAAAGAACAAGCCAAGCACACTGGCACATGCCTCTAATCCCAGCTATTTGGGAGGCTGAGGCAGGAGATCACGTGAGACTCGGAGTTTGAGGCTGCAGTGAGCTGTGATCATGCCACTGCACTCCAGTGTGGGTGACAGAAGGGGACCCTGTCTCTGAGAAGTAAATACATAGAGATAAGGTGAAGAGATATGGTAGAAGGCGAGAGCGTGTGTGAAGGAGGAACTGCCAAACACTTAGAAAACCATCAGATCTCCTGAGAACAGCATGGGGGAAGTCACCGCCATCATCCAATTTCCTCCTCCCCTGACACGTTGGGATTACAGGTCTCTCCCTTCACATGTGGGGATTACAATTTAAGATGAGATTTGGGTGGGGACACAAAGTCAAACCATTTCACTCCCCATCTCATTTGTTTTTATTTTGAGACTGAACGTCACTCCGTCACCCAGGCTGGAGTGCAGTGGCGTGATCTCAGCTCACTACAACCTCTGCCTCCTGGGGTCAAGCAATTCTCCTGCTTCAGCCTCCCAAGTAGCTGGGATTACAGGCATATGCCACCACATCTGCCTAATTTTTGTATTTTTAGTAGAGATGGGGCTTCACTATGTTGGTCAGGCTGGTCTCCAACTTCTGGGCTCATGTGACCCACCCACCTTAGCCTCCCAAGGTGCTGGGATTACAGGTGTGAGCTACCTCACCCAGCCCCCATCGAATTTAGTGAGGGTAGATTCATCCTTAGTACAATACCAGAGAGGACAGAAACAAACACCATGACCAATATTGCTCAGGAACACGGTTCAAAAATCCTACATAAAGTATCATTAAGCGAAATGGAACTAAATATGGAGAACATATATTTTGCGTTCCCTCTGGGGAAGTCCCTGGGACAAGTGGGGCAGCAACCTGGCTGGGAGCTGGTGCTCATATCGTCAGGGTGCCTGGGAGATCCAGTGGCCCAGTAGTTCAGGGGATTTGCTGCACATAGGGTGATGGAGAAAATAAGTCAACATATGGAGGATTTCTGGGATCCAATTTCTTACTTTCAGAGAAAAAAAAAAAGTCCAATTATGGAAGGAGGAAATGCTAGAATGAATCCTGGGGAGCTTTTGGAATGGTAAGAATTAATATGAATGTGTTTTTCCATGTAAATATATAAAACAATAGACGTAAATGTGCACACACTCACACCCATACCCCAGTAGTAATGAGCACACCTAGTAGCCAGATCTTTGTTTCTAAACACCAGAAACCAGACCTTTGGGAGGTCAAGGCGGGATAATCCCTTGAAGCTAGAAATTTGAGACCAGCCTGAGCAACGCGGCAAGACCCCATCTCTACAAGAATTTTTTTTAGTTAGCTGGGTGTGGTGGTGTGTGCCTGTAGTCCTAGCTACTCAGGAGGTTTATGGAGGAGGATTGCCTGAGTCCTGGAGTTTGAGGCTGCAGTGAGCGACAATTGTGCCACTGCACTCCAGTCTGAGCACAGTGAGACCTTGTCTCGAAAAAGAATAAACTGCCTAAACAAAAGTTGATCCTTCAGGCTGGGCAGAGACTTCAGGTAACTGCAGCCCTAAGCTGCTCCTGAATTTGTGATCCATGGAAACTCTGTGGGCAATACATATGTATTGTTTTAAGCCACTAAGTTTTGGGTAACTTGTTTGCACAATAGAAAACTAATGTGCGTGGAAATACAAGTGACCAAGGAATTGCTTATTGCTTTTTTTATGGTCTTCATCTCTCCCACTGCTCATTTCCCCATCATCCCCTGACTTTGGCCATCTGCACCCCAGTTGCCCTCAACCAAGCTCCACTCAAGCTCCACTGTTTAAGCTGGGTTTGTACTGTCGGGGTTCCCTTGCTGACGGCTCTCCCCATGAGACTCTGATTTTCCCCAAGACAGACCTTCTTCCTCCTTTTCCTTTTTATGTGGAGCAGCAGGGTCCCTAGTGTTGGGCAAAGACCCTGGCAAACCGTGGGCAGTTAGAACTGCCAGTGGGAGGAGTTACACACAATCATAATTGAGGACCCAGTGATGGTTGGATTGATGCTGACTGCCAGACGCCGTGCTGAATTCTGCAAACCCTAAATTCTAGACTAGGGGTTCTCAAAGTGCACTCTCCACCCGAGCAGCATCAGTATCCCGAAATTCCTGGGCCTCACCCCAGACCTACTGAATCAGAAACTCTAAGGGTCGATGCTAGCAATCCATGGCTTAACAATTTCTCTGGGTGCTTCCGGTCCACATTTACATTTGAGAGCCACCGTTCTAGAGTTTGAGAAGACAATGAATTAGGGCAAATGGGTCAATTCCCAGCAGAGAGAAAGAAGAATCTTTTCTGAGGCCCACACTGAATTCCAGCTCTTTCCTGGGCTGATGTCACCATTGTCCTTCACGGGGTGGGTCCACATTTCCAGTCGCCCACCTGGGGAGCTGGTGCAGCACAGAATGTGCTTCAGGCTCAAATCCCAGCTTTTTTCCTGTTTTAAATTTTGACTTTATTTACTTTTGTTTTTCCAAGTGGGACTTCATGTGACTTATTGGGTAGCTATTTCTTTTTTTTTTTTTTTTGAGACGGAGTCTTGCTCTGTCACCCAAGCTGGAGTGCAGTGGCACGATCTCGGCTTGCTGCAACCTCCGCCTCTTGGGTTCATGCCATTCTCCTGCCTCAGCCTCCCCAGTAGCTGGGACTACAGGCACCCGCCACCACACCTGGCTAATTTTTGGTATTTTTAGTAGAGACGGGGTTTCACCATGTTAGCCAGGATGGTCTCGATTTCCTGACCTCATGATCTGCCCATCTCAGCCTCCCAAAGTGCTGGGATTACAGGTGTGAGCCACCGTGCCCGGCCCTTATTGGGTAGCTATTTCTTCCTTCACTGATAGGAAAATAATAGCTTCTAGCATCTACCAAATCTGCATGTCTGTTTAGCTGTTCACTCCCTTGTCTACTGAATTTTTAAATTTATTTTTGAACTAGGACCCTATTATTGGTTTTCAGAAAAATCTTGTTTTCAGAATAATGTTAGAAATGAGAAACATTATTTCAAAAATGTTAGACAGCTGGGTGTGGTGGTGCCTGCCTGTAGTCCTAGCCACTCTGCAGGCTGAGGCAGGAGAATCACTTGAGCCCAGGAGTTTGAGGCTGCAGCAAGCCATGATCGCACCACTGCACTCCAGCCTGGGCAACAGAGAGAGACCCTGTCTCTATAAAAAAAAATTAAGAAGTTGGACAACATTAAAACAACACATGGCCGGCCACAGTGGCTCACGCTTGTAATCCCAGCACTTTGGGAGGCAGAGGTGGGTGGATCATGAGGTCAACAGATCGAGACCAGCATGGCCAACATGGTGAAACCCTGCCTCTACTAAAAATAAAAAAATTAACAGGGCATGGTGGCAGGCACCTGTAAGCCCAGCTACTTGGGAGGCTGGGGCAGGAGAATCACTTGAACCCGGGAGGCAGAGGTTGCAGTGAGCCGAGATTGTGCCACTGGACTCCAGCCTGGGTGAAAAGAGCAAGACTCCATCTCAAAAAAAAAAAAAAAAATTATAATAAAATAAATATATAAAACACACGGTAATTTCACCCCTTCTCACCCAATCCTGGGTCCCCTGAGGCAGAGGACTGGGTTAGGATTCTTCCTAGGACAATTATGGAGCCAGTGCGCAGCCCAGGGCCAGCATTTTAAAGGCTAGGCCCAGCCTGAGGACCAACAGTGGGGAAGTTTCCAGATTGTCCCCAAGCTTCTGGGTGGTCTTGACCCTTTAGTTGAGAAGATGGGCCCTCCTGACATTTGGGAAAGCCATCTGCACCTTTTTTCCTTCACCAGCTCACTGCAAGCTAAGAGCACGCTCTCAGTGGGGTTCACACCCACATTGCAGCGTCTGCCTTGTAGGTGCCCAGGGAGGTCCACAATCCCCTGTTTAGAAAGCAGTGTTGAGGCCGGGCGCGGTGGCTCACGCCTGTAATCCCAACACTTTGGGAGGCCGAGGTGCGTGGATCACCTGAGGTCAGGAGTTCAAGACCAGCCTGATCAACATGGAGAAATCCCATCCCTACTAAAAATACAAAATTAACCGGGTGTGGTGGCGCACGCCTGTAATCCCAGCTACTCGGGAGGCTGAGGCAGGAGAATTGCTTGAACCTGGCGGGGCAGAGGTTGCGGTGAGCCGAGATCATGCCATTGCACTCTAGCCTGGGCAACAAGAGCGAAACTCTGTCTCAACAAAAAGAAAAGAAAAGAAACAGAAGGCCGGGCGCGGTGGCTCAAGCCTGTAATCCCAGCACTTTGGGAGGCCGAAACGGGCAGATCACGAGGTCAGGAGATCGAGACCATCCTGGCTAACACGGTGAAACCCCGTCTCTACTAAAAAATACAAAAAACTAGCCCGGCGAGGTGGCAGGCGCCTGTAGTCCCAGCTACTCGGGAGGCTGAGGCAGGAGAATGGCATAAACCTGGGAGGTGGAGCTTGCAGTGAGCTGAGATCCGACCACTGCACTCCAGCCGGGGCGACAGAGCGAGACTCCGTCTCAAAAAAAAAAAAAAAAAAAAGAAAAGAAACAGAAAGCAGCAGTGTTGATGCCCAGCCTGAAGGAGAGGCTAGTCCCAATCCTAAGAGGAAACAGGGAAAACCAGAGAGGAAAGTCAGGCCCATGGGGTTTCTGCCCTTTAGGGAGTTCCCAGATCAGAGGTTGAGAACTTTTGGGGATCCAGACTCTCCCAAGGAAGACCGGAAAATGCTGGTCCCTTCTCAGGAGAAAAAGGAACACAGGAAACCGAGGTTTTACCCACAGTGTCATGGCCTTCTCGGATTGCTGAGGCCCATTTTCCCAGGTTCTGGGTTCAGAAATCTTCTCTAGTCCCGGGCTGCGTGGTGGCTCACGCCTGTAATCCCAGCACTTTGGGAAGCCAAGATGGAGGATCGCTTGAGACCAGAGTTCAGGACCAGCCTGGGTAGCATAGTGAGACCTCGTCTGTACACAAAGTAAAAATGAATAAGTAAATTTTAAAAAAAGAGAGAGAGACCGGGCACGGTGGCTCACGCCTGTAATCCCAGCACTTGGGAGACCGAGGCAAGTGGATCACGTGGTCAGGAGTTCACGATCAGCCTAGCCAAGATGGTGAAACCCCGTCTCTACTAATAATACAAAAATTAGCTGGGCATGGTAATGCACACCTGTAGTCCCACCTACTCGGGAAGCTGAGGCAGGAGAATCGCTTGGACCCAGGAGGTGAAGGTCGCAGTAAGCCGAGATCACGCAGTTGCACTCCAGTCTGGGCAACAGAGTGGGACTCCATCTCAAAATAAATAAATAAATAAATAAATAAATAAATAAATAAATATCTAATCTAGAGACAGGGATCCGTGTGTGTGTGCATGTGTGTGTGTGTGTGAGATAGAAGGAGGGAGGGACACGGGCCAGGCACGATAGCTCACGCCTATAATCCCAGCACTTTGGGAGGCCAAGGCAGGCGGATTACCTGAGGTCAGGAGTTCAAGATCAGCCTGGCCAACATGGTGAAACCCTGTCTTTACTAAAAAATTAGCTGAGTGTGGTAGAGTGCGCCTGTAATCCCAGCTACTTGGGAGGCTGGGCAGGAGAATCGCTTGAACCTGGGAAGAAGAGGTTGCGGTGTGCTGAGACGGGACCATTGCACTCCAGCCTGGGCGACAGAGCAAGGCTCTGTCTCAAAACAAAACAAAGCAAAACAAAAAAAGGAGTGGGGGTGCTGGGGAGAGAGAGAGGCAGGCTACTTTGTAGAATCCCCTTTCTCTGTTAGGTTTTTGGAGCTCATTTTTTATTTCATTTATTTATTTATTTATTTATTTATTTATTTTTGAGATGGAGTCTTGCTCTTGTTGCCTAGGCTGGAGTACAGTGACACGATCTCAGCTCACTGCAACCTCCACCTCCCAGGTTCAAGTGATTCTCCTGCTTCAGCCTCTGGAGTAGCTGGGATTACAGACATGCGCCATCACGCCTGGCTAATTTTTTTGTAATTTTTGTAGAGATGGGGTTTCACCATGTTGGTCAAGCTGGTCTCGATCTCCTGACCTCAGGTGATTCACCCACCTCAGCCTCCCAAGTGCTGGGATTACAGGTGTGAGCCACTGTGCCCGGCCTATTTTTTATTTTATTTTATTATCATTATTTTTTTGAGAAGGAGTTTTGTTCTTGTGGCAGGATCTCAGCTCACTGCAACCTCTGCCTCCTGGGTTCAAGTGATTCTCCCGCCTCAGCCTACTGAGTAACTGGGATTATAGGCCTGCACCACCACACCCAGCTAATTTTTTGTGTTTTTAGTAGAGATGGGGTTTCATCTCGTTGGCCAGGCTGGTCTCAAACTCCTGACTTCAGGTCATCTGTCCGCCTTGGCCTCCCAAAGTGCAGGGATTACAGGCATGAGCCATTGCGTCCGGTTGGTCTTTGGAGCTTATTTTCAAGCCTCTCACAAAGTCCACTCCTCCTCACCACCCCATTAACTCTCTCGTTGTGTTTGCTGCTATCTGGAGTGCCATTCCTGTCTTTCTCCTTCTCCTAGAAGTTTTATGCAATCCATAGAACAATGCAGAAGTGGCGGGGGGTTGGGGGAGGATTAGGAGGAGGAAGAGGAGGAGAAGGAGGAGGAAGGGAGAATGAACTGCTCCCAGTTCTCTGGCATGTATCCTGCCCCTTGCTTCATGTTCATGAGAAACATTTTATAGCATATTTACAGCTACTTAGATGCAGATACAATGTATCCATGGAAATAATCCTTGCAGGATACACAATTTGTTGTGTAAGTTAAGGAATAAAATGTCAGAAGGATGAATTATGTGCCCAGTGACATACAGCAACGGCATAGTTGAGATTAGCCTGGTTATCCCAATCACTCCTGCTCTTTCCCAAGAAAATGAGTGAGGAATGTGCCCCAGCTCCTCCATGCCTAACCTCAGTGCTGAGATGTACTGAGCACCTACTATGTGCCAGGCACTGCACTGAGCTCTTTATCCAATTAGATCTCATTGTTTCACCGCAACAAATTGCAAGGCAGTTACTGTATCATCCTAATTCTATAAATGGAAACAGTAAAGCTCAGAGAGATACATTAATAACTCAACCACTGTTACCCAGCCTGGGAGTGGCAGGGAAGGGATCTGAACCCAGGTAACCTAGCTTCAGAGACTGTGGGCTTCACCACTGCTTTCTATTGGCAACCTTCAGATAGTTTCTTTCTCTTGAATATTTGGTATATTTGTTTCTATTGCTGCTTCAACAAATAAGCACAAACAACACAGAGTTACTCGCTTACATTTCTAGAAGGCAGAGGTTTAAAATGGATTGGCGGGGCTGGGTGCAGTGGCTCACGTCTGTAATCCCAGCACTTTGGGAGGCAGAGGCGGGCGGATCACGAAGTCGGGAGATCGAGACCATCCTGGCCAACATGGCGAAACTCAGTATGTACTAAAATACAAAAACTTAGCTGGGCGTGGTGGCGGGCGCCTGTAGTCCCAGCTACTTGGGAGGCTGAGGCAGGGGAATCTCTTGAACCCCGGGGACGGAGTTTGCAGTGAGCCGAGATGGCACCACTGCACTCCAGCCTGGTGACAGAGTAAGACTCCATCTCAAAAAAAAAAAAAAAGGATTGGTAGGACTATATTCCTTCTATTCCTTCTGGTGGCTTTAGAGGAGGATCCATTTCCTTGCCATTTCCAGCTTTTAAAAGCTGCCTGCATTCCTTGGCTCCTGGTGGTCACCTCCATCTTTCCAGACATCACTCCAGCCTCTGCTTCCATCTTCACCTCTCCTCCTCTGACTCAGATCCTCCTGCCTCTCCGTCCTGGAAGGCCCCCTGTGATTACACTGGGCCTGCCCAGATAGTCTGGGATAATCTTCCCATCTCAAGATCCTTAATTTACTCCTATCTGTAAGATCCCTTCGCCATGTTAGGTAATATATCTATAGATTGCAGGGATTTGGATATGGACAGCTTTTGGGGGCTATTATTGGTTCTACCACATTTGGCTGTTTCTATTTTGTAGACTAATAACAAAAAACATTTTTGAGTGCCTTCATAGACTTTAATTCCATTAGCTTAATTCCACCCGAAAAACTTGTCGATCAAGCAAAACTAGGTTATTTGGACTTCCTGCAGTAAAGGAGAACACCACGTCAACAGATTCAAATTAGGGAAATTAGGGAATGGTATTTACGGGTTTAAAATCGCAGCTCTGGCTGGATGATTTTAAAGCAAGTCTTGCAAGGCAGGAAACTGGTTGGGAGTGGGGAGTTTCTGACAGACAGCTTTGGAATGGTGGGCCCAGGGTTTTGAAGTCACATCTGATGCATAATCTTATCTTCCAGGGCAGGTATTTTTTTGGAGCAAGAAGTGAAATGACTTTTGCTTGTCTTGATATTGCTTAACCCAAGGATTATGTTGGTTTTAGTCCTTGCTAATTACAATAATAGTATTTTTTTCGGGACTCAGTCTCACTCTGTTGCCACGCTGGAGTGCAGTGGTGCGATCTTGGCTCACTGCAACCTCCGACTCCCTGGTTCAAGTGATTCTCCTGCCTCAGCCTCCCAAGTAGCTGGGATTACAGGCACATACCACAATGCCCAGCTAAATTTTTGTATTTTTATTAGAGACAGGGTTTCACCATGTTGGCCAGGATGGTCTCGATCTCCTGACCTTGTGATGCACTCGCTTCGGCCTACCAAAATGCTGGAATTACAAGCGTAAGCCACCGTACCCAGCCATAATTTCTGTTTTTTAGAGCACCTCCTACAGGCCAGGCAACTTTGAATACATTTTGACAATTACAACAATGCTGCAAGGCAGGTATTTCAACTTAATCTCAGTATGGCACAATAACTCCCCTCTTGGATTTTGGAGTCAAAAAGTCTTGGATAAAAATCCTGGCTCCTCCACCTACTTGCCAGGTGAATGGGCAGGTTAGTTCTCTGGGTGAGTCTCTGAATCTTCATCTGTAAAATCAGGATAATGTTTCCCATTTCAAGTGTGTAGGAGTGTGCACACTGTGTGCCCACATGAGTAGGGGGACCATGCTTCCCTGTCATTGTTTTCATTTTGGTTTGCTTTGTTTAAGACAGAGTCTTGCTCTATCGCCAGGCTGGAGTGCAGTGGTGCAATCTCAGCTCGCTGCAACCTCTGCCTCCCAGGTTCAAGCGATTCTCCTGCCTCAGCCTGTCTAGTAGCTGGAATTACAGGTGCATGCCACCATGCCCAGTTAATTATTTATTTATTTATTTATTTTTGAGACAGAGTTTCACTCTGTTGCCAGGTTGGAGGGCAGTGGGGCGAACTTGGCTCACTGCAACCTCGGCCTCCCGAGTTCAAGCGATTCTCCTGCCTCAGCCTCCTGAGTAATCGGGACTACAGGCACATGCCACCATGCCCAGCTAATTTTTGTATTTTTAGTAGAGATGGGGTTTCACCATGTTGGCCAGGATGGTCTCGATCTCTTGACCTCATGATCTGCCTGCCTCAGCCTCCCAAAGTGCTGAGATTACAGGCATGAACCACTGCACCTGGCCATTTTTATTTATTTATTTTTTTTCTTTTTAGTAGAGATGGGGTTTTATCATGTTGGCCAGGCTGGTCTTGAACTCCCGGGCTCAAGTGACCCACCTGCCTCAGCCTCCCAAATTGCTGGGATTACAGGTGTGAGCCAGTGCACCTGGCCCCCTGTTATTGTTAGTAGTGTCCTTTCTTTTGAGATGGAATCTTGCTTTGTCACTTAGGCTGGAGTGCAGTGGTGCAATCTTGTTTCACTGCAACCTCCGATGCCTGGGGTTCAAGCGATTCTCCTGCCTCATCCTCCTGAGTAGCTGGGATAACAGACGTGTGCCACCACACGGAGTCTTGCTCTGTTGCCCAGGTTGGAGTGCAGTGGCACGATCTCTGCTCACTGCAACCTCTGCCTCCTGGGCTCAAGGGATTCTCCTGCCTTAGCCTCCCAAGTAGCTGGGAGTACCAGCACCTACCACCACGCCTGGCTAATTTTTGTATTTTTAGTAGAGATGGGGTTTCAGAATCTTGGCCAGGCTGGTCTTGAACTCCTGACCTCGTGATCCAACCCGCTTGGCCTCCCAAAGTGCTGGGATTACAGGTGGGAACCACCATGCCCAGCCATGTCCTTTTATTATTCTCAAAAGAGTCCTTCCTTGGATGATGAATTACATGGGCACAGTTCCAATAAGGTGAGGCTATGCTTATTACTTTTACTCAATAGGTGAAAGGGGATGGATCAGAGAGCTTAGGTGACATGCTTAGGGCTGCGCGGCTAATTGGGAAGAATTCTCCAAGTTAAAGCTGCATAGCAGACCAGGTGCTACCCTTCTGCCTGGAACAACTCAGCACAATGCCAGACTTTGTAACTATATATTTGTGTGATTTGTTTCTATTTTGATGTTTTGGTTTTTGTTTGTTTGTTTTGAGACGGAGTCTGGCTCTGTCGCCCAGGCTAGAGTGCAGTGGCATGATCTCGGCTCACTGCAAGCTCCGCCTCCTGGGTTCATGCCATTCTCTTGCCTTAGCCGACCCAGTAGCTGGGACTACAGGTACCCACCAATTTTTCCATCTTTAGTAGAGATGGGGTTTCACTGTGTTAGCCAGGATGGTCTCAATCTCCTGATCTTGTGATCCGCCCGCCTCGGCCTCCCAAAGTGCTGGGATTACAGGCGTGAGCCACCGCGCCCGGCCTTTGATGTTTTTAATTGAGACAGAATCTTGTTCTGTTGCCCAGGCTGGAGTGCAGTGGTGTGATCGGTTCACTGCAGCCTCAACTTCCTAGGCTCAAACAATCCTACTCCTCAAGCTTCCCAAGTAATTGGAACTATAGGCATGCATCACCATGCCCAGCTAATTTTTGTATTTTTTGTAGAGACAGGGTTTTACCATGTTGCTTAGGCTGGTCTCAACTCCTGGCCTCAAGCAGTCCACCCACCTCAGCCTCCCAAAGTGCTGTGATCATAGGGTTAAGCCACTGTGGCTGGTCCATTTATGTTATTTTTATTTTTTTAATTTTTTTATTTTTTGAGACGGAGTCTTGCTCTGTAGCCCAGGCTGGAGTGCAGTGGCCGGATCTCAGCTCACTGCAAGCTCCGCCTCCCGGGTCCACGCCATTCTCCTGCCTCAGCCTCCTGAGTAGCTGGGACTACAGGCGCCCGCCAGCTCGCCCGGCTAGTTTTTTTTGTATTTTTTAGTAGAGATGGGGTTTCACCGTGTTAGCCAGGATGGTCTCGATCTCCTGACCTCGTGATCCACCCATCTCGGCCTCCCAAAGTGCTGGGATTACAGGCCTGAGCCACCGCGCCCGGCCATTTATGTTATTTTTAAATTAAACCTGTCTTCCACCAGGCACCGTGGCTCACAACCTGTAATCTCAGCACTTTGGGAAGCTGAGGTGGGCGGATCACTTGAGGTTAGGAGTTCAAGCCCAGCTTGGCCAACATGTTGAAACCCCGTCTCTACTAAAAATACAAAAATTAGCTGGGCACGGTGGCACGTGCCTGTAATCCCAGCTACTTGGGAGGCTGAGGCAGGAGAATTACTTGAATCTGGGAGGCAGAGGTTGCAGTGAGCCGAGATTGTGCCATTGCACTCCAGCCTAGGTGACAGAGCAAGACTCTGTCTCAGAAAAACAACCAAAAACAAACAAACAAAAAAAAACCAAAAAGCAAAACCAACAAACAAGCAAACAAAAAACTTGTCTTTTGTGTTAGATCAGGAGCCCCACCAGGATCCGCAAAAGGTGTGCTTCCTTCGTGACCGTGCAGTGGTACCAGCAACAGTGGGGAGCGTGTAGTGTATCCTCACCGAGGTTTGTGACCCACGTGGAAATGCCTGGCAGGCTCCCAGGTAAGTGTTCTAGAAAGGGAGCAACTATATCCATGGCTGCTTTTCCTGAGACACAGCCCTAGAGGCCTCAGAGGCTGTCCCACTCCAGCCAGCAGGAGCTTACCCCGTAACCAAAAGGCCTGCTCCCACTGTGCCTTCATCATCACCAGCCTGCAGGAACTCCGCTCCCTGTAAATACTCAAGAATTGGTGAGAGCAAGGACGCGGTGGCTCATGCCTGTAATCCCAGCACTTTGGGAGGCTGAGGCAGGTGGATCACGCGGTCAAGAGATCGAGACCATCCTGGCCAACATGGTGAAACCCCATCTCTACTAAAAATACAAAAATTAGCTGGGCGTGGTGGTGGGCACCTGTAGTCCCAGCTACTCAGGAGGCTGAGGCAGGAGAATTGCTTGAACCTGGGAGGCAGAAGTTGCAGTGAGCCATCGCGCCACTGCACTCCAGTCTGGTGACAGAGTGAGACTCTGTCTCAAAAAAAAAAAAAAAAAAATTGGTGAGGAAGAGATCATTCATCATTGTCACTGTATTTGATAAGCATCCATCTCCCACAGCTGGGCAGACACAAGACGGGGGAGAAATTCTGGCCATGCACTGGGCGCTCTCAGGTAGGGTTTATATGCCTGGCTAGGTCCTGGTTCCAAATGTCCCCCAGCAAACAGGTTTTCTTTCTTTCTTTCTTTCTTTCTTTCTTTCTTTCTTTCTTTCTTTCTTTCTTTCTTTCTTTCTTTCTTTCTTTCTTTCTTTCTTTCTTCCTTCCTTCCTTCCTTCCTTCCTTCCTTCCTTCCTTCCTTCCTTCCTTCCTTTCTTTCTTTCTTTCTTTCTTTCTTTCTTTCTTTTTTTGTAATTAGCATATTTTGGGCTTGGCCCTCACAAGATTATCTCCCTTGAATTAGATAGGATTTTTTTGCACATGATGAAATAGTGCCTCCTCTTAACAGTTACTATATTATAATGCTATGCCTTGGTCTTCACTCCGGGGGTCTCCTAGTTCCAGGAGGAAATTAACCCACACATATTTATGTATTTAGATGAAGGGAATATATGGTCCTGGGATTAAAACTTCAATCACTATAGAAGAGTTTTTAACAAGATTTAAAATCTGTACAGACCCCATGACTCAGCAGTTTGAACTCCAGGAACCTCATCTTTAAAAACATGCAACCAGCAGGTGTGTAGAGGATACTTCTTTTATCTCGCTTTGTAAAAGCAGGAAAAACTGGAATAACCTAAGGGTCTATGGAGGAGAGAGGGGTTGCTGACTTACACATCAGGGTCTATCCATACAATGGAATGCCTCTCAGGTGTCAAAAATAAGGAGGCCGAGCTGAAGATGGTATCAAGGATCTGGCATTAGAGAACAAAGCAAACATTAACATTATGTATGCTTGCACAGAGATATTCATACGACTGCCTAGACAAGGGCCTAGAAATGCAAAGTACTTAAATCTGTTACCTCTTTGGCTTTAAAAAAGATTGTATTTAGATAATATTGAGGTCATTTTAGAAAACACACACTTACTGCATTAAAACAAGCAAAAGTTGAACAAAAAGGTAATAACGTTAAGCAGGTTACAATTCCATTGTAAGTAAATGCTGGTGTTAACAGCTCAAGTGCTTCCTTGGTCACGTTAAGATTGTTTTGCCAGAGCTGGGCAACAGAAGTAATTTAAAATTTCATTCCGACATCCCCCTGCCAAAAAATAGCCTGAAAATTCAGCCTCAGCTCTGGTCTGAAGCCGGTGACAGGACTGACTCCCAGGAGATCTCTCAGCCTCTGCGCTGCTGACTTTGGGGACTGAGTCATTCTTGGTTCTGGGAGGCTGTCCTGTGCATTGCAGAGTGTGCTACAGAAGCTTCCTTGGCCTCTACCCATTAAATACCTGTATCACTCCCTCCCTGTTGTGACGACCAAAAATGTCTCCAGACCCGGACATCCCCTGAAGTGCAAATTGCCCACCCCATCCCCACCAGTGGTTGAGAATCACTGGAGTAGGATGATCGACATCAGGGTTTCCTGGGATCCACCTGGTTGGTGTCTCATGAACTAACCGCTCCTTTCCTTCTGTGATAAACCATATGGTTACTCTGGCTCCGGCCCCTTTTCCCTAGAAAAATGTACCGATGCTTGTGGCATCATAATCCCCACATCTGTCATTCTCATCAACACTTCTCGTGGTGTTTGTCACGCGTGTCTGTGTGAAGAGACCATTGAACAGGCTTTGTGTGAGCAATAAAACTTTTTAATCACCTGGGTGCAGTGGGCTGAGTCTTGTATACGTGCAGGTGACAGGGGAGAAGATGGCTTAGCTTGGGCTCAGAGGCCTGGCAGTTTTGGTTGTAGCTGTCTTCGTGGATGCATGATATACCCTTTTGAAACTTTTTCCAGAACTTTTTTCTTTTTCTTTCTTTCTTTTTTTTTTTTGGAGATGGACTCTCGCTCTCTCACCCAGGCTGGAGTGCACTAGCACAGTTTTGGCTCACTGCAACCTCCGCCTCCTGCGTTCAAACGATTCTCCTGCCTCAGCCTCCTGAGTAGCTGGGATTGCTGGCACACACCACCACGCCCAGCTAATTTTTGTAGATTTTGTAGAGACGGGGTTTCGCCATGTTGCCCAGGCTTGTCTCGAACTGCTGGGATCAAGCAGTCCTCCCACCTTGGCCTCCCAAAGTGCTGGGATTACAGGTGAGAGCCAACGCACCCGGGCTTCTTGTCTTAGATTTGTTTTACTCACACAAAGCTCTGTGGCTTACCTTTATGTGAAGTTCCAAAGAAGGACATTTTAACATTCCTGTACTTAAGTCACTACTGAAGCATGTTTGGGTGAGGAAACTCTATGAACTTGGTTTCTAAAGAAGGCCTTCTAGCCACAGGCATGTTACACAATGTGGAGCCATTTATTTTGCAAATCAGCAAGACTTCAAAATTTAAAAAATAATAGTATAAAAATGAGGATGGACCGGGCGCAGTGGCTCATGCCTGTAATCCCAGCTGTTTGGGAGGCTGAGGTGGATGGATCACCTGAGGTCAAGACTTCAAGACCAGCCTGGCCAACATGGTGAAACACTGTTTCTATTAAAAATACAAAAAGAGAATTGCTTGAACCTGGGAAGCAGAGGTTGCAGTGAGCGGAGACTGTGCCACTGCACTCCAGCCTGGGCGACAGAGTGAGTCTCCATCTCAAAAAAATTAAAAATTGAAGAAATTTTAAAAATAAAAAATAAATAAAAATTAGTTTGAATTGCTGGGGGAATGGAGAAATCAATTTCTATTTTCGGTCCTTCTGCCCTGTTTTTGTTTGCATTCTGGGCCATGCAGATGTCTTGTTTTTATAATTAAAAAAACTAGGTGGGGTGCAGTGGCTCACACCTGGAATCCCAGCACTTAGGGAGGCTGAGGCAGGAGGATTGCTTGAGCACAGGAATTCAAGACCAGCCTGAGCAACATAGCCAGATCCCATCTCTACAAAAAATTTAAAAAATTAGCCAGGTGTGGTAATGCACACCTGTGGTCCCAGCTACTGGGGAGGCTGAGGCAGGAGGATTGCTTGAGTCTGGGAGATCGAGGCTGCAGTGAGCTGTGATCCCAGCACGGCCCTTTAGCCTATGTGACAAACAGAGACCCTGTCTTAAAACAGAAAGAAAAACAAAACTAGTTATTTTATTATACATAAGTCCAAATACATTAGCACAGGCACTGAAGAGCAGCAGAAATTGCACCTAAATCTCCTTCTCCGCAGGAACATATCCAACCCCACCCCTTGTTCCCCTTTGAGGTCAGCTAGAGTCAGGTTCTCAGCAACAGAGCTGGCTTCCGAAAGGTGTCCTTTCCCTACAGGTTTCCCCCACTGGACTCTACCTCCAGATGCCCAGGACCTGGGACACCATGCAAAGACCTAGCCCGTCGTGAGCATTTAGAAAATATTTACAGAATTATTCACAGTATTTGTTGAGCACCTACTGCTTGTTCATGTCAGTTATGATCTGCTGCGCACTGCTGAACACTGGCAGAAAGAGAAGACCTTGAGCATCTTAAATTCGAGGCAGTTGCCAGCTGGAGCTCCCGTCTGAATTTCCTGGAGACCCCATTGCAACTTCCTTCCTTTCTTCCTTCCTTCCTTCCTTCCTTCCTTCCTTCCTTCCTTCCTTCCTTCCTTTCTTCTTTCCTTCTTTCCTTCCTTCCTCCCTCCCTCCCTCCCCTCCCTCTCTTTTCTTTTCTTTTCTTTCTCTTTCTTTTTCTTCCTTCCTTTCCTTCCCTTCCTTGCCTTCCTCCCCTTCCTCCTCTTCCTCCTCTTCCTCCCCTTCCTCCCCTTCCTCCCCTTCCTCCCTTCCTCCCTTCCTCCCTTCCTCCCTTCCTCCCTTCCTCCCTTCCTTCCTTCCTTCCTTCTTTCTCTCTCTCCTTTCTTTTTTTTTTTTCCCTAGGACAGAGTTTCACTCTCACTGCCCAGAGTGGAGTGCAGTGGCATGATCTCAGCTCACCGCAACTTCCACCTCCCGGGTCATGGTTCAAGCAGTTCTCCTGCCTTAGCCTCCTGAGTAGCTGGGATTACAGGCATGCACCACCACACCCAGCTAAGTTTTGTATTTTTAGTAGAGACAGGGTTTCACCATGTTGGCCAGGCTGGTCTCGAACTCCTCACCTCGTGATCCTCCCGCCTTGGCCTCCCAAAGTGCTAGGATTACAGGCATGAGCCACCGCACCCAGCTCTTCTTTCTTTCTTCTTTTTATTTATTTCTTTCTTTCCTTTTGACTTGAGTCTCGCTCTGTCTCCCAGTCTGGAGTGCAATGGTGTGATCTCAGCTCACGGCAACCTCCACCTCCCAGGTTCAAGCAATTCTCCTGCCTCAGCCTCCAGAGTACCTGGGACTACAGGCATGTGCCACCAGACCTGGATAATTTTTGTATTTTTAGTAGAGACAGGGTTTCGCCATGTTGACCAGGCTGGTCTCGAACTCCTGACCTCAGATGATCCACCAACCCCCGGCCTCCCAAAGTGGTGGGATTACAGGCATAAACCACTGTGCCTGGCCTCTTTTTTGTTTGTTTGTTTTTGTTTTTTGAGACCGAGTCTCAATTTATTGTCCAGGCTGGGGTGCAGTGGCATGATCTTGGCTCACTGCAACCTCCGCCTTCTGAGTTCAAGCAATTCTCCTTCGTTGGCCTCCTGAGTAGCTGGGACTACAGATGCCTGCCACCATGCCCAGCTAATTTTTGTATTTTTAGTAGAAATGAGGTTTCACCATGTTGGCCAGGCTGATCTTGAACTCCTGACCTCAAGTGATCCACCTGCCTCCGCCTCCTAAAGTGCTGGGATTACAGGCATGAGCCGTTGTGCCTATCCCCCACCAGGACTTCCTAATTCAGGAGTTCTAGAATGGGACCCTGTAATTTGCATTTCTTTTTTAAATTATTGGTTGTTCTTTTCCTCCCCGCCCAACCCCACACCCAGCTTTTCCTGACTGGGGACGAACCCAGGAGAGAAGGCCCAATTTGCATTTCTACTATTTTTCCAGGAGATGCTGATGTTGCATCAAAGAGAACCTCTCTGTGAGAACCAGGGTTCTAGACTTTAGGAAGACCATCAATTGGCGTAAATGGGCCAATTCCCAGCAGGAAAGGGGAAGGACCTTTTCTGAGGCATGATCTGAATTTCCTGGGCTGATGTTACCCTTTGTTATTTCCATAGGGGATCTGGGTTTTCAATCGCTCACCTCGGGAGCCGCCAGATTCTGGCCAGTCTCGGCTTTTTTCCCCCTCACTGTGGGTTCTTCAGAGCCCATGGTCTAGACACACCAGTGGATTCTCTTGTGCCCCAATGACCACATCTGTCATGGGGAGAAGAGCCTGAACCCCCCAGAGGGTCAGGTCCAGGTGAGAACCGAGGGTGACACTGCAGAGAATTTAGCAAGGTGGGCGCTTCGTACCCCATCATTGCCTGCTCCTCTCGCAGTTTTGCATTTGCGTGTTGTAGAGCTATGTGTCTCAACCTAGAAGGATCTCCAGGATGTATCCTTGGGTAGAAAAATTTAGGTACTAGAATCTAGGCCAGGCATGGTAGCTCACGCCTGTAATCCCAGCACTTTGGGAGGCCAAGGTAGGAGGATCACGAGGTCAGGAAATTGAGACCATCCTCCACTCCAGCCTGGGTGACACAGCGAGACTCCTCCAACACACACACAAAAAATTAGCCAGGTGTGGTGGTGGGTGCCTGTAATCCCAGCTATTACTTGGGAGGCTGAGGCAGGAGAATCTCTTTTTTTTTTTTTTTTTTTTTGAGACGGAGTCTCGCTCTGTCTCCCAGCCCAGGCTGGAGTGCAGTGGCGCGATCTCGGCTCACTGCAAGCTCCGCCTCCCGGGTTCACGCCATTCTCCTGCCTCAGCCTCCCGAGTAGCTGGGACTACAGGCGCCCACAACCGCGCCCGGCTAATTTTTTGTAATTTTTAGTAGAGACGGGGTTTCACCGTGGTCTCGATCTCCTGACCTTGTGATCCGCCCGCCTCGGCCTCCCAAAGTGCTGGGATTACAGGCGTGAGCCACCGCGCCCGGCCTGGGAGAATCTCTTGAACCCAGGAGGTGGAGGTTGCAGTAAGCCAAGATTGCACCACTGCACTCCAGCCTGGGTGACAGAGCAAGACTTTGTCTAAAAAAAATAAATAAATAAATATAAAAATAAAAAAAATTTAAAAAGAAATCTCTATCAAGTTTTGTGCCTACCTATGATTCATAGATTCCTACCAGAGAAAAAGCAGAATAAAAACATGCACAGAAGGAAATATTCTAAATTCTGCTTGCCTGGGTGGTAACTTGCTATAATGTTTTACTTCTGTAATGGGAGGGTGTACACATGTGGTTATTCTATTATTTCTCCTATGTTTTCATATCTGAAATATTTTATATTTTAAATGTTTACATAATAAATTTTGTCAACCTCTTTCTTCAAGTCTTGGTGTTAAAATCATGTATATTACTAAACCTTTTTTTTTTTTTTTTAAATTTAAGAGGCAGGATCTCGCCCTGTAACCCAGGCTGGAGTACAGTGGTGTGATCATAGCTCAGTGCAGCTTCGACATTTTGGGCTCAAGCAATTCTCCCACCTCAGCCTCCCCAGTAGCTGGGACTACACGTGTGAGCCACCATGCCTGGCTAATTATTTTTATTTCTTGTAGAGACAGGATCTCACCATGTTGCCCAGGCTGGTCTCAATCTCCTGAGCTCAAGCAATCCTCCTCCGTTGGCCACCCAAAGCACTGAGATTACAGGTGTGAGCCACTGCACCTGGCCTTAAACACTTTTTCTTCCTAACATATTTTTATACCTTTAGCTCTTTGCTATATCTAAACGGCGAGCCCTCCATATCCATGGGGTCCTCATCCATGGATTCAAGCAACTGCAGGTGGAAGTTACTAGAAATAAAAAAGGATGGTTGTGTTTGTACTGAACATGGACATTTTTTGTTGTTATTATTCTCTAAACAATACAGTGTAACAATTATTATTTTTTTTTTTTTGAGACAGAGTCTTGCTCTGTCGCCCAGGCTGGGGTGCAGTGGCCGGATCTCAGCTCACTGCAAGCTCCGCCTCCCGGGTTTAGACCATTCTCCTGCCTCAGCCTCCCCAGTAGCTGGGACTACAGGCGCCCGCCACCTCGCCCGGCTAGTTTTTTTTTTTTTTTTTTTGAGACGGAGTCTCGCTCTGTATTTTTAGTAGAGACGGGGTTTCACCATGTTAGCCAGGATGGTCTCGATCTCCTGACCTTTTGATCCGCCCATCTCGGCCTCCCAAAGTGCTGGGATTACAGGCTTGAGCCACCGCGCCCGGCCCCGGCTAGTTTTTTGTAATTTTTAGTAGAGACGGGGTTTCACCGTGTTAGCCAGGATGGTCTCGATCTCCTGACCTCGTGATCCGCCCGTCTCGGCCTCCCAAAGTGCTGGGATTACAGGCTTGAGCCACCGCGCCTGGCCCAGTGTAACAATTATTTATATAGCATTTGCATTGTATTAGGTATTAAAGCTAACGACTGCACAGCAGGTCCTCAAATAACACTCTTTTTTTTTTCTTTTTTGAGACAGAGTCTTGCTCTGTCACCCAGGCTCGAGTGCATTGTGGTGCTATCTTGGCTCACTGCAACCTCCGCCTGCCAGGTTCAAGCAATTCTCCTGCCTCAGCCTCCTGAGTAGTTGAGATTACAGGCATCCGCCACCATGCCAGGCTAATTATTATATTTTTTAGTAGAGACGGGATTTCACCATGTTGGGCAGGCTGGTCTGGAACTCCTGACCTCCGGTGATCCGCCCGCCTCAGCCTCTTAAAGTGCTGGAATTGCAGGCATGAGCCACTGTGCCTGGCCAACATTCTTTCATTCAACATTGTTTCATTATATCATTGATGGGAAAACAAATGGTTTTGTTTATACATCCTTTCCCTTTAAGTCAAAGTTTCTAAGAACGTTAACTGTATACAGAAGGATGTGCGGCAGGTTACATGCAAATACTACACCATTTTTATGTAAGGGACTTGAGCATCCATGGATTTTGGTGCCTGAGAAGGGTCCTGGAACCAATGCCCCATGGATACTGAGGGACAACTGTAGTCTTTTTTTGGAATAAGGAGCTTAAAATTTCCCTAAAATGCTTCTCCTTAATGTCATTTATTTTATCACTTGTTATTTCTCCACCAATGGGAAATAATACCTTTTACCATGTACCAAACCCCCATATATATGTGGATGGAATTCTAAATGCCTTATTCTATGTTATTAAGTTTTCTGATTACCCTATACCAGTACCAGATCACTTAATTGAAATTGGTATTATTATCAAGAGGACACGTGCTTCTAGTAAATAATGTTGAGACAACACCCAGAGAGTTTAATTTCCCACCTCTCCTAACCACACTTCCCAGAGATAAAGCTCTGGGTTAGGGTTCGCAGCAGAATTAGGGAGCCAGAGCCCAGCCGGGGTGCTGGGGAGCATGCGGGGCCTCAGGACCAGCGAAGGGAGGTCGCAGTCATTTCTCCAGCGTTCTGGGTGGTCCCTATTCATTAGCTAGAAATGATGCACCTTTGGGGCTAGCAACGCGCTGTGATTGTTAGTACTTTATTGATGGGAAAAATGCGGTCATGAGCAGCTGTCTAATCCACAATCATACTGCTAGGGAGTAGGTGAAATTCCTCAAGTTAAAGTTGCACAGCAAGACACATGCTGATTCTTTTATTTGCAATATCTTCCCTCCTCCATCACTCTTTCACATGTTGTAGCACATGTATGTATATATATGGTGTGTGTATATATAATATAAATATATGGATGTAATTTTCTATATTATATATATCGTGTGTGTGTGTGTGTGTCTGTGTGTGTATATATATATTTGAGTCAGGGCCTCACTTTGTCACCTAGGCTGGAGTGCAGTGGCACAATCATGGCTCACTGCAGCCTCAACCTCCTGGGCTCAAGTGATCCTCCCCCATCAGCTTCCTGAGTAGCCACGACTAAGGCGTGCAATACCCCAGTAGACCAGAAACTCCACAGGGCTGGGCACTAAGTCTATTTTGTTCACTGCTCTATGCCCAATGCCTGTAATTGTGAGAGTGTATGGTAGGTGCTCAATGGATGTTTGTGGATTGACAGGAAAACCCTTATCCTAGATGCCTAGGAAAGGGTTAAGACATGCTAACAAGGCCGGGCCTGGTGGCTCATACCTGTAATCCCAGCTCTTTGGGAGGCTGAGGTGGGTGGATCACTTGATATCAGGAGTTCGAGACAAGCCTGGCCAACATGGCGAAACCCCCTCTCTACTAAAAATACAAAAATTAGCTGGGCATGGTGGTGGGCCCCTGTAATCCCAGCTGCTCGGGAGGCTGAGGCAGGAGAATTGCATGAACCTGGGAGGCGGAGGTTGCAATGAGCCGAGATTGCGTCACTGCACTCCGGCCTGGATGACAAAAGGGAAGCCTCTGCTTCCACCACTTATCTGCGTAGGTGCTATGTCCCTGTGCCTGAGTAACCCAGAACCTGTGAGTAACAGAGCATTCATCATTTTGGTTGCTTTTATTTAAACATTGGTACCAAGTCACCTTTCAATAAGCTAGACCCGGCCAGTGCGGTGGCTCACGCCTGTAATCCCAGCACTTTGGAAGGTTGAGGCAGGCAGATCACGAGGTCAGGAGCTCAAGACCAGCCTGGCCAATATGGTGAAACCCCATCTTTACTAAAAATACAAAAAAATTAGCCGGGCATAGGGGTGCTCACCTGTAGTCCCAGCTATGCGGGAGGCTGAGGCAGGAGAATCACTTGAACCTGGGAGGCGGAGGTTACAGTGAGCGAGATCGTGCCACTGCACTCCAGCCTGGGTGACAAGAGGTTCCATGTCAAAAAATAAAAATAAGCTAGACCCAGGAAGCAGAAATCATGCCCATGCCCTGGGTTCTCCTGGTCAGAGTTTATGTGCCAGTGCTTTTGTTACCTGTCTCGTGGATGGGCTATGCAGGCTCACAAGACTTTCCCTTACTCACCACACTTGGGGAGTGGAGTGTCTCATAGATTTGCTGCCATCTGATAAAATGAAAATTCTAAATTATCCTGGAATATTTTCTTGGTTACTAGAATAACAAATCCTACGAATCTTGGTCTCCTACCACAAGAGAAAATTATCGTTTCTATCTATCAACTAACTTACATTCCATCATAAGGTGGACTTTTCCCCAGATGTTAAAAAATGCATGCTGGGCGTGGTGGCTCAAGCCTGTAATTCCAGCTACTTGGGAGACTGAGGTGGGACGATCCTTCGAGCCCAGTAGTTGGAGGCTGCAACAAACTACGATTGTGCCACTGTACTCCAGCCTGGGAAACAGAGCACGACCTTGTCTGTATTTACAAAAAAAAGAGAAAAGACTGGTCACGGTGGCTCATGCCTGTGCTGGCTCATCCCAGCACCTTGGGAGGCCGAGGTAGGAGGATAGCTTGAGCCCAGGAGTTCAAGACCGGCCTGGGCAACATAGGGAGACCCTGTGTCTACAAAATATAAAAATTAGGGCCCCAATTTCTACGCACACCGGAAGACGGAGGTCGTCTTTCCTTGCCTAATGCAGCCATGGCTCGCGGTCCCAAGAAGCATCCGAAGCAGGTAGCAGCTCCAAAGCTTGGATGCTGAATAAATTGAGCGGTGTGTTTGCTCCTCGTCCATCCACCAGTCCCCACAAGTTGAGAGAGTGTCTCCCCCTCATCATTTTCCTAAGGAACAGACTTAAGTATGCCCTGACAGGAAATGAAGTAAAGAAGATTTGCATGCAGCGGTTCATGAAGATCGACGGCAGGGTTTGTATTGATATAACCTACCCTGCTGGATTCATGGATATCAGCAGCATTGACAAGAGGGGAGAGAATTTCTGTCTGATCTATGACACCAAGGGTCGCTTTGCTGTACATCGTGTTACACCTGAGGAGGCCAAATACAAGTTTGTGCAAATGGAGAAAAATCTTTGTGGGCACAAAAGGAATCCCTCAAATATAAATATATTTTTATATATGTGTGTGGGTATATATATATTTATATATGTATGTGTATATATATATTTATATATATGTATGTGTGTGTATATATATATATTTTTTTCCCAAATGGAAAAGAAGATGTGAGCCACCAGCCTCCACAATTGTATTACACATATATCAAAACATGTTGTACACTGTAAATATACATAACTTTCATTTGTCAGTTTCAGCTTAATAAAATTGGAGGAAAAGGCTAGTAGAGAATAAAATGAGATATGGGCAAAGATAATAATGCAGAAGAATGGACAAGAATCTTGCCAGGTGGTAGATTTATGCAAAATAGTAAAGAATAAGATCCTCATTATAAAAGCTGCATGCAAGGCCAGGCGCAGTGGCTCACGCCTGTAATCCCAGCACTTTGGGAGGCTGAGGCGGGTGGATCACCTGAGGTCAGGAGTTTGAGACCAGCCTGGCCAACATGGTGAAACCCCATCTCTACTAAAAAATACAAAAATTAGCCGGGTGTGGTGGCGGGTGCCTGTAATCCCAGCTACTAGAGGGGGCTGAAGCAGGAGAATCACTTGAACCCGGGAAGTGGAGATTGCAGTGAGCCGAGATGGTGCCACTGCACTCCAGCCAGGGTGACAGAGCGAGACTCCACCTCAAAAAAAAAAAAAAAAAAAAAAAAAGCTGTATGCGGAGATATGTACTTAAATATATAGAAAAGGGACTCCAAGGATATTTACCAATAATGCACGTTTCCTTCTAGGGAGAAGCGAAGCAATTCCTATTTGTTGGTATGGGAAGAGCACCTGCCAGGGCAGAGCCTGAGAGAAATATCCTATTAACCTCAGGAATAATGCTCAATTCTGGGAAAAAGTCAGGAAGATGGACATTTATGTGTTCCATAGCAATACATATTTATAAAATACACTTATACATATTTTAAGAGTATTTTATAACCAAAATATACATATGCCTTCCTGGATTTTAAAAATATATTAATACTGAAAGCTAACAAAGTTATAAAGTGGAAAAAAATGCAAGTCTCTGCCTTTACCCACCCACCACTCACCTGCCTTCCCACTTCCAGGTAGCCACCATAAACAATGTTCCCTTAGATCTGGAATTGTTCCTTTGTAAGTAAATGTTGTTGTTAAGAGAAAATGCAAATAGCAAGGGTTTTCTGCAGCAAATTTGGATGGCTATGCATTGGGCGGAGTCATGGGAGGAGAAAGAAATTAAACCATCCCTCCAATGGGGGGAAGAAAAAAGGAAAGAAAGGAAGAAAGGAAAAAGAAGACAATGACCCACAAAATGAGTACCTCTGAGTCTGATATGAAACCCTTCTACGCATAGTGCACAGGCACAACAGTTGACCCCAGGCCTTAATTATTACTATTATTATTATTACTATTATTTTAAAGGCAGAGTTTCGCTCTTGTTGCCCAGGCTGGAGTACAATGGCACAATCTCGGCTCATCTCAATCTCTGCCTCCCAGGTTCAAGCGATTCTCCTGCCTCAGCCTCCCGAGTAGCTGGGATTTCAAGCATGTGCCACCACGCCTGGCTAATTTTGTATTTTTAATAGAGACAGGGTTTCTCCATGTTGGTCAGGCTGGTCTGGAATTCCTGACCTCAAGTGATCTGCCTGCCTCGGCCTCCCAAAGTGCTGGGATTACAGGCGTGAGCCACTGCACCTGGCCAATGTTTATTATTTTAAAATTGTATGTAAAGATGGAGTCTCACTATGTTGCCCGGGTTGAACTCCTGGGTTCAAGCATTCTTCTTGCTTGCCTAGGCCTCCCAAAGTGCTGTGATTACAAGTGGGAGCTACCGCACCCAGTCCTGCCTTTTGAATAATAATGATGTTAATTAGAATAAGAGCAGCAGCTATTGTGCTTGACCCTGTTTCTTTTTCTTTCTTTCTTTCTTTTCTTTTCTTTTTTTTTTTTTCTGAGATGGAGTTTCCCTCTATTGTCCAGGCTGGAGTGCAGTGTCAGGATCTCTGCTCACTGCAACCTCCGCCTCCTGGGTTCAAGTTATTCTCCTGCCTCAGCCTCTGGATTAGCTGGGATTACAGGCATGCCTCATCATGCCTGTCTAATTTTTGTAGTTTTAGTGGAGACAGGGTTTCACCATGTTTGCCAGGCTGGTCTTAAACCCCTGACCTCAAGTGATTCACCTACCTGGGCCTCCCAAAGTGCTGAGATTACAGGCATGAGCCACCATGCCTGGCCCTTTTCCTTTTTTATTAATTGAGACAGGTCTTGCTCTGTCACCCGGGCTGGAGTGCAGCGGCACAAACGCTGCTTGCTACAGTCTCAACCTCCTAGGCTTGAGCAATCCTCCTGCCTCAGCCTCTCGTGTACCTGGGACCACAGGCACACGTCATCATGGCTGGTTAATTTTTAAATTTCCTGTAAAGACAGGGTCTTGTAGAGAACAGCCTAGGCTGGTCAGGAATTCTTGGGCTCGATCAATCCTCCTGCCTCAGCCTCCCAAAGCGCTTGCATTACAGGCGTAAGCCACTGTGCCTGGCCTACCCATCGTGGTCTCAACTGCCACATTTTCTGCCGCTTGGATTTTACCCATCCCTCTCCTCCACCCATCCCTCCTTTCTCAGTATTGTAAAACATACCCGGACCTCATATCATTTTACCCAGAAATACATCAATGTGCATCTAAGCAGATAAAGGCATTCCTGCTTGTTTGTTTTTCTAACCCCCAATGTGATGATCACACCCAGTACAAGTTAATAAAAATTTCTGGGCTGGGTGCGGTGGCTTGCACCTGCAATCCTAGCACTTTGGGAGGCCAAGACAGGAGGATGGCTTGAGGCAGGGAATTTGAGACCAGCCTGGGCAACAGAGTGAGACCCCCATCTCCACATACACACACACAAATTAGTGTGGTGTGGTGGTGGGAGGCTGTGGTCTCAGTTACTTGGGAGGCTGAGGTGGGAGGACTGCTTGAGCCCAGGAGGTTGAGGCTGCAGTGAGCCATGATTGTGCCACTGCCCTCCAGCCTGAGTGATAGAGTGAGACCCTATCTCAAAATAAATACATAAGCCAGGCATTTATTAATTTTGTGATTCACATTTGTAATCACAGCACTTGGGGAGGCTGAGACAGGAAAATTGCTCAAACCTGAGAGGGGCAGGTTGCAGTGGGCAGAGATCATGCCGCTGCACTCCAGCCCAGGCAACTGAGTGAGTGGGACTCCATCTCAAAAAAATAAATAATAAATGAATAATAACTCCTTACCATCTAACAACAGGTCCCCTTTTCAATTCTGTACTTTTAAAGGAGACCAGAGGAAGAGCTGAAAGCTTTGGAAACTTGGCAAACATTGTAAAGCACTTAAATGAATGTCTTCAAGGGCTGTGCTCAAAGTGTGATCCCTGGGTGAGGCTACCAAACCACCCTGGAGCTTGCTGGAAATGCAAAATCCCAGGCCCAGGGCCAGTGGAGATCCAGTGGAACGGAACGACCACTTGACCAAAACCAATGGATCATTAAAGTTTGAGGTTGGCTATCTACACTGTGTGGAAGGCAGTGGCCGGTCCGCTCTGAATTAATCTACTTTTTTTGAGACCTGGATCTTGCGGGTTGGTAGCAGCTTCACTGAGTCCTCCCACCAGCAGTGAGAGCCCACCATGCGTTAAACGTCAACCAGGCCTATGGGGACAGATGAGGTCACCGCCGTTGACAGGCTCCTATTCCAGCGCAAGATACAGACAAGAAGCTAATAAATTGATAAAGAAATAAAGCAATTTCAGGTTGTGATTGTTTACCTATGAGCTGTATGAGGCCTCCCCAACAAGCCTACTGAAATTGCACTAGCAGAGCCAGGTGCGGTGGCTCACACCTGTAATCCCTGCACTTTGGGAGGCTGAGGTGGGCGGATCACCTAAGGTCAGGAGTTGGAGACCAGCTGGCCAACATGGTGAAACTCCGTCTCTACTAAAAGTACAAATATTAGCTGGGAGTGGTAGCACCTGCCTATAATCTCAGCTACTAGGGAGACTGAGGCATGGGAATCGCTTGAACCCAGGAGGTGGAGGTTGCAGTGAGCCCAGATCGCACCACTGTGCTCTAGCCTGGGTGATACAGCAAGTAAGACTCAGTCTCAAAAAAAAAAAAAAAAAAGAAAAAACAAGAAAAACAAAATCGTTCCAGCGCCTAAGGCATCCTCCCCCTCTGGCTTTACTTTGCCCCGTGGCCTGTCTCCAGATGTTGGACCACGCACCTTACTACTTATTTGCTCATTGCTTTTCTCCCAGGCCAGGATGTAATCATCACACACACACTGTCATATGCCCACCCTTAGGACACAGAAGGAGTAGGAGAAATACTTGTTGAATGAAAGTTACTATAATTTTTCAAACAATGAGAGTGCCTAATAGTGATCGATACCTGATTAGTGATTGTTTTTTTAGTACATCTGATTCCTACCCACAGCAAGAGTTCCTATGCGGAATGAGGCTACAGTTCTTTCACTGGAAATAAATTGCACCCTATCCTGGGTACTGCTCCAACCTCGCCTCAGGGCTGGGAGCCTGGTGCTGCCACACCCTTGCCCTGAGCAGAAGAATCCGGAAGAAGCCTTTGGCCAGAGCGGCAGGTGAGTCATCTGAGGACTCTATGCCCTTGTGGCCATCCTTCAGTCACCTGTCTGGAATTTTATTTTTTTTAGCCCAAGGGCTCTGCATCAAAGAACTGACTTTTTTTGTTGTTGTTTGGGCTATACCTAAAAGGGACCTAATCTCTGTCTCATTTATATAAAGATCTCAGATCTCTCAAAAGGGATCACAAATTCAGAGTAATTCTGCTCAAAATTAAAGGAAAAAAAATTTCTTGGTGGAGGGAATCGTGTAGAGTTGGGGAAATCCAACTCTACAGATTGTAAAGTTTGTAAAGTTGTAAAGTTTGTAAAGTTTGTAAAGTTCTTGCGGAGGGTGGAGTTGGTGAGAGGAGGCAGAGAAACAAGGTGAAGGCCTTTGCACGCCATCTGGTATCTGTGTCCAGTAGACGGTTTCACCCACAGCATGGCAGAGTCCAGCATGGATCCATGAATATGTGGGAATCAGGGAAATGATGAAGACAGTACTTCAAATGGGAGGGATTTTTTTGTTTTGTTTTGTTTTGAGATGGAGTCTCGCTCTATTGCCCAGGCTGGAGTGCAATGGCACGATCTCTGCTCACCGCAACCTCTGCTTCCCAGGTTCAAGCAATTCTCCTGCCTCAGCTTCCCGAGTAGCTGGGATTCAGGCATGAGCCACCACGCCCGGCTAATTTTTATATTTTTAGAAGAAACAGGGTTTCACCATGCTGGCCAAGCTGGTCTCGAACTCCCGACCTCAGGCAATCCACCCGTCTCAACCTCCCAAAGTGCTGGGATTACAGGTGTGAGCCACCGCGCCTGGCCATGGGAGGGATTTTTATTTTTTATTTTATTTTATTTTTTTTTTTGAGACAGAATCTCGCTCTGTCTTCCAGGCTGGAGTGCAGTGGCCCAATCTCAGCTCACTACAACCTCCGCCTCCCGGGTTCAAGCAATTCTCCTGCCTCAGCCTCCCGAGTAGCTGGGACTACAGGCGTCTGCCACCACTCCCGGCTAACTTTTGTATTTTTAGTAGAGACGGGGTTTCACCATACTGGCCAGGCTGGTCTCAAACTCCTGACCTTGTGATCCGCCCGCCTCGGCCTCCCAAAGTGCTGTGATTACAGGATTGAGACACCGCGCCCGGCCGGGAGGGATTTTTAAGTAAATGCTATTGGGCCAATCAACTGGAAGTCTATCCATTTGGAAACAGTGACATGAGGCTTCCTCCTCAAACCCCAAACACATATAGACGCACATTCCACAATTCCACACGGGCTCAAGACCCAAACCTAAAAAACAAATTATATGAGAATGCTTGACACAAGACTAATAAAAAGAAGACTGGGCCAGGCACGGTGGCTCACGCCCATAACACTAACACCTTGGGAGGCCTAGCCGGGAGGATCGCTTAAGACCAGGAGTTTGAGACCAGCCTGGCCAACATGGTGAAACCTCATCTCTACTAAAAATACAAAAATTAACCAGGTGTGGTGGTGCATATCTGTAATCCCAGCTACTCAGGAGGCTGAGGCAGGAGAATTGCCTGAACCTGGGACGCGCAGGTTGCAGTGAGCCGAGATCGCACCACTGCACTCCAGCCTGGGCGACCGAGTGAGACTCCATCTCAAAAAAAAAAAAAAAAAAAAAGAAAGAAAAATACAAAAATTAGCCGGATGTGGCAGTGCACACCTGCAATCTCAGCTGCTAGGAGGCTGAAGCGGGAGAATCGTTTGGACCGGACCCAGGAGACAGAGGTTGCAGTGAACAGAGATCACATCACTGTACTCTAGCCTGGGCGACAGAGCGAGACTCCATTTCAAAATAATAATAATAATGATAATAAGAAGAAGAAGAAGAAGAGAAAGAGAAAGAACACTAAAAATATAGTGCAATGGTAACATGAGCAAAGAGCTTAAACAGGTAGTTCACTGAAGAAAGAATACAGGTAAATACAGTAAATACAGTAAATACCAGAAAAGTTGTCATCACCATACCATTTCTACCATCAGGGTGTGCAGATGCTAAAATGACAAACAAACAGAGAATGAGACATAGCTGTAGATAACGTCGAAGAATGGCCAAGAATGTTGCTTGGCAAATTCATGTAAAAGAGCAGTAAGATCTTCTTTATAAATGCTGTGTGCAGAAATATGTACTTAAATACAGTACATAGAAAAAGGACTCAAGGGCTACAGACTTCTTAATCCTGGTTATTTCTGTGGAGAAGCTAGGGAGTTCCTACTCGTTATGGCGTACCAACTGGAACACTCATTGCAGGTGAACTTGCCAGGACACAGGCTCTCCTCCTTGCTGTCAGCAGGGATTGGTGGGAGCATTTGAGAACCTAAATGTAGCATTAGCTACAAACTCTTGGACACTACACCCTCCCTTCTTGCATTTACCCTATAGCATGTACCTGTATGATTCTGTAAGTCCTATAGATACTATGGGGAATGATCTATTACATTCTGTAGCATTGAACTTCCTAAATGCTCACAGCCCTTAGGTCCTAAACAGCCTGTGGGGTGGCTTTTGCTTGGGCCACAGGCTATATTAAAATGTGTCTCAATCAAGCAGGGAAATAGTTTAATCTTAAAGCAAGTGGTTTAGCACCTGGTGTGAGAATCTCGCTTGAGCTGCCTGCCTGGCTCTAAAAGGGACGTCTCTAAACATCTGCCTCTGGGGTTCCCAAGGGTGCGGTGGGGAGCCACCTTCACAGAGAGGACTTGCTGCGACCTCTAAGACACCACGCCTCTTCTCTCTCCTTCCGAGTGATGCCTGACAGTGTCCTAAGTATTCATTTGTGGTGGTTTATCCTCCCCAGTCATGGTAAGCTTTGTGAGGTCAGGGGCTTTGTTGCTTTTGTTCCCCAGGGTCCCCAAGCCAGGCCTGGCATCCGGGAGGTGCTCAGAGTGTATCTGTTGCAGAAACAAGAAAGTCTTATCCACCGCCCTTGCAGCTTAAGAAAAGCATCTTATTTACTAAACACTCGCTGTGGTCCAAATGCTTTGTTGAGCAAGGTAGATAAGAGGATGGATGTTTGTGGACGGAAAGAACCAGCTCCTGACCCCACCCTTAGTGCTCCGATTCTGGCTGGGCTCTGGATGCCCCAGGGCCTTGCTATCCCTTCCCCTCCCCCTGCTTCCTCTAAGGATCTTCTCCATCCTTCAAGACCCTCAGGATTGCTGCGAAGCTGTCTCACCCCTGGACCGGACCAGACCACCCTGTAGCCTCCCATAGCACCCTCTTGCAGGATGTGGAGCAGCATCGCTGGCCTCTATCCACTAGATGCCAAGAGCACCCTCCCTAGTCATGACAACCAAAAATATCCCCAAACCTTGCTGAATGTCCCCTGGGGGGTCGGGGGCACTAAATCACCTTGATTGAGCTACTGCTTTAATATAAGGGTTCTGCCCCAGGGCTTGCCCTTTCTAGACTGAAAAGAGACCTATTCTCAGCCTCATTAGTAGAAAGATATCCAGTCTTTATATCTACCCATTCTGAGTAATTCTACACAAAATTAGAGCAAGATTTGTTTATGTGTTGGAAGGTGGGGAAGAACAGGACACATTGGTTCTATAACTTTACTGGAAGACTTGAACCAGGGAGATAAGGCAGAAATTGAAACAAGGCTGAAAGCTACAATAATCAAAACAGTCTGGCATCAGCATAGGAATAGACTCTGGAACAGAATCATAGGAATAGAATCAACTAAACATGTAAGAGGGTGCAGAAGAAGGCACATGGATAGAGGTCAGCTCATTATATGATTAAAGGTGACATTTCCAGGCCAGGTGCCATGGCTCATGCCTGTAATCCCAGCACTTTGGGAGGCTGAGGTGGGCGAATCACCTGAGGTCAGGAGTTCGAGACCAGCCTGACCAACATGGCGAAACCCTGTCTCTACTAAAAATACAAAAATTAGCCAGGCATGGTGGTGGGCGCCTGCATTCCAAACTACTCAGGAGGCTGAGGCAGGAGAATCGCTTGAACCCGGGAGGTGGAGGTTGCCACGAGCCAAGATTGCACCATTGCACTCCAGCCTGGGCGACAGTGTGAGACTGCATCTCAGAAAAAAAAAAAAAAAAAGATGACATTTCCATCAGCCCCATCTGTGCAGTGAAGGCAATTTATTATATGTCTATTTGGGAAGAATACAAATTAGGTCTACTTTAGACCATAAATATATTCCCCCTACTCATCTCTGCCACCCATACTAGATACACTGAAGATCTCAACATCAACAACAATTAATTAAAGTAGTTGGGGAAGGCCAGGTGCAGTGGCTCACACCTGTAATCCCAGCACTCTGGGAGGCCCAGGCAGGTGTATCACCTGAGGTCAGGAGTTCGAGACCAGCCTGGCCAACATGGTGAAACCCCGTCTCTACTGAAAATACAAAAATTAGCTTGACATGGTGTCGTGCACGTGTAATCCCAGCTATTCGGGACGCTGAGACAGGAGAATTGCTTGAACCTGAGAGGTGGAGGTTGCAGTGAGTCAAGATCGTGCTGCTGCACTCCAGCCTGAGCAACAGAGGAAGATTCTGTCTTGAAAAAAGAAATACATAAAAATAAATAAATAAAGTAGTTGGGGGAAAAAACTGAAGAAAAGATAACACAGCAGAAAAATGGGCAAGTCACATAAATCCAAAAGAAGAAGTAATACAAATGACCGACAAATATTTGAAAAGATGTATATCAAATGTGCACTTTCTTTTGGAGTGGATTATCTTGTTGGCAAAAATTGAGGAGTGGTAATGTAACTCTCCTCCCTACAACATCTGGATTTAGCACTTTTCCTGCATTGCGGTAGGGAAGATGAGGCACTGGGACGTTTTAGAGATTGTAGTCTCCTACAGCCTTACCCTGGCAGCCCCCAGGCCCTAAATAGCCTGTGGATGTGTCTGTTTGTGCCACAGGTTACTTTAAAAGACAACTTGACTCAACTTGTTAGGGTGTGTGCTCAGCACCTACTGTTCACACATTTTTGCCACCTGCCTGGCCCTGAAGGGTGAGTTACTAAACCACTATGTTCCCTGGTTCCTTCAAATGCAAAATGAACACGTAATCCTTCCTACTTCACAGGGTCCATACAAGGATTAAATGAACATGCAGAGGGCTGGTGAGGAACATACAGTAGGCCTGTTAGGCCTGTTAGCCATGAGGCATATGAAAAAAGCCTAACAAAAGCAAAAAAAAAAAAAAAAGGCCAGACTCAGTGGCTCCCACCTGGAATCCCATCACTTTGGGAGGCCGAAGTGGGAGAATTGCTTGAGGGTCAGGGGTTCAAAACCAGCCTGGGCAACATAGTGCAAACTTGTCTTTGAAAATAATAATAATAATAATAACACAACAAAAAAAATCGTAACGTACTAACATGGCAGTTATTATCTTTTTTTTTTTTTAAGACAAGATCATGCCACTGCACTCCAGCATAGGCAACAAGAGGGAAAACTCCATCTCAAAGAAAAAAAAAAACTTTATAGGGATGGGGTCTTGCTATGTTGCCCAGGCTGATGACTCCACTATTGTTATTTAAAAAAAAATTTGGCTGGGTTCAGTGGCTCATGCCTGTAATCCCAGCACTTTGGGAGGCTGAGGTGGGAGGATCACCTGAGGTTGGGAGTTCGAGATCAGCCTGACCATCATGGAGAAACCCCGTCTCTACTAAAAATACAAAAATTAGTGGGGTATATTGGTGCATGCCTGTAATCCTAGCTAGCCGGGAAGCTGAGGCAGGAGAATCACTTGAACCTGGGAGGCGGAGATTGCAGTGAGCCATGATCATGCCATTGCACTCCAGACTGGGAAACAAGAGCGAAACTCCGTCTCAAAAAAAATAAAAAAGAATTCATTATGAGCCAGACGTGATAGTTCATGCCTGTAATCCCAGCAATTCGGGAGGCCAAGGCAGGTGGATCATTTGAGCCCAGGAGTTGGAGACCAGCCTGGGCACCATGGGGAAACCCCCTCTCTACATAAAATACAAAAATCAACTGGGCAAGGTGGCAGGCACCTGTAAGCTGCGTGAGCTGCTCTGGAAGTGGAGGTGGGAGGATCACCTGAGCCTGGGGAGCTGGAGGCTGCAGAACTGTGACTGCACCACTGCACTCCAGCCTGAGTGACAAAATGAGACCCTGGATCAAGAAACAAACAAAAATTATTGTTTTTGCTGAGCACAGTGGCTCACGCCTGTAATCCCAGCACTTTGGGAGGCCGAAGAGGGTGGACAGATCACTTGACGTCAGGAGTTTGCGACCAGACTGGCCAACATGGTGAAACCCCATGTCTACCAAACAATACAAAAATTAGCTGGGTGTGGTGGCGTGTGCCTGTAATCCCAGCTACTTGGGAGGCTGAGGTGGGAGAATCGCTTGAACCCAGGAGGTGGAGTTTGCTGTGAGCCGAGATCACTCCACTGCACTCCAGCCTGGGTGACAGAGTGAGACCCTGTCTCAAAGAAAAAAAAAATTATGTTTAATGTTATAGCTTTAATGTAACATTTGTTATATTTTCTATATCATAAATCATACAGATTATGACTAGAAAAAGTGTAGAATTATACTTCTGTGTTCTAGTAGTTTTTATCTCTGTGAATGGGAATATGGGGAAATTGGAGACTATTTCATCTGCTTCCTTTGTTTTTGCCTTTTTTTTTTTTTTTTTGAGATGGAGTGTCGCTCTGTCGCCCAGGCTGGAGTGCAGTGGTGCAATCTCGGCTCACTGCAACCCCCGTTTCCTGGGTTCAAGTGATTATCCTGCCTCAGCCTCCCGAGTACCTGGGACTATAGGTGCCCACCACCATGCCCGGCTAATTTTTTGTATTTTTAGTAGAGACAGGGTTTCACCGTGTTAGTCAGGATGGTCTCGATCTCCTGACCTCATGATCCGCCCGCCTCGGCCTCCCAAAGTGCTGAGATTACAGGCGTGAGCCACTGCCCTCGGCCTGGAATGAATGTCTTAAGCTCCTCTCATTTTCTGATTCGCCTGAGGACTGCTGACCTGGGAGATGGACCTAGCAGGTGGACCTGGCTGATGAGGGGTGCAGAGAGGTGGTTCAGTGTACGGCTGGGGCACCTGACCCTGGAGGCCTGGGAGTGTGGGGGATGGTCAGCCTCAGAAATAGGATTCAGTCTGGGTCAGAGAGCCCCTATGCTATGAGAATGAAGAGAATCTCAATGACAATAGTAACAGTTATGCTGGAACACTTATTTTTGCTATTACTGTCTAAACACTCTACCTACGTTTTCTCTTTAATCCTAAACCCTATGAGATAGGCACTATTGTTTTGTTTTGTTTTTTGAGACAGAGTCTGGCTTTGTCACCCAGGCTGGAGTGCAGTGGCACAATCTTGGCTCACTGTAACCTCCACCTTCCTGGTTCAAGCGATTCTCCTGCCTCAGTTCCCAAGTAGCTGAGACTACAGGCGCACGCCACCATGCCCAGCTAATTTTTGTATTTTTTTGTAGAGACAGGGTTTCACCATGTTGGCCAGGCTGGTCTCGAACTACTGACTTCAGGTAATCCACCCGCCTTGGCCTCCCAAAGTGCTGGGATTCCAGGCGTGAGCCACCGCGCCCGGCTGGCACTATTGTTGCTTCCATGCTGTTGAAGAACTTTGATTAAGATATGGCAGAGTCAAAGTTTGGACTAGACCTGGCTTCCAACCTGTGGTCTTAACCACGAGCTTCAGGGACAAGAATGAGATGCATTCTGGGAAAGACAGACATCACCTGCCTTCCAGCTCCATGGGCAACTCAATAAAATATGACATTTAAGGCAGTTGAGTCCCCTCTTTTCTAATGCTGAGTGCCGTAAAGCATGGCCCCTACCTTTGTTCTCTGTCTTCAGCCTCCCACTAGAGCAGGCTGTAGCTGTCAGTGCCTAGTAGAGTCCGAGGCAAAGAAAAATGTGCGCCTCCATACTTGTTTATCAAAGTAACTTCCCAAGTGGAAACAGTTAATAAAAGCTCAACAACAACAACAAAATAACTCTGCCGGGCACGGTGGCTCACACCTGTAAATCCCAATACTTTTAGAAGGCTGAGGTGGGAGGATTGCTTGAGCCCAGGATTTTGAGACCAGCTTGGGCAACATAGTGAGACTTCATCTCTATTTATTTGGTTGTTTATTTATTTATTTTCTATTTTTTTGAGATGGAGTCTCACTGTGTTGCCAGGCTGGAGTACAGTGGTGCAGTCTCAGCTCACTGCAACCTCCATCTCTCGGGTTCAAGCAAGTCTCCTGTCTCAGCCTCCCACCCCACCATGCCTGGCTAATTTTTGTATTTTTAGTAGAGACAGGGTTTCACCATGTTGGCCAGGATGTTCTCAATCTCTTGACCTTGTGATACACCTGCCTCGGCCTCCCAAAATGCTGGGATTACAGAAGTGAGACACTGTGCCCAGCCTCATCTCTATTAAAAAAAAAAAAAAAAAGCGGCTGGGCACAATGGCTCATGCCTATAATCCTAACATTTTGGGACGTTGAGGTGGGCCGATCACCCGAAGTCAGGAGTTCGAGACCAGCCTGACCAAAGTGGAGAAGCCCCGTTTCTATTAAAAATACAAAATTAGCCAGGCGTAGTGGCGCATGCCTGTAATCCCAGGTACTTGGGAGGCCGAGGCAGGAGAATCGCTTGAACGTGGTAGGTTGCGGTTGCGGTGAGCCCAGATCGCACCATTGCACTCCAGGCTGGGCAGCAAGAGTGAAATTCCATCTCAAAAATATAAATAAATAAATAAATATTATTATTAATTTTTTAAAAGCATGACTCTGGATAAAGCCCCTTCTTGCCCAATCTGTTTGCTCACCATTGTCAACTCCTGTGACAGCAAGGGTAGGGGACAAAGAAGGCTTGGAACTTTGAGCTGTTTGGAAATAATTGGGGTGGAGGGGGAAATAAAAGGAAATAACCATTTCCATTGCACAATAATACAGGGCAGTGAAACAAACAACGACCTGTCTTTTTTTTTCTTTTTGAGACAGAGTCTTGCTCTTTAGCCCAGGCTGGAGAGCAGTGGTGTAATCTCGGCTCACTGCAACCTCCGCCTCCCAGGTTCAAGCAATTCTCCTGCCCCAGTCTTACCAGTAGCTGAGACTACAGGCGCATACCACCACACCCGGCTAAGTTTTGTATTTTTAGTGGAGATGGGGTTTTACCATGTTGGCCAGACTGGTCTCGAACTCCTGACCTCAAGTGATCCACCTGCCTTGGCCTCCCAAAGTGCTGGGATTACAGGCATTAGCCACCGCACCCAGCCAAAAACTATTTATTTAAAACAAAGTCAAGGTCTTAATGAGTGGGGTTGAGTAAAGAAAAGTTATTGTTTAAAAGCCTAATTTGTGATAAAAGTACAACCTTCAGTACAAAAAGCGTTCACAGATCTAAACCACAGTAAAGGATAAAGAAATCCCTATTCTATACAGTTATGGTTTTGGAACACGCAGGTTTGATTCAGTGTACACAATTTCAAAGTCTCACATATGAATAAGATAATAAATAATATTACCCTTGTTTTCATAGCAATCATTTATGCCAGTGGGTCTCAAAACTTCAGTGTGTTCCAGAATCAACTGCAGAGCTGGTCAAGGCACAAGCTGCCAGGCTCCACCCACAGATCTTCTGATTCCAAGGGGTCTGAGGTGGGGCCTGAGAATGGGGAGTTCTAACAGGTTCCCATGGGATGCTCTTCATCTGGGACATTATTTGAGAGCCACTGCTTTGTGCTAAGTGCAGGATTTTTTTGTTTTGTTTTGAGACAGGGTCTCACTGTCACCCAGGCTGGAGTGCAGTGGTATAGTCATGGCTCACTGCAGCCTCAGTCTCCTGGGGTCAAGTGATCCTCCTACCTCAGCCTCCTGTGGACCTCAGGCATATGTCACCACACCCAGCTCATTTTTGTATTTTTTGTAGAGATGGGATTTTGCCACGTTGCCCAGGCTAAGTGCAGGATTTTAATGGGTAAGAACTTTCCAACTGGCAAATAAATGACACTGGACGAGGGTGTAACAGATCTGTTTACTCAGCAGTAGGACATCTTTAACCAAAATGAAAGTGCATTATTGTCTCATAGGATAAATTAGGGTAGGGAAGTATTATGAATCTCCTTTGAGCATATCTAAGTTTCTTTCTTTCTTTTTTTTTCTTTTTTTTGAGACGGAGTCTCACTCTGTCGCCAGGCTGGAGTGCAGTGGCGTGATCTCAGCTCACTGCAATCTCCGCCTCCTGGGTTCAAGCAATTCTTCTGCCTCAGCCTCCCGAGTAGCTAGGACTACAGGCGCCCGCCACCACGCCTGTCTAATTTTTGTATTTTTAGTAGAGATAGGGTTTCACCATGTTGACCAGGATGGTCTTGATCTCTTGACCTTGTGATCGGCCCACCTTGGCCTCCCAAAGTGCTGGGATTACAGGCATGAGCCACTGCGCTCGGCCAAGCATATCTAAGTTTCTTTTTTTTTTTTTTTTTTTGAGACAGTCTTACTCTGTTGCCCAGGCTGGATTGCAGTGGCGCGATCTTGGCTCACTGCAAACTCTGCCTCCCAGTTTCAAGCCATTCTCCTACCTCAGCCTCCCGAGTAGCTGGGACTACAGGCACCCGCCACCACGCCCAGCTAATTTTTTTGTATTTTAGTAGAGACAGGGTTTCACCGTGTTAGCCAGAATGGTCTCAATCTCCTGACCTCGTGATGTGCCTGCCTTGGCCTCCCAAAGTGCTGGGATTACAGGTGTGAGCCACCACGCCCGGCCGCATATCTAAGTTTCTTAAGGAAAGGAAATGTTGGCTCATGCCTGTGATCCCAGCACTTTGGAAGGTTGAGATGGGCAGATCACAAGGTCAAGAGATGGGACCATCCTGGCTAACACAGTGAAATCCCGCCTCTACTAAAAATACAAAAAATTAACCGGGTGTGGTGGCACACGCCTGTAGTTCCAGCTACTCAGGAGGCTAAGGCAGGAGAATCACTTGAACCTGGGAGGCGAAGGTTGCAGTGAGCCAAGATCGCGCCACTGCACTTCAGCCTGGGCAACAAGAGCGAAACTCCATCTAAAAAATAAAAACAATTTAAAAAAGATTTTATTCAGTGGAGGGGAAAAAAAAAATATATATATATATATATAAGGTCTCTAAAAATTTTTGATTGGTGTGCCTGGTACTGAAAAGGGCTTGGAGACTGATGTTTATTTTATACTACAGAGTAGATCTAAAGAATAATATTTTTTCTTTTTTTGAGGTTCTGGTTTTAATTTGGTGCTGATTTTTGCTGGCTAGAGTTCCCCTCTGGATCTCTGGGTTGCCATGGTGACATTTTGGCCTTTATCACGTTGCTGTTGTTTTTGGGCCCGCAGCTCCACTGAAATGAGTTCTTACATGCAGGACTCAGGAGCTTGGCACTGGGTCTAGGGAAGCCCACGTTTGTGTGCCACGTGAGGAAGATGAGGGAGAGAAAATTAAGATACTACAGTCTGGCTCGTGGGACTTAAAAAAGTAGACAAAGGAGAAAGAACTGTCCCAAAAGGGTGTTGCTCCAGCTTACCTGCAGACCCTGCCAGTGGGTGCTGTCTAGAGGAAAGGGACCCTGGGGAGGTTGAAACCTTGTCCAAGGGCCAATTTTTCATCCTCATGTATCGTGACAGGACAAGGTGCTTCAGTTTCTGAAGACAAGTAATAGATTTGGGCATTAACAATGGTTATGGCATCCTTTGTTCTTTTTAAATTATAAAAGTAGATATTGGCCAGGCGCGGTGGCTCATGCCTGTAATCCCAGCACTTTGGGAAGCCAAGGTGGGTGAATCACCTTGAGGTCAGGAGTTCAAGACTAGCCTGGCCAACATGGTGAAACCCCATCTCTACTAACAACACAAAAATTAGCCGGTTGTGGTGGCGGGCTCGTATAGTCCCAGCTACTCAGGAGGCTGAGGGTGGAGAACTGCTTGAACCCAGGAGCTGCTGCTGTGATTGTATCGCATGTAACTACAACAACAAAAATTTAATTTTTAAATGAAATCAGGATGTTAACAGTGATCACTGTGCTTATTTTGAGAAATAATTATAACAGGATATATTAATTGCAACCCCCGCAATAAGAAAAAACAAAAACCAAAACCCAACAATAAATAAGTAAAAAGTTGGCTTTCTCTCTACACCTCCCCTCCCCCCACCCCATGCTCCTGCCTGGGTGTCCTTTCAGTTACTCCTGTAGCGTTACTCCTGCAGCAGGGACATACAGTATGGCATGTGTCGCTCTTAGACTATTAGTGATCAAAATCCTAGTCACACCTCCAATGAAGACTTATTTTCCCTGCATTTTTGTATTCTGCCTATTTTTTGGCCTAAGAAGTAGCCAAGGGTGAATGTTTAAACCCCTTTCCATGAAATTGTTGCTGTGTTGAAGTCACTTTTTGTTTTGTGCAGTGTAAGAATGCACATTCCATTCTTTTTTTTTTTTTTTTGAGACCGAGTCTAGCTCTATCACCCAGGCTGGAGTGCAATGGCATGATCTTGGCTCATTGCAACCTCTGCCTCCTAGGTTCAAGGGATTCTCCTGCCTCAGCCTCCCGAGAAGCTGGGATTACAGGCATGTGCCACTGCAGAGTAGCTGGGATTACAGGTGCACGCCATTGCACCCGACTAATTTTTTGTGTTTTTAGTAGAGGCAGTAGGGACATTTCACCATGTTGGCCAGGCTGGTCTTGAACTCCCGACCTTAGGTAATCCGCCTGCCTCAGCCTCCCAAAGTGTTAGGATTACAGGCGTGAGCCACGCGCCCGGCCTCTTTGTGCATTTAAAACACTGCCTTTGAAGGCTACTGGGGCTCTGGGAAACTCTGGGAGAGGTTACCAGCAGGTGGGTGGAAATCTGCTTGCCTGCTGCTGTTTTTTTTATTTCTTCTAAGGCATATGTAGAGGAATCTTTGATAAGTTTTCAACTCACCTCTCTTGGAAGGAAGCTGTTTGGGTTGCCTGAGCAGGTTTTGTGTGAAAACCAACAAGAACTCAGATGATGAGAAGCAGCTTCTGTACAAGTCTGATTTCTCCAGCCTGGCCTGGGTGATCACAGTGGGTCCTGGGATGTTTAAACTGATGGTGCAGTCAACCATCAGCATTTAGTTCTGTGTTTACAGTCTTCTTACTCTGTTTCACTGGGCTCTTAGTTTTTGCTTTTCCTTCCTTCCTTCCTTCCTTCCTTCCTTCCTTCCTTCCTTCCTTCCTTCCTTCCTTCCTTCTTTCCTTCCTTCCTTCCATGTACTTTGCCCCTTTCTTTAAGGCAAATTAGCATGTAATGTGCAAACAAATCTCTCTGGCACTTAAGGAAGACCCCAAATCCCACTCCCTTTCTTCCCCTACTCCAAGAATTCACTACCCCTGGTTCAATTTTAGCTGAACCCGGAAACCTGTGATGTGACATGAGGGCTGAGAATTCCCAGATATGTTAATAGTTCTGGTCTTAGAAACTAAGTAAGTAAAAAAAAATTCCCTTGCCAGTAAGACGTAGGCTACATTTAAAATAATTTCTGACTGAAGGAGTCCTACGTACTGCTTGTCATATACATATGTAAAGATAATTTAAAACCCTAGGGTATACCCTTTTCAAATGCAGAGTTTATAGTTTCCCAGGGGAGGAGGGCAGGGGAGGAGTAACAGGGACCTTTGCTGTCTGTCTTCCAATCGCGATAGCTCGTTTTGGCTGTGAATTTCCCCCCTTCCCCTCCCCCTCCCGTTAATTAAATAAACGCTGGAAGCGTGTGTTTACCGCACACGACTCGGCCCTTGGGGAACACTTTTTCTACGTCGCTCCTACTCTTAAAGTCCTCAACTCTCAGAGGGTTGGAGAGCGGGCACCATGAGCTTCCAGTTCCTACGGGTGAGAAAAGAGGTGTCTGGGTGGAGGGCAGATGCGGCCCCGGAGGCTGGCAGAGAGGAGAGGCTGCGGGAGGACTCGCTGCGAAGGGCGAGGGGTGGCGCTGGGTGGGACGGGCGCTTGGGGGCGTGCAGGGTCGCTCCTGGGTGCTGCCCGGGCTGCCTGTCGCCCAGTACTGGAGCAGGAGGACGGGTCCGCGCAGCGTCTGGCAACAGTGGCCTGCTCCACGCCTGGCGGCGACCAAGATCTGAGTTAAAGCCGCCGGGCTTAGCTGGCCTGGAAGTGTGTGGTGACCCAGGACACGGAGCGGAGAAGGCCTCAGGGGACACGAGGCTCCCGCCTTAGTCCTCGGGCCTGCGCTCCGAGCGGTTAGGGTGCGTACGGTTGGGCTCCGGGATGTTAGTGGAGAGGTGACAGGAGTCTACCATCCCGCGGCCAAGCGTGCGAGGCCTCAGGCGGGCGGGGGTCCCCCGGGGCAGGGCAGAGGGGGAGTCCGGCATGTCTCTAACGGGCTCCCTAGAACCGCTAGGAAGGTGGCCTTCAACCCTAGGCACCTTTGCGGCTTTCAGGTAGTTGGGCAACTAAAAATTCACTTTTGCCTGCTGTGAAATGGGACAGGTGGTTGTCAGGTTAGAGACTGTGCCCACCAAGTCTCGTCTGGCGGGCCGGGACTGACGTGGACCCAGGCCCTCCTCGAAAGCTTGGGAACCTGTGGGCCCCTCAGCTCCTCGCCTCACTTTGCCTGTTTGAAAAAAAAGTTGTTTGCGAGGAAGAGGTAAAGGCTCAGAAGGTTCTAAAGGAAGAGCACGCGGCCTGACGCGGAGCGCAAAGAAGCGAGCAGTGAACTGAGTCTGGTCGGACCCAGACCAGAGGCGGCTGTATGCGGCGGCCGCTTCGCGCCCTATTAAGGCAGTCTGTTATTTACGATGATCATTTTTGTAATTATTTTGGAGTGGCTGTGACTTGATGTCTGTCATGCCCCAGGGCGTGCCCTTACTGGACATAGATAGTTCAGGATGCCCTTTGATGCCAGTGTCGGTCCAGTGGGTGCCGCGAAGGGAGCGTGGCGGGCGTGAATGCTCCCTCCTCCTGGGTTTGCCGCAGGCCCCGGCCTTTCCACCCTGCTTGATCCTGACGGGTCTGCCACTTCCTGAGGTCCCTACCGGCGCTCACGTTTTACCGAGAGGCGGGACAAACGCCCGGCGCGTGGCGCGGAGTCTGCGAAAGCGCTCGGGGGCCTCCATCTTCTGCTCGGGCGCCCCCTCCCTGGGGCGGGAAGAGGAGTCGCAGATCTGCCCGAATCTTGCTCTACCCGCCTGGCCGCCTTCTTCGGTCTGGGGTGGGGACAGGGGCGGCGGATGACTCAGGCCTAGGGTCGGGAGCCCTGTTTCCAAAGGCACCAGCTCGCGCCTCTTTGGAAGTGGCGCGCTGTTGGGGCGCTCCTGTTGTTGCAGAGGCCTGGTCTGTGGTTTCTTAGGGGCGTGGGACCAGGGCTTCCAGGGAGTATGTGAGTTTAGGCTCCCTAGGGGGCGGTAGAGGGGAACCCCCGACAACCTTCCACACTCTTCTCCAGGCGGCTGCGAGGCCTCCGGGCTCCAGAAGGGTCCGCTTCCGCGGGCGCCGGCTGTCTTGAGCGGGGCCACGCAGTCCGCGTCTTCACGTGGGCAAGGGGCGGGGACGTTGGAGGGAGGCTGTGTTGGATGCTGGAGCCTTCGGTTCCCGGCTGTCTGCTGAGCAGAAAAGTTGAAGTCAAGGAAGGGTTGAGGCTTCCTCACAAGGGCGCGCGCGTGCCTGGGTGCCGGCCCAGAAGCCGAGAGTGTGCGTATTCGGGAAGGGTCTCCCGTGCCAAGAAGACAGAGGATTTGTTCTAGCCGCCTTCCTTAAAGAGGGCTCGTAGGTTGCGCTCCAGTTCGAGCGCTTACCCATTGCAAAGCGGGCAGCGCCGGGGTCCAGGGAAGCTCCTTGGGAAAGAATGGCCTTTGCCAAGCGGTTCCGGATCCTCTGGGTCCTTTGGGCCCAGAGAACGGCGCTGCGCGAGCCCTCAGTGCCAATCGGCTCCCTTCGCCTCCTGCGTAGACGCTCCCAGGCGGGAAGCCATCTCCGTTCCTCCGGGCGGCTTTGGCTAGCGTTGCTGCGGGAAAGGAGAGCCAGGGCCTGCGATGGGGGATGAGCACCTTCTTGCCCATTCCGGGCCCCAGCGTGCCGGAGGTAAAGTTGCCAGCACAGACGAGACAACTTGTTCAAGCTGCACCGCAGGCCGGGTCAGAGAATAAAACCAAGGGCTAGAAGGCCCAGAATGTCGGACAGCCCAGCGGCACCCGTCAGGGAGTTCCAGGCGCCCGAAGGAGGCGCCGCACCCTTCCTCTGGCGAATCTAGGACCCCATCTTCCTGAACCTGGGCTCTGGAGTGCCTGCGGGCCTAGGTCTAATTTCTGCTTCTGGCAGGTGTCCCCCTCTCCCGCCGCTAATACCAGGAGCGCTGCTTCTGCAGTAACTTATTTTACCCCCAGACGCCTGTTTTGGGACCGAAGTGTCAGGGTCCTGTGTGTCTTTTATGCACTGTTCTCCTTAGTGCAAAGCCCCGCAGACACGCTTGGCCGAAAAGTCTCAGTGGTTTCAACTTCCAGATTTTGTTCTCGCATCTGGTCGGAAAATCACTCGGATTTGGCTGCTAAGGCCGGGGGAAAGTTTCCCTTGGACGACGCCTATTATTATTATTATTATTATTTTCTTTTAGGCCCACCTGGGTCTAAATAAATGCTAAAAGTCAAGCGAACCTGAGAAGGAACCGCGAGGCAGTGGATGCCACCATTCTGTGGATGGGAGAGTCAAGTCTACTCCAGGTGCGGGCACAGTCCTGATAGGCATTGATTATTGCAAAATTGTATTCAGTATCAAATAGAAATAGTCTTCTCCTCTAATCCCCTCAGAATGTTTAAATCCAGCCCAGGGAGCCAGTTGGGGCGTCCCAACAAATACGACCTCGAGAATTAGCGATGTTCCCCTTGCAATGAAAGTCAATTGCTGCGTAATAACTAAGCCAAAGAATTTCGTTAGTTTAAATTTTAAAAATTAATACTGCACTTTGCTTTCAAGTTTGGGTGGCAAGTACCGGAGGGGAGAGGGAAGCAGCGTTTGTGTGGAAGGAAGTTTCGTTTTCTGCCTCAACATGTGGGACCTGGGTGTCTACCTCTCCAGTCGAGGGCTCTCTGCGCGCTCTCTCCCCACTTCTGCACCTCCTCACCCCCACCTTACTCGTAGCGCTCGGGTTTTATTCCTGCCCGGCGCTTCTTTCCCAGGGTGATAGAGGGTGAGTAGAGGCTTCTGAGTGACCGGCCCGCCGGAGGCAGCTGCCGAGCCGGCCTTCCGCAGGGCAGGGCAGGGCCGGGCCGGGCCGCTGGGCTGGTCCAGTGCGCGCGAGTTCCCCCCTCCCCGCCCCGGCCTCAGCCAGCCGCGGGAGATGCGCTTCGGGCAACAGCGGCGAGACGCCGCTCTCCGCAACTCCTGGGCGGGTACGACCGTCTGCTGCCTCTGCGGCCCTTGGGGCAGACTCCCCAGGAGTCCTTTCCTCTCTCCTCCCGTCCCGGGGCCAGGACCGCGCTGTGCCCACGGAGGGAACTGGGCGTATCTGGTGGATTGGGGCTCCAGTTGCATGATCCCAGCTCAGACCTTAAGCCTCAGTGGGAAGTAGGTGGGATGGGATGTGTTTTTAGGAGATGAGGAGACCCCGGTTGTTGAGTCGCTCCCCGAATGCGCAGATTCTTAACTCCAGGTGACATCCGTCTTTTGGAGGACCCAGTGAAGGCCGTTTAGGCGAAAGAGGGGTGGGTTTCAGTATTTGGATCCCTTCCTCCAGCCCTGCCAATCTCAGGTGTGCTTACGGTGGAGGTGACAGAAGGAAGGCGCGTCGGGGGACCCAGGCCTCGCAGGTCTTCGGCTGTCAACGAGGCACCGCCCACTGACTCCGCTCTTAGTCCCTCACAGCGTGGGGCTCGGCGCGGCGCCAGGCCCGGGTGCGGGGCGGAGCTAGACTGGGACTGGCTGGGGGCCGCCCCGCCCGGCGCCTGGGCCTCCGTGCCGGCCCCCGGGGAGGAGTTATGATAATTTCCTTCTCATTAAGGCGCTCCGGTCCCCCGGCTATCGCCAGGGCACACAGTTCGGGCGCGGCTTTCCCTGTCCACCGCAGCGGTCTTTACACCCGCGGCGGCAGCATCTACGCTCGCAGAGCCGCCGATGCGCGTCCAGTGACCCGTACAGCAAGGCCCGCGCGAGGCGGGGGCGGCGGCAGACGCCTGGTCACCGTGACCCCGATTTTGGATTTACCGCTTGGGGGTTGGGGGGAGCCTGGATTTAACTGGCGATTGTTTTGGGGGACGCCGGACGCCATGTTGTGGAAAATAACTGATAATGTCAAGTACGAAGAGGACTGCGAGGTGAGCTGGGGCTCCGGGGTGCAGCCCCGCCTCGCCGAGGAGAGTCCGGGAGGCAGGGGCCACTGGACCGAGGTCGGGAACGAGGGCACAAGAGCCCTGGCCTCTCGGTGGGACGGGATTCACTTCTCCGGACACCCCTTAGTCCATTTCTGCAGAGTCCCTTTCCCGTATAGGGCCTTTTCCTAAATGGCCTGCCCTCGGGAACGAGGCCTGGAAAGAGAATGGCAAATCCCACCCACACAGCTTACCGGGCGCTTTCCTAAGCGGCAAACAGCCCTGCTTCCCGTTTTCTCGGAAAAGTGCCCCGTCTGCAACCCTCAGACGTGGCTTTTACGCACGAAGTCTCCGTCCCAAGGGGTCAGATGAGGCTACCTGCCAGCGACACCTTGGCGGACACTCCTCCAAGGCCGGCTTGTCACCTGCCCCGCTACCTCCTCGGGGAAGCACGAAAACAACCGAAGTTTGGCTTTCAAAAGAAGTGGGGGCTGGGGAGTGTGTGTGTGGGGGTGCCCGAGGCCAGATGGGGCCGTAAGCGCTCGCGAGTGCTCCAGCCTGTCGGACAGGTTGAGCTAGAGTTTCGGAGAGTGGGAGGGAGGGAGGCGGCGAGCGGGAAGAGGAAGAAGACTCAGGCAGCGCTAGGCGAGCTGCGACGCGCTGGGAGCGCGGAGCCCGGGCCACGGACTCGTGGGAGCTCATTGCGCCTCCGGGCCCTGGAGGGGCTGCCCCTGCCCGCAAGCCCGGGCGCTTCCGCCAGGAGGCGACAGCGCCATGTTCCTCCAGGTTCCCGGCGCCCCGAGACCCCTGGGCAGATGGGGTCCCGCATCCTTTTGAAACTAAGTCGGGCCGCCCAGGGGCGAGGGAAAGTGCGCGGACAAGGCTGCCCAATTTCCAGGGTCCTTCATGCCTCCTCTGCGCCCGGATGTGCGAGAACACTGCCCTTGGCCTTGCAGGGCACCCCCACTTACTACTCCCCTCGGCTGGGCCCGGCCAGCATGGAGGGCCGCCCCGTGCGCGCGCTCCCTCATCACTCCCTAGGGCGGGGCAGGGTGGCGGGCCCTGCTTTGCGAGCGCCGCCGGCCCGGAGGTCTTTGTCCCGAGGGCGTGGAAGGGAGGGTCCCGGGGGCGGGGGAGGTGCGCATGTCCCGCGCCGCGCGGTCCGTCCGCGCCTGCCGCGCTGCCACCTCCAGCAGTTCCTGCGCCATGGGCGGGCTCCACGAGATCGCTCTGCACCAGGCGTCCAGCTCCTTCGCCCCGGGCTCCGGCTTTTTCGCCGCGGGCTCCGGCCCTGTCCTTTTCTGGCCCAAGACCCAGGGTTCGGACTCGGCGCCTCCGAGCGCCTCGGGCTTCGGAGCAGCGCCCAGACCTTCGCCGCCGGGCTTTGAGAACTCGTTCCCCCAGGTCTTTCACCAGACTCTCCTCCCTCCGCGCACTCTTTGCTTACAACGAAATCCTAGGGGCGCATTGCCCCCGGGTACCTTCCGACCCTGGGCAAGCCCCGCCGGGTCGGGTGGGGTTGGTCCCCTGGGGCCCTTCGCGCAGCCAGGCGACGCCGGCCAGTTCGCACTAGCGGGGTTTCGCACTAACGGGGTCTCCCTTTTTTTTTTTCTCTTCCAGGATCGCCACGACGGGAGCAGCAATGGAAATCCGCGAGTCCCCCACCTCTCCTCCGCCGGGCAGCACCTCTACAGCCCCGCGCCACCCCTCTCCCACACTGGAGTCGCCGAATATCAGCCGCCACCCTACTTTCCCCCTCCCTACCAGCAGCTGGCCTACTCCCAGTCGGCCGACCCTTACTCGCATCTGGGGGAAGCGTATGCCGCCGCCATCAACCCCCTGCACCAGCCGGCGCCCACAGGCAGCCAGCAGCAGGCCTGGCCTGGCCGCCAGAGCCAGGAGGGAGCGGGGCTGCCCTCGCACCACGGGCGCCCGGCCGGCCTGCTGCCCCACCTCTCCGGGCTGGAGGCGGGTGCGGTGAGCGCCCGCAGGGATGCCTACCGCCGCTCCGACCTGCTGCTGCCCCACGCACACGCCCTGGATGCCGCGGGCCTGGCCGAGAACCTGGGACTCCACGACATGGCTCACCAGATGGACGAGGTGCAGGTGAGCGGCGCCGCGGCTCCTGCCCGGACCTGTTCGCCCTAAGGCCTTCTGCCCCCACCCTGCACCCCTCTAGGCTCCCCCGAACTTAAGGGAATTTTGTCCTCTCTCCCCCAGAATGTCGACGACCAGCACCTGCTGCTGCACGATCAGACAGTCATTCGCAAAGGTAACTAGCAAGGTGGCATCCTGTTTCTCTGGTCACACGGTCTGGGCTTGTGAAGTTGACTGGCAAGGTTGGGGGTATTAACGTGGGACATTTGTGGTAGACGGGACTGAAGGGGATTCGTGGAAGCTAGATTTTAGGAGTGAGAGGAGGGGATTTCCCTCCGACCTCCTAGGCGCTGTCTCTTAATCTCCGGATTTGTTACTGCCTAGTTTTTTTTCTTGGAAAAATGTTACTCCTTGAATTCTAGTGGGTGTTTCACAATGTGAGAGAAAGTCTTCCAGAGTGAGTGAACACTGATTTAATTTGGAAAACAACAACAAAAAAGTCACAGTCACACCTTCCTTGAGTGGTTGGTTCTGTAACAAATTTTAATTGTTGAGTAAGTTGTGATTTTATTTTTGATTTCAAACACGTGTATGTAAAACCTCCTTAAATCTGACCTGCAAGAAAAGTTTTTAAGCAATTTGGCCTACCAAATGAATACCTCTAAAAGGAACTGAGCTTGGAATGATCTGTCAGAGGGAGGGTTTTGCAGGATGGGGGAGGAGGGGATTTGGAAAACTGGATTACTTGGTGAGTGAGTGGTTTATGAAATTAAGTTACTTAACTGACAGGATTACCATTTTGACTATTTTGGGAAATAGAGTAGATCTAAATTGAAGGTAGTTACAGTCTGTTACTTGAACTGCTTAAATAGATTGAAGATGGAGGAAAAATTGATTTTGAAGAAAGACTCAGAAAAGACTAAAAATTTTCAGTAAACTTAGAACCTATTAGTTTGGATGATTAAATTTACTGTGATCAATTGCATTGAAAAATTTTGGCAAAGAATCTTAATGTGTCCTATGAGTTTGGTTGTTCTTGGGTGGGGAAAAAACTCACCGTTTATTTAGTATTGAAGCAGTCTTCTGAAAACAAATGTTCTAATTAAATAGTTTTCAGCAGCTGCTAGGGGAAAAAAAAAGAGAAAGAAACTCTCCAAGCTTGGGATCTTCACTAATTAACTTCCCAAGGTGTTAACTTGTGAATTTCAGATTAGATTTGTCTCTGAAGTAGGGGTTTTTAAAAAAAGTCAGCCATGGCCAGGTGCAGTGGCTGACCCTGGTAATTTTGGGGAGGCCAAGGCAGGCAGATCACTTGAGGTCAGGAGTTTGAGACCAGCCTGGCTAAAATGATGAAACCCCATCTCTACTAAAAATACAAAAAATTAGCTGGATGTAGTGGTGGGCGCCTGCTGGAGAATCACTTGAGCCCGCAGGCTGAGGCTGCAGTGAGCAGACATCAGACCTCTGCACTCCAGCCTGGGCCACAGAGTGAGACTCTGTCAAAAAAAATGTCGGCCTGCAGTGGATCGTGGAGTGTGCAACGATGCTTGTCTGAAGATCACTTTCCGCTTTGGTTAGTGCTTTTGAAAAGGTCTCATTTGCTCAGAGAGAGCTCTTGTGACTGCCAGCTCTGACCTTCATTCACAGGTCCCATTTCCATGACCAAGAACCCTCTGAGCCTCCCGTGTCAGAAGGAGCTGGTGGGGGCCGTAATGAACCCCAGCGAGGTCTTCTGCTCAGTCCCTGGAAGACTGTCCCTCCTCAGCTCTACGTCTAAATACAAAGTGACAGTGGCTGAAGTACAGAGGCGACTGTCCCCACCTGAATGCTTAAATGCCTCATTACTGGGAGGTGTTCTCAGAAGGTACTTGGGGAACAATTCTGGGCATGGTGGTTGGGTAGTTGAAGGTGAGTGTATCAGAGGCCCAGGAGGTATTTTTAACGTTTATGTGACTTTATGCCTAACACTGAATTCTAATCAGGTTAGAGTTTTTAGTACATTTCTTCTCTTTTAGAAAGTGCCAAATGTGGGAGGAAGTGCTAAAACAGCGCTCACAAATTCTCATTTGGTTAGAATTTGATCCCATGTATGAAGTGATAGCATCTGTATTGAGGGGAGGTGGGGAGCACCCTGGGTTTCTTCCCCAGGGAGTTTTTGTGGGGCTGTTGTAGTTTCACAAGTGAAAATGTATCTGCTCCCGTACAATTTGAAATATTCTGTGCTGCAAAGTTTGATGCTAGGAAAGATTGATTTTGTATCTTACAGGACTAATTAAAAGAGGACCCTGCTATCACTTTTCATTATGGTGCACATGATGTAGATAGTCTTTGACGGATTTCAGCTTTGACAGCAGCACTTTAGGAGTTTAGAATTTTTAAAGTGTGTGTGTGTGTGTGTTTTTTCTTTTTGAGAGTAACCAGTCAATTTTTTTTTTTCTTAGAGCCAAGTCGAAAAATGGAGGCCGGTCCTTGCGGGAGAAGTTGGACAAGATTGGGCTGAATCTTCCTGCTGGGAGACGGAAAGCTGCTCACGTGACTCTCCTGACGTCCTTAGTAGAAGGTCAGTGGGGTTTTGTTTTTGGTTTGTGACGTTTTTAATTTGTGCCCGTGTCTTTAATACTTCTTGCAGAAAAACTAGAAAACAACTCTTAAAACTTGGTTGCAAGTGCAGATGAAAGCAACTGGAATTGTCCTCTAAGTTTATTGCAATGAATCACAGTTAATTTTATCGAATAAGTTAACATTTAAGTATCTGGCTGCTCAGGTAGGCGCTTCTGTATTCCCCAGAGAATCACTGTTGGAAAGAAACTGGTTTTCCTAACCTAAGAGACCATACTCTAGGGGTGTCAGCATTTCCTGTTAAATGAACCAGTTTTTTTTGAAAGATAACAGCTGATCATTTGGTACACCTTGAGTAAAAGCTGGTTACTTACTGGTGAGCAGAAGTACTGCTTCTGGGTTTTGTAGCTGTGGGTTATTTTGTAGCTGAGGATTGTGGTCAGTGAAGAGAACCTCTTGTACACAATATGACTGGGCCCGATTCACAGTTCTTTTCTTTCCTCCCATCCAAAGAAACTAATCGAACCCCTGGCCCATGCACAAGTTCTTCTCACCAGTGCTAAGATAGTAGGACATAGCATTTCAGTTTCTTGAATGGGGGGCCCTTTTACCCCAACCTGGACAGTAGCCAAGAATGCAACACAACCTTTAAAAGAAGCTGAAGGGAAAGTAAAATCATTTTTTAAAAACAAAACAAAGCACGTTGTTACTGCTCCCAGGAGGAGTTGGACGCTGAGAGAGGCTTAGGGCTCTCACTATGGGCAGGGGAAGCCGAGGAGAAACGGGCTCCCCGTGGCAGTACCCTCTTTTGAAGACTTACTTTCTTTCCTTGCTCTGATGGCGTGACTGTGGTGCTCAAAGAGACTTGGCAGAGTCCCTGCTCTACCTTTTACGAGTGCCTTTGGAGGTCAGGGCAAGGAGAAAGGAGCTGCCTGTCTGAGAACAGCTGTCCTGCCTGTAGAATCGGCGGTTGGTTCTGCTGGGGTTTCTTGCTAGCCAGGCAGGGTGATTGAATAAGAAAGTGTGTTCCAGAACAATGGCTCTCCAAGGCTGCTTCAGTCAACCCAGGGGGCCCCTCCACCATCTGGGTTTTTGAAAAACTCACCAGTCCTGCGCCCGGGAGCCAGGGAGGGTTCCTTTTGGATGGGAGATCACTCCCTTGGTTGTCTCCCTCAGTTCTTCCACTGGCTCGGACGGGGAAAAGGGTGCTCCAAGTTGGTGTTTAGGAAACACACACCTCCCATCTTTTTAAAAGAAACACTCTAGAGATCTGCCCCTTCAGTAAGAAGGCGCTGTTAAAAAAACAGTGAAGTGTCAGACGTTGTCGTTTTATAGAGAAGTGACTAGTTTGCTTTTGTCAAACATGTTTATAGCCCTTAAATTTTGCTGCTTCCCCAAAATGATACTACTTCATATAAAGAGAAAACATGGGTGTGTTTGATTATCTGTTGAGCAGAGGACTGGTAAACATTTTTCAAGTTTATTCGTATCAGTATCCATGGGGCTCTGGTTCCAGATTCCATACCAAAACCTGAAGATGTTCAAAATGTTATATTTGTTATATAACCTACGCACATCCTTCCTTATAGTTTAAATCATCTCTACATCAATTACTTATATATACCTAACACTATGTAAATGCTGTGTAAATAGTTGTTACATTGTATTGCTCAAGGAATAATGGCAGAAGTCTGTGTTTAGTACAGACACAACCATTCATTATTTCCCCCCTGAATATTTTTAATCTGAAGTTGGATGAATATAGATTCGGAACCCATGGATACAGAGGGCTGACTTGACTGTGCAGTTAAAAGTTTCAAAGTCTTTTCTGCTTACATTGTGGGATCTCCACCCTCTATTCCTGGGGTGGAGGACCTACTGAGAATCCCTAGAAAGTTCTACCTGCCAGCTGAGTTCTCTGCCCTGTATATGATTTCATTCTTGCATGCAACGTGTGACTGGTAGACAGTGAATACTAGAAAGAGAGAAAATGGGGGCCGGGTGCAGTGGCTCATGTCTGTAATCCCTGGCATGAGCCATTGGGTTGAGACCAGGAGTTCAAGACCAGCCTGGCCAATGTGGCAAAACTCTGTATCTACTAAAAATACAAAAATTAGCTGGGTATGGTGGTGCATGCCTGTAATCCCAGCTATTCGGGGGGCTGAGGCATGAGAATTGCTTGAGTACCGGAGGTGGAGTTTGCAGTGAGCTGAGATTGGGCCACTGCACTCTAGCCTGGGCAACAGAGCGAGACTCCATCTCAAAAAAAAAAAAAAAAGAGGAAAAGGGTAGTTTGGTGTCAGTGACCACCAGCCACCTTAAAACCTGTTGCTGATTATTCTAGGTGAAGCTGTTCATTTGGCTAGGGACTTCGCCTATGTCTGTGAAGCCGAATTTCCTAGTAAACCAGTGGCAGAATATTTAACCAGACCTCATCTCGGAGGACGAAATGAGATGGCAGCTAGGAAGAACATGCTATTGGCGGCCCAGTAAGTATCTGAACTTGAATTTGATGATGACTCAATGCTCCAGACCTTGAGGTTGAGAAGATTCCCCCTCCACAGTCCCGATGGCTCAACAAAGAAATATTCTTGAAATAAAATAGGGCGGAGCAAAAGAAAATGGCAAGGAAGCTTCTTTTACAAAGTCAAATACATTAACTTTTGTCTGATTTAGAAGAGTGCATGACTCAGCCATGAGTACTTTTGAGCTGCTTAGTTATTCAGCTCAAAATAGTTGAGCTGCCCTTTCATTATTGTGTTTGCATACTTCCAAAAATGTGTTGAAAACCCGATTTGTTTTGTCACAACCAGTAAAGAGAGATTGTGTGCCTTCTACCTCCTGATAGCAAGACTTTTGTCTTTCAAATGTAAAGATCAGGGTGGGTTTGTAGGAGATGTGGGCAAATTAGCTGTCTCGAAAACGACTTAATGCAGCTGTGGATTTTCTCATAGAAACCAACAGCAAGTTGATTTTAAAATCATGGTAAATGAAGCAGAACTAGTCAAGCCAGGAAATGGGGTAAAAGAGAGCGCAGTGAACCAGGCTGTGTCAGGAGTGAGAGTTTCAGGGGGATGCTTCATTCTCCGGGTTCCTCAGGGAATTTGTTCATTGGAACCAACTTGTACCAAGGTAAACTGTCCCTTAAGCTTTGGGTTGGAATCCAGGCCCCACTACTTTTACCAGTCCTGGTGACCTTGGCCAGTTAACTGGGGTTAGGTTAATCCTGTTATCTTTTCTAATTGCGTGAGGATTAAACAAGATAGTGCTTTAAAACAGCTTAACTCAGGGCCTGGCGCAGAATAGGTGCTAAGTGCAGCAGTTGGCTATTAGTATTAAATTCTCCTTCCTTGGTTGAAGCGGTTCTGCTTGCCTCCCAGGCATCATCCTCAGGGTAGTTGGTTCTATGCTCTTGACCTGTAAGGAGCTAGATGGAACTCACGGAGTCAACTGACTGTCTTCACAGGCAACTGTGTAAAGAATTCACAGAACTTCTCAGCCAAGACCGGACACCCCACGGGACAAGCAGGCCCGCCCCAGTCTTGGAGACGAACATACAGAACTGCTTGTCTCATTTCAGCCTGATTACCCACGGTTTTGGCAGCCAGGCCATCTGTGCCGCGGTGTCTGCCCTGCAGAACTACATCAAAGAAGCCCTGATTGTCATAGACAAATCCTACGTGAACCCCGGAGACCAGAGTCCGGCTGATTCTAACAAAACCCTGGAGAAAATGGAGAAGCACAGGAAATAAAATTGGGACGAAGAAAGGCTCGGAGAGTCGGGAAGGAACAGGACTGCAAAAATCCTTCTCCACCGCACAGACTGGGAACCCCTCTTGGCCTGGGGGAAGAGTTTCTTACCTACCTTACTCTTTAAGGGGTCTTCACTGGTTCTGGATCGCAGCGATCACCCGCTCCTGGATTCCTTAGTTGCTTCTCTAGCGCTGAGCTGTCTCCTAACTTTGGACCTATTATCAGAAGGTGACAAGTACTGGCTCTTTATTCATTAAGCTTTTATTATTATTATTTTTGAACCCCATTCTTTCCTTCTCTGAAACTGGTGCTACGAGTTTTAGAATCTTTTAAATACATTCCCTGGGCTAACAGACCCACACACTTAGCCATTGAAATGTCAGATTGATGTGTTCTAGATCAACAGATGAACAATTCCTTTTTTTTTTTCAGTGTTAAGGTAATGGCTGGTTTTTGTGTTCGCTAAATATTTACCTTGAAAAAAAGAAAATGTGTATCTAGCTTCTTCAGAGATCAAGTCCTCTGGTAGGAGGCAAAGGTTCTATCTGCTTAGCAACTAGTTAATAGGTGGTATTTGACACACTCTAAACCCCGTGTTCAAAGGGGGCCTTCTGGTTTTAGGAAACTTGTAGAAAACGAAGCCTGCTGATGATTTTTTTCCTCCCCCCCCCCCTTTTTTTTTAACTTTGAAAGTTAACTCTTCAAATGGGAGACTCTTTGAAATGACATGTTCCTTTAAGGTACTGAAGCTTTATTTGCATATTTATTTCAGATGTTTCGAGTAAACTTGAAAAGGGTAGGCATGAAGCAATTTGTGCTGCTTGTCACCCCCAAGTCCCCGTGGAGGTTCTGTATTTTAAGAAACAGTGCGTTGAGTGTACAGATTTTATTTATGCATAATTTAATGGGGTCTGTAAATACTGGTGCACTTGCTTACAACTTTTTTGAGACATGGGATCCAATTTTAATATTAACTTTTAATGGTGATGGGGTAATCTATAACACATCGTAAGCTTTTATTCATATATATACAGGGTATTAAGAATTAGAGGATGCTGGGCTCTGTTCTTAGCTTGGAAGATTCTATTTAATTGAAGCTCTCTGTTCAGAAAGCAATAACTTTGTCTCGTTCCTGTTGGGCTGAACCCTAAGGTGAGTGTGCAGTACAGTGTGTGTGGGTGAAGTGGAGATTTGGAATTGAACTCTCTGCCTGTAAATGTTCCTCAAATAATTGTTGTGTGTATGATAAGTGTATAATAAAAGTATTCTTGTTAGAATTGGAAAGTCTGGCTATAGGTTTTTTTTTTTTTTTTTTAGTCTTTCGGGTGAATGGAATTAGGGCAGAGCTGATTTATGGCTTGACTGTGGCTTAGTTAATACCCTGAGCAGGCAAGTTTTGTGTGCGGTTGGGGAGGAACCTGAAGTTTCATTTTCTCTCCCTAGTGAGACTGTTCAGCTACCCCAGGTCTTACGCTCTCATCAATGTCTCTCAACTGCAGGTGGATAGAATCATCTTCCCCACCCTGGAGGGGTTGGGAAATGCCTGAGGGACAGTTTATTGACTCTAAGAGGGGCCGGTGTTTTGGGAACAATGTCTCATGGAAGGTTACTCTATTGAGAACAGGTACACTGACATACCGTACTCAGTATACTGTACACTGGTCAAGAATGGAAGTGAAATGATTATGGATTTTCTTTGGGTAGGTGTTTCTTTTTTTTTTTTTTAAGGTGAAGTCTCACTCTTCTCCCCCAGGCTAGAGTGCAATGGCACGTTCTCGGCTCACTGCAACTTCCGCCTCCCAGGTTCAAGCAATTCTCCTGCCTCAGCCTCCCGAGTAGCTGGGATTACAGGTGCGCACCACCACGCCCGGCTAATTTTTGTATTTTAAGTAGAGACAGGGTTTCACCATGTTGGCCAGGCTGGTCTCAATCTCCTGACCTCAGGTGATCTGCTCGCCTTGGCCTCCCAAAGTGCTGGGATTACAGGTGTGAGCCACCACGCCTGGCTAAGTAGGTGTTTCTTAGGAGGACTTGGCATTCACTCGAATGCAAGCAGTGGAAGTGTAGCATGTCAGTGTTTTCTTTTTTTTTTTTTGAGACGGAGTCTTGCTCTGTCACCCAGGCTGGAGTGCAGTGGCCGGATCTCAGCTCACTGCAAGCTCCTCCTCTCGGGTTCACGCCATTCTCCTGCCTCAGCCTCCCGAGTAGCTGGGACTACAGGCACCCGCCACTTCGCCCGGCTAGTTTTTTGTATTTTTTTAGTAGAGACGGGGTTTCACCGTATTAGCCAGGATGGTCTCGATCTCCTGACCTCATGATCCGCCCGTCTCGGCCTCCCAAAGTGCTGGGATTACAGGCTTGAGCCACCGCGCCCGGCCACATGTCAGTGTTTTCCATTCATCTAAGTTCTCTTTGGAAATGAGATCGTGCTCATCCACCCAGGACATCCTCTTCATTTCGTCTGCCTGCAGGGTAAACCAGAGATTGCGGCTTTGTGCTACTCTGGGAGCAGAGGAGTCTGGCAGGGGTAATGTACTTGCTGGGTGTTTGCGATGCACACTGCGGGTACTCGATCTCCAGTTGAAGCGACTTGGCATCTCCTCCAGGAAGCGATGTGTTTAGAGCTTGCCATGTGTGACCTGGCTTCAAAGGGAACTGGGAGCCATAGGTTTTTCCCCATTGGATAAGGCCATTGCTTCAATGCCAGTTTTATAATCCTTAATTCATAATTCTCTACCAAATGCCCAGCGATTCCTGACTTAATGTTGGCATTGGATGTTTTTAAGTAACTTAAACTCTGCCAACCCAATACTTTGCTCTTGGCATCTCGTCCTTGGCCACCAAACATTCCCATTAAGTTGGATTTATCTGGTTGATATGACAAGATCACAATTGCTTTGCTTTGGAGCAGTGAAAAGAGACCTTAGGTTGGCAGTTATTTCTCAATCAAGGCTTGAAATGCTGAGTGTTAAGAGGAAGTTACGGGGGTAAAGGGCTGAAGGAAAAAGGGCTGTTCTATTATCAGCATCTTGACTTGCTTTTGGACCAGAGTCTGGCTTTTAGGAGCTGTGCCGAATTGCAACGCAGACAGTGTTCTGGAAATGCCCCAAAATCAACCAGGGATTGAAGTGAATCATAAGCTGTGCTTCTTACTTGCCTGGTTCTTTCTCCGCATCCCCGCTGGAAGTCTGGGCACTGCCACTGAGCTCTTGGGTCTGATGCACAATAATAAGTTTTTCTTCCCAACACCTGAGCTGATGCTGTGGCCCAAAACCAGGCCCCCTCAAGAGGATCCTACTGAAACATTAGCTCCCTTGCAGATTTTCCTGGAAACTCTTGCTTACTTGTGAAAGAAGGGTGCAGTGCCCTTTGGCATTAGGTTGGTGGACCCCTTGCTTCTCATGGCCCAGGGTGGGTTTTGTTTCAAGCCCCATATGAGTGAGGATCACCTTCCCTGTCCGTCTTCCCTGTGCTGTTGTGGCACACTGGCTGTGGAGGCACATCATATCACTGACGTCTTGGCCCTCTGACAGAAGAAATGAAGATATGCTTCCTTTTTTTCCCTGGTTGCACTGAAAGAAACTCCATCAGTTGTCTGAAGGTACATGCTGCCTAGAGTTCCTCTTATGTGAGAGACTGTGTCAGCAGGATTGCCCATCTGTTGACTGGGTACTTGGCCATCTCGGTACCTGGCACTTGGAAGGTGTCCCGGGCCCTGCAGATAGGGCACCTGTAGATTTCCTGAAAGGGCAGAGAGAGTGTTCCAATAGCAGCTCTCGGTTGTTTTACCTTCCACGTGTGCACAATTTAAGTTGTGGGTTAGAAGAGGGATGACTGGTCTGGTTTTCACTGAAATGATTCCATTCAATGGCCGTCATTCTTTTCTTTTTGGGGGTCTAGTGTCAGGGTAAGCTCTGAGACCTAAGGTTCCTATATTTGAATGTTAAAAAACAAAACAAGGTAGGATCATGGGTGGGTGAGAAACAAAGAGTAACTTCTCTGATGACGTGGCAGCGGTTGGGTTTCTGGAGCCCGTCGAGATTCCCTGGGGAAACGTTGGCTGCTGTGCCTGACTAAGGAGGTTGCTGTTCCTTCCGAGGACTTCTGAGTGTTTTCCAGTCTTTTCCTTTTGCAAGTTGGGAGGGGGTGTCATGGAGTGGCAGTTTAATTTGCCTTCCTTAACAAGCACATGAAGAACTTGGAAACAGCTGCCGATGCCACAAAGGGGAAGAACAGCCCTGAGATTCTTTTGCTTGTGTTTGACAGGTGATGGAGTGAAGTCGGGACCCTTAGCAGAGTCCTCCCTAGCCAGCTGAGCTCAGTGGGCATTACGGGTTTTCCCCCTGGTTGGAGATAAAGGGTTTGCTTTTGGCATTCTGATGTTGCAATACGTGGATACTACTCTTCCCAGGAGTAGATCTTGCTCTTGGATGATAATGGTAATTTTTTCCCCCCTGAGACGGAGTTTCACCCCTGTTGCCCAGGCTAGAGTGCAATGGCGCAGTCTCAGCTCACTGCAACCTCTGCCTCCTGGGTTCAAGCGATTCTTCTGCCTCAGCCTCCCAAGTTGCTGGGATTACAGGCATGCACCACCATGCCCAGCTAATTTTTGTATTTTTAGTAGAGACAGGGTTTTACCATGTTGGTGAGCCTGGTTTTGAACTCCTGACCTCAGGTGGTCTGCCCTTCTTTGGCCTCCCAAAGTGTTGGGATTACAGACATGAGCCACTGCGTCCAGCTGATAATGGTAATTGTTGACTTACCTTTTTCAGATCTCAGTATACCCTGGGTTTCTCTTCCAGTTGACAGTAGTCCTCAGTCACTTTTCTGAAATCTGCAGGTCACCACCCTGGGAGGCTTGATGATACTTGGAGTCATCAAAACCTCGCCCCTCCCAGGTGTGCCAATACAGACTGCTGTCACGCGCAAGGTCCATAGTGATACAAGGCAGATCATACCTTGAAAGTCTCTGTCCACTAGTAACATGGAACATGATCTTCTGCAGAAACACACTTGACCTTAGGCTTTACAAAAAGTAACTCTTACGTTTAGAGCCCATAGTTGCGTGGAACCCTCAATTATTTTTGGCACAGACATAAACGCTGTAGGCCGGGCGCGGTGGCTCAAGCCTGTAATCCCAGCACCTTGGGAGGCCAAGACGGGCGGATCACGAGGTCAGGAGATCGAGACCATCCTGGCTAACACGGTGAAACCCCGTCTCTACTAAAAAATGCAAAAAACTAGCCGGGTGAGGTGGTGGGCGCCTGTAGTCCCAGCTACTCGGGAGACTGAGGCAGGAGAATGGCGTAAACCTGGGAGGCGGAGCTTGCAGTGAGCTGAGATTCGGCCACTGCACTCCAGCCCGGTCGACAGAGCAAGACTCCGTCTCAAAAAAAAAAAAAAAAACAGGTCTGTAATCCCAGCACTTTGAGAGGCCAAGGTAGGTGGATCACCTGAGGTCAAGAGTTCGAGACCAGCCTGGCCAACATGGTGAAACCCATCTCTACTAAAAACACAAAAAAATTAGCTGGTCTGGTCTGGCATGGTGGCTCATGCTTGTAATCCCAGCACTTTGGGAGGCTAAGGTAGGCGAATCATGAGGTCAGGAATTTGAGACCAGCCCGACCAACATGGTGAAACCCCATCTCTACTACAAATACAAAAATTAGCTGGGTGTGGTGACGCACTCCTGTAATCCTAGCTACTCAGGAGGCTGAGGCAGAAGAGCTGCTTGAACCCGGGAGGCGGAGGTTGCAGTGAGCCAACATTGTGCCACTGTACTCCAGCCTGGGTGACAGAGCGGGATTCTGTCTCAAAAAAACAAACAAACAAACAAAAAAACCCAACAGATTAGTTGGGCACGGTGGCACACACCTGTAATCTTAGCTACTTAAGAAGCTGAGGCAGGAGAATCACTTGAACCAGGAGGTGGAGGTTGCACAGTGAGCCGAGATCGTGCCACCGTACTCCTGGGCGACAACAGCAAGACTGTGTCAAAAACAGAAAAGAAAAAAGAAAAAGACAATGGTACAACAAGAATAAATACACAATTTTGTGTTTTTGTCTTGTTTTGTTTTGAGACAGAGTCTCACTGTGGCATCCAGGCTGGCATTTCGTGATGTGATCACAGCTCACTGCAGCCTTGATCTCTTGGGCTCAAGTAATCTTCCTGCCTCAGCCTCCTGAGCACCTGGAACTACAGGTGTGCACTGTTACACCCACTAATTGATTTTTTGTAGAGGTGGTGTCTCCCTGTGTTGCCCAGGTTGGTTTCAAACTCTTGAGCTCAAGGAATGTTCCTGCCCCGGCCTCCCCAAGTGCTGGCATTACAGGTGTGAGCAATCACATCCACCACAATTTAGTGTTTTGTGAAACCATCACCATAGTCAACGTAATGGACACACCCGTCGCCCCGAAATGTAGTTCCCTTGTGTTCTTTTATCATCCTTCCTTCCACCCCTCCTCACAACTCTGCCCCCAGCCAACTACTGACCTGCTTCCTGCCACTTCGGATTCATTTGCCTTCGTAGAATTGTACATAAACAGAAGCATACAAAAAAAGAGACAATGCGTTATTTTTATTTTGTCTGGCTGCTTTCATTCAGCACAATGCAGTTGAGATCTCCAAGTTGTTGCTTGTATCTGAAGTTTGTTCTTATTATTGGCAAGCACTACCCCGTTGTACAGCTATGCAGCTATGCCACAATTTGTTTATCTAATCCCCAGTTGATGGACATTTGGGTTGTCTCCAGTTCTCCAGTTGTTGTCTTTTACAAATACAGCTGCTGAGAATTCCTGTGTGCATCTCTGTAGACATGTGCTTTCTTCTTTTTTTTTTTTTGAGATGGAGTCTTGCTCTGTCGCCCAGGCTGGAGTGCAATGGCGTGATCTTGGCTCACTGCATACTCTGCCTCCTGGGTTCACGCCATTCTCCCACCTCAACCTCTTGAGTAGCTGGGACTACGGGTGCCTGCCACCACACCCAGCTAATTTTTTGTATTTTTTGTATTTTTTTTTTTTTTTCAGTAGAGACGGGGTTTCACTGTGTTAGCCAGGATGGTCTTGATCTCCCGACCTCGTGATCTACCCGCCTCAGCCTCCCAAAGTGCTGGGATTACAGGCATGAGCCACTTTGCCCAGGCTTTTTTTTTTTTTCTCTTTTGAGAGAGAGTCTTGCTCTGTTGCCCAGGCTGGAGTGCAATGGCAGGATCTTGGCTCACTGCAACTTCCGTCTCAGCGATTCTCCTGCCTCAGCCTCTTGAGTAGCTGGGATTACAGGCGTGCACCACCACACCTGGCTAATTTCTGTATTTTTAGTAGAGACGGGGTTTCACCATGTTGGCCAGATTGTTCTGAAACTCCTGACCTCAGGTGATCCACTTGCCTCGGCTTCCCAAAGTGCTGGGATTACAGGCGTGAACCACTGTGCCTGGCCTTTTTTTTTTTTTTTTTTTTTTTAAAGGAATCTCGCTCTGTCGCCCAGGCTGGAGTGCAGTGGTGCCATCTTGGCTCACTGCAACCTCCACCTCCTAGATCCAACTGATTCTCCTGCCTCAACCTCCTGAGTAGCTGGGATTACAGGTTCCCACCACCACGCCTGGCTAAGTTTTGTATTTTTCTTAGAGATGGGGTTTCATCAGGTTGACCAGGCTAGCCTCGACCTCCTGACCTCAAGTGATCCGCCTGCCTTAGCCTCCCAAAGTGCTGGGATTACAGGTGTGAGCCACCATGCCCAGCCTTTTTTCTTTTTTTTTCTTTTTGAGACAGGGTTTCCCTTTGCTACCCAGGCTGGAATCCAGTGACGTGATCATGGCTCACTGCAGCCTCTCCCTCCTGGGCTCAAGCAATCCTACCACCTCAGCTCCCAAGTAGCTGGGACTACAGGTGCGTACCACCATGCCTGGCTAATTTTTTATTTTTATTTGTATAGAGACAGGGTCTCGCTATGTTGCCCAGGCCTGGTCTTGAACTCCTGGTCTCAAGTGATCCTTCTGACTCAGCCTTCCAAAGCACTGGGATTACAGGAGTAAGCCAGCACGCCCGGCATTCTTTCCTCTCTTCTGGGGAAATACCTCAGAGTGGGATGTCTGAGTCAAATGTTCTGTGGTTGGCATTTTTATCTCCCGCCTTTTTTCCACCCAGGGAGCTTGGGTTGTGGATGGGGAAATAGCAAAGGAATAGTTGGTTTACCATCTTTCCCCACGGTCTGAAAATCATCTTGTTACCTTGGGGATTTTGATGTGGTACTGGATCCTGGGAACCAGCCTCTCCCTTTTTCTTGTTCCTTCTCTTCTCACCCCTTGCCAGGTTGAGGTTGATGAGAATCAACTTTCACTTTGGCATCAAAGAAAACCCGGCTTGGGGTTAAGTCCTGGCTCTGTCACTTGACAGCTTCATGACTAAGGGAGTCTGCACCTCTCACTGCTGCACATTTATCTCTGCTTATTTTTTTTTCTGAGTTTATAAATAACATGGTACCTACCTACCTTGCAAAGTTTTTTTTGTTTGTTTGTTTGTTTTGAGACAGAGTCTCTCTGTCACCCAGGCTAGGGTGTAGTGGCGCAGTCTCGGAAGTTCAGTGGTGCGATCTCAGCTCACTGCAATCTCCATCTTCCGGGTTCAAGTGATTCTCATGCCTCAGCCTCCCGAGTAGCTGGGACTACAGGCACCCGCCACCATGCCCGGCTAATTTTTGTATTTTTAGTAGAGAAGGGGATTTCACCATGTTGGTCAGGCCAGTCTCAAACTCCCGACCTCAGGTAATCCGCCTGCCTCGGCCTCCCAAAGTGCTGGCATTACCACACCTGGCCCCTTGCAAAGTTATTGAGAGGATCAAATAATAAGAGGGCAGAAAGGGGAGATGGTGTGGTATCTGAGGAAGAAAACAAAAGGAATCGAATAAAAGCAGAAGGATTTGTTTCAGGCAGAACAATGATAAGAATTGCTCCTTGGTTGATGGAGAGGTGGGTCACAGTCTGCATCACCCTTGGCACCCTTGGAAACTTAGGCAGGTCTGCCATTTTCTACAGTTGGGTCTGCGAGGACCACCTGCTGGTCGTTGGGGGGCTAATGAGAGTGAGATGGAGAAGGCGAAAGGGCCCAGCACACTGGGGTGTCAGGTGGCCTCTGTGTGTGGCTTTCAGTCACCATCAGTCTGTGGCTCCCTCATTTGAACCTCTGGAGAGCCCGGATCGGAGGCATCAGCTTGTACTGCTGGCCCCACAACCAGATTACACTGAGTGCAGCTGTCTCCTCCTCCCCACACACACCCATCGTCTTCCTCTACGTCACTGGCATCTGCCGTCTGGCCATATCTCCTGAGTGTATATGGCCTTTCCCATCAGGCAGCCTGAGGGATCCTGTTGAAATGGAACCAGGATTTGTCATGCCACTGCCTAACACTATGCAATCATGTCTCATTCTGCTCGGAAGAAAGTTCCAGTCTCCTTACCTGGCCTACTTACAAGTGGTCCCCTGTCCATTCCATGCCAGCCGTGCATCTTGCTGCCGATTGTGGAATCACGCTTGGTCCTGTCTCCGAATCTTGCATCTGCTGTCCCCCTGCCTCAAAGATTCTTTCTGGAAGTCCCTGTGCCTCCTCACGCAGCTCTGAGCTGGACATACCCCCTCAGAGACCCTGCAGGCTACAGCAGCTCCCAAGTCACTCTCTCCTATCTTCACTGCAGAGACCAGGATCTGGAATGGTCTGCCTCAGCTTTTGATGTTTGCATGGGCTGTTCCTGGACTAGAGTGTAAGCTCCATGTGGGGTGCCCTGTGTCACCAGCATGTCAACAAGATCCAGAATCAAGGGCGGCAAGCTATTCTTGTAAAGGGCCAGATGGTAAATATTTGAGACTTTGGGCCGGGTGTGGTGGCTCACGCCTGTAATCTCAGCACTTTGGGAGGCCGAGGCAGAAGGAATGCTGGAGCGTAGGAGTTCAAGACCAGCCTGGGCAACATGATGAGATCCCATCTCTCCAAAAAAAAAAAAAATATATTAGTTGAGTGTGGTGGTGTACGCCTGTAGTCTTAGCTACTTTGGAGGCTGAAGTGGGAGGATTGGAAGGAGGAGGTTACAGTGAACTGTGATCACACCACTGAACTTTAGCCTGGGTGACAAAGCTGTCTGAAAAATACATATATGTAGCTGGGGATGGTGTCTCATGCCTGTAATCCTAACACTTTGGGAGGCCGAGGCAGGCGGATCACTGGAGGTCAGGAGTTTGAGACCATCCTGGCCAACATGGTGAAACCCTGTCTCTACTAAATATATAAAAATTAGCCAGGTATGGTGGCAGGCACCTGTAACCCCAGCTACTCAGGAGGCTGAGGCAGGAGAATTTCTTGAACCCAGGAGGTGGAGGTTGCAGTGAGCTGAGATTGCAGCATTGTACTCCAGCCTGGGTGACAGAGTGAGAGTCTGTCTCAAAAAAAAAAAAAAAAAAAATGTGTGTGTGTATATATATATATATATATATATATATATATATATATATATATACATACACACACACACACACACACGCAGCCTTTAGAAGCCAGGTGGTCTAGTGCAACCTCAGACCATGTGCAAAAAAATGGCATGGCCGTGTCCAGTAAAACTTTATCCACAGATGCTAAGAATGTAAATTTCACATAATTTTCACTTGTCATAAAATATTCTTTCAACGTTTTTTCTTTTTTTTTTTTTTTTTTTTTGAGACGGAGTCTCGCTGTGTCTCCCAGGCTGGAGTGCAGTGGCGTGATCTCGGCTCACTGCAAGCTCCGCCTCCCGGGTTCACGCCATTCTCCCGCCTCAGCCTCCCAAGTAGCTGAGACTACAGGCGCCCACCACCACGCCCGGCTAGTTTTTTGTATTTTTAGTAGAGACGGGGTTTCACCATGTTAGCCAGGATAGTCTCGATCTCCTGACCTCGTGATCCACCCGCCTCAGCCTCCCAAAGTGCTGGGATTACAGGCTTGAGCCACCGCGCCCGGCCTCAACGTTTTTTCAACCATTAAAAAATGTATCACACCTTTAAATCCCAGCACTTTGAGAGGCCAAGGTAGGACGATCACTTGAGCCCAGGAGGTCGAGACCAGCCTGGGCAACATAGTAAGACCTCATCTACAAAAAAATAAACGAAATAAGCTGGGTATAGTGGTGCATGCCTGTAGTCTCAGCTACTTTGGAGGCTGAGGAGGAAGGATCACTTGAGCTGAGGAGTGTGAGGCTGGAGTAAACTATGATCATGCCACTGCACTCCAGCCTGAGCAACAAAGTGAGACCCTGACTTTTTAAAAAAAGGAAAAAACAAGAGTAAAAACCATTCTCAGCTTGTGAGCTGTGCAAAAACAGGTGATGGGCCAAATGAGGTTTGCTAACCCCTGCCCTAAGTTACTACTGGTTAATGAGACAATAAAAAACCTGCCCCATGGTGAGATCACAGGTTAAAAACATTTTTGGTGGGGATGGGGGGATATTGGAATCTCTGTAGAGTGTGCCGTGAAAATAACTCACACAGTCTCATCCACAGACAGGTGGCAGATCAAGTTTTCTGGCCCCTGGCCTGGAGCACTACTTGGCACAGAGCGGTTGCTAAGTAATTAGTAAAACAGTTGCAAGAATAAATGAAATTTGAGCATCATAGGAAATGTTAGTCCCATTTTAGGTGCAAATGCAAAAGCTTAGAGCTGCAAAGGGACTTAGGATCCTGAACATTCCCAGGTCAGACACGGCTGAGTTTGAGGGATGAGGTTGAGAGCTCCTCTGCCTCTCCAGGCAGCTGGGCTGGCTGGTTGAGGTGGGGCTCAGTCACTTCCTGGCTGTGTGACCTCAGGCAAGTTTCTTCACTTTTCTGAGCCAATTGCCTCCTGTCTAAACTGAGGATCTTAGTCATACCCCCTGTGAGGATGTTGGGGCGACAGATGAGATGGTGGTGGCTACAGAGCTTGCAGCATCTGGCCGGCTGCTGGTGGGTGCTGTGCACATAGCAGCTGCTAGTATTATTAACCCCTCTCTTGCCAGAAGGATTTGCAAGGTGTCAGGAGAACTTTTGTGCCTTAAATGGCTCAGGAAACTGGCAGTTGGGCTGAGAGCTGGCCTTGCTCTTATTTAGTGCCAATGCCCTGGCCACCCCTCCAGCATCTGTCCTGAGTTAGGGGACCTCACCAGCATCCTCTCTACCCGTAGCTGCAGTTTACTCTGATGCACTGGGATCAGCTCCAGACTGCGAGTTCCCCCTCCCTCCCTCAGCTCTGTAATGACATGGTTGGAGGCCATTATTTTACAGAAAACTTAGAACTTACAGAGTCTTTTACAAGACCAAATTGATGCCCAGTTGAAGGATCCTGTAGGTGCTAAGGTTTCAGATCTAGGACACCTTCTAAACCTTCATTAAGTTTTCATTAATAATCACTTGGCAAGGGCTTGTTTTAGGGCATCCAGGCTTCTAGGCTGATCAGTGGAAGAGCAGACAAGCATCCAAGAAGCTCCCCAGACCTTCCTCCTAGTGGGGGAAGCTGGAGACATCAGGCAGGAGGGAAGTTTCTAGCATGCTAAGTACCACGGTGCAAATAAAATGAGGACTTGCAATGGGGAGGTGGTGGCGACAGAGATGGCAGGGAGTCCCTTAGTGAGAGTGGTCAGGGAAGGCTTCTCAAAAGAGGGGGCATTTTTTTTAAGCCCTGAAAAATGGGAGTGAGCCAGCCATAAGTGGCCTGGGTGGAAAGATGCTCAGGAATAGAGACGAGGAATAGAGATTAGTGATAGCAAGGCATGAGAGGTGGGGAAGCGCAGGGGACACGATGTGCTCAGAGTCAACGCATGAGGCTTGGATTTTATTCCAGTTGCCGTTTGGTTTTAAGCAAGGAAAAAATAAAATCGAACTTGGCTTTTAAACAGATAGTTCCCTCTGCTGTGGGAGAAATAGGTTAGTGTGGATGCAGGGAGGCCAGTTACCAGACTCCAGCAGTGATCCAGGGAGGTGGGGGGCAGGCTGGAGTGGCAGAGGGGAGTTGGGGAGCCGGGTGCCGCCATGTTTTGCTGACGGACCTGATGGAACTTGCTGCCGGGTGGACGGGAGCTACCTCTGGCACTTTTCAAGCGGTTGTAAACGATACATAGCAGCTTCTGGCACTCGGCAGTTCTCCTAGGTCTTGGTGATGACAGAGGGAGAGCTGCCAATTTATGTTCCTTCAGTCAGAATGGCTAGCCAGCCTCCTGGGTCAAATGCCTTGGAGGAGGATACCATGGGGCCGATGGATTTCTTCCAAAATGAAGATGGTGATAATGGCCGCAAGGAACTGTGTCATTACTCTGTTCGCAGGCCCCAGTCCTCTTCCCACCAATTCACCTCTTTCTCTTCCATCTCCCCTTGGGAGAAGGGTGGGGGTTGGGGGGTGGGGGCACAGCTTGACCCAGTGGTTCCTATTTCATGAACCAGGAGGAAGTCAACCTTTGAGCATGAGGGCTCTGAGAGAGGGTGGAATTTCTCTCTAGATGACATTTGGCAGTGTTATAACTTTGGGGGTGGGGTGGGGCTTGGGGACTGCAACTATTATATAATAGGGAGATGCTGCCCATCCACCCATGCACAGGACATCTCCCCACATCAAAGAATTATCCAACCTCAAATGTCAGTCCAGAGGTTGAGAAATGCTGTCACAAACATAGAAAAAAAATCTGGAGGCCTTTTTTTTTTTTTTTTCTTTTGAGACAGAGTCTCACGTAATTCTCTTGGCGCAGCCTCCCCAGTAGCTGGGAGTACAGGTGCACACCACCATGCCCAACTAATTTTTTTTTTTTTTTTTTTTTTTTTTGAGACAGAATCTCGCTCTGTCACCGGGGCTAGAGTGCAGTGGCATGATTTTGGCTTACTGCAACCTCTGCCTTTGGGGTTCAAATGATTATCCTGCCTCAGCCTCCCAAGTACCTGGGATTATAGGCGAGCACCACCATGCCTGGCTAATTTTTTGGATTTTTAGTAGAGATGGTGCTTCACCATGTTGTCCAGGCTGGTCTCGAACTCCTAACCTCAAGTGATCCACCCGCCTTGGCCTCCCAAAGTGCTGGGATTACAGGCACGAGCCACTGCGCCCAGCTTTTGTTTTTGTTTTTATTTTTGTTTTTTTTGAGATGGAGTCTAATTCTGTTGCTCAGGCTGGAGTGCAGTGGCATGATCTCTACTCACTGCAACCTCTACCTCCTGGGTTCAAGTGATTCTCCTATCTCAGCCTCCCGAGTATCTGGGATTATAGTCACCTGCCACCACACCTGGCTAATTTTTGTATTTTTAGTAGAGATGGGGTTTCACCATGTTGGCCAGGCCAGTCTTGAACTCCTGACCTGAGGTGATCCACCCGCCTCGGCCTCCTGAAGTGTTAAGATTATAGGTGTGAGTCACTGTGCCTGGCCCCATGGACAGAATTGACTTTGCATGGTGGATTATCACATCACTTTTTACTGATATTATTTTATATAGTCTAAGAATTTAAAACACAAATACATGTTACTTTCATAATTAGAGAATTCACGTAATGTTTATATAATGAATAAAGGTAGCCTGTGCAAAGATTCGGGGAGAGGAGAACAGCTGCATCCCGATGCAATTTTTTTTTTTTCTTTGAGACAGAGTCTTGCTCTGTCGCCCAGGCTGGTGTACAGTGGCGTCATCTCGGCTCACTGCAAGGTCCGCCTCCCAGGTTCACACCATTCCCCTGCCTCAGCCGCCCGAGTAGCTGGAACTACAGGCATCCACCACACCTGGCTAATTTTTGTATTTTTAGTAGAGACAGGGTTTCATCATGTTAGCCAAGCTAGTCTCAAACTCCTGACCTCAGGTAATCTGTTCGCCTTAGCCTCCCAAAGTGCCGGGATTACAGGTGTGAGCCACCGTGTGGGCCGCAATTGTTTTCTAAATTTGGAGTTGGTGCTGTGGTTTCTCACCTGAGGCAATTTTCCATCGGGTTTTTCAGCTTGATTTCCATCTGATCAGTGTTGCAGTAGATTCAGGTAAACTTGCAGAAGTTCCTGTATGTCTTCCCTTTACTTTTCCAACTGGGAGATAGAAGGAGAAATGGAGGGGCCTTGTTAGGTGAAGGGTGTCCTTATACAGGTGTGACAGCCCCTGGCCCGGAGCCCCCTCCCATCCCTGCTCTTGTCCTCAGCCCACTTGGAGGGAACCGCCCCTTCCCCACAGCATCCACCGCACTCTGAGCCATGGGGGTCTTCATTCTCTCCTGTTTCTTTTCTTCTTTGGTCCAGGAATACTAATTTTCTGCAAGCAGAAGACACTATTCTACTGCTAATATCCATGAGTAGTCTTCTCCCACAAGACAGAAAAAAATTTAATGGTGGAAGGCACCAACCATTTAAGAAAATCTTCAGGAAGGCAGAATTTTCTCAACTCTTTCTTTTTAATTATTGTTTTCTCTATTTGTTGATGCTAACTAATTCTAGTCAATGACAGAATGATTTAAGGTGTCACAATATCATTTTAATTGTTTTACTTTTTAAAATGTTTATATATTATTTTTTTTTCAAGACAGAGTCTTGCTCTGTCACCCAGGCTGGAGTGCAGTGGTGCAATCTCGGCTCACTGCAACCTCTGCTTCTCGGGTTCAAGTGATTCTTGAACCGTGCCCGGCCAATGTCTTTATTTTTGACAAAAGTACTGCAGGTAGGCTGGGTGTGGTGGCACACGCATGTAATCTCAGCACTTTGGGAGGCTGAGGCAGGCAGATCACGAGGTCAGGAGATCGAGACCATCCTGGCTAACACAGTGAAACCCCGTCTCTACTAAAAAATAAAAAAATACAAAAAATTAGCCTGGCATGCTGGTGCACGCCTGTAATCCCAGCTACTCGGAAGGCTGAGGCAGGAGAAATGTTTGAATCTGGGAGGCGGAGGTTGCAGTGAGCCGAGATCATGCCACTGCATTCCAGCCTGGGCAACAGAGTGAGACTCAGTCTCAAAAAAAAAAAAAGTACTGCAGGTAACATGCCTGTTTCTACTTAGAATATCTTTAAGGATGCTAGACAAGCACCCACTAAGAGGTTACTGCTGGGGCGGGGACTGTGGGACTGAGACTGGGGGCGGAGGGTCGTGGATGACATGGAGGCTGACCTTTCACTTTGTCTCTTTTACTTTTTTAAATTAAATTTATTATTTTTTTTTAGATATTTTGAGATGGAGTCTCACCGTGTTGCCCAGGCTGGCCTCAAGCTCCTGGGTTCAAGCAATCCTCCCACCTTGGCCTCCCAAAGTACTGAGATGACACACGGGAGCCACCATGCCTGGATGATGTGTATCATTTCAAACTTAGAGAAACTAGGTAGAGTTAAAACACTAAAAAATAACAATCAGTACTATTATAAGAGAATCTACAGAAGAACAGAAAACATACCTGCCTTATGTCATTTAATTCTCGCAGTAACCCTATTTTAGCCCATTTTACAGATGTGGCACTGGAGGCTTGGCCGGAGGTCACCGAGTTGTCGAAGCTCACCTGGCTGGTGTAGAGCAGAGTCAGCTTCAAGAGTAGACCTGGCTACTTCTAGGGGTCGTGCTTAAACAGTGAGCTCAGTGCCAGCCATAAGCTATGATGCCAGCCATAAGCTATGGTGCCCTCGAATGGAAGAACTTATATTCTTGAGCACTTGGCATGTGCCAGCCACTGTTGTAGACATTTTTTTTTTTTTTTTTTTTTCTGAGATAGTTGTGTTCTGTCACCCAGGCTGGAGTGCAGTGGCGTGATCTCGGCTCACTGCAACCTGTGCCTTCTGGGTTCAAGCAATTCCATGCCTCAGCCTCCCGAGTAGCTGGGATTATAGGCACCTGCCACCACGCCAGGCTAATTTTTGTATTTTCAGTAGAGATGGGGTTTCACCATCTTGGCCAGGCTGGTCTTGAACTCCTGACCTCATGATATGCCTGCCTTGGCCTCCCAAAGTGCTGGGATTACAGGTGTGAGCCACCGCGCCTGGCCAAATGAATCTTTTTAAGAAAAAAAGTTTTAAAATGTATTTATTTTGTATTTATTAACTTTTTTAGACAGAGTCTTGCTCTGTCACCCAGGCTGGGGAACAGAGCGAGACTGCCTCAAAAAAAATAAAAATAAATAAATAAATAAATAAATAAATAAATAAATAAAATAAAATGCAGCAAACGGCGCCACAGAAAGGAGTGCGTTTTCCTCCCATGCTTGACCCCCAGGCCACCTGCTTCCCTGGCTGGAGACAAACCTCATCACCAATTAGGTGTGTGCAAAGCTACTTTAGGCACATACACACAACTCCATGTATTTACTTTTTTAACCCAAATGTCGGTGTATGGCACACACCACCTGGCACCTCACTCTCTTCACTGGAGTTTTCACGTGGATGGCTCCTTTCCTTTCAAATAGAGCTGACTTGTTTTGAAGGTGTCCTTGGGTGTGTGCCTGGAGGGTGACACACATATAACTCATCTTTTCCTGACAGGGTTTGGGATGTTTCTTATCCCCTGCTGTTACAAAGGAGCTGCTGGGCCGGGCGCAGTGCCTCGCGCCTGTAATCACAACACTTTAGGAGGCTGAGGTGGGTGGATCATTCCAGGTCAGGAGTTCAAGACCAGTCTGGCCAACGTGGTGAAACCCCATCTGTGCTAAAAATACAAAAATTAGCCAGGCATGGTGGCGGGTGCCTGTAATCCCAGCTACTTCGAGAGGCTGAGGCAGGAGAATTGCTTGAACCCAGGAGCGGGAGGTTGCAGTGAGGTGAGATCGCTCCACTGCACCCCAGCCTGGGTGACAGCGAGACTCTGTCTCATAAATAAATAAATAAATAAATAAATAAATAAATAAAGGAGCTGGCCGGGTGTGGTGGCTCACACCTGTAATCCCAGCACTTTGGGAGGCAGAGGCGGGCAGATCACCTGAGGTCAGGAGTTCAAGACCAGCCTGGCCAACATGGCGAAACCTTGTCTCTACTAAAAACTATAGAAATTAGCCGGGTGTGGTGGCGGGTGCCTGTAATCCCAGCTACTTGGGAGGCTGAGGCAGGGAAAATTGCTTGAACCTGGTAGGCAGAGGTTGCAGTGAGCTGAGACTGCAACACTGCACTCCAGCCTGGGTGACAGAGCAAAACTCCATCTCAATAAATAATAAATAAATAAATATATAAATGAATAAAAGGAGCTGCTTGTTCGGGTGGCTTCATGGAGTATCTTATGGGTGGACCCCTAAAAGCCAAATTGCATTTCACTTTGGTGAATGAACCCCACTGTGTTACCCTCATCCCAGGGCCCTATTCACACTCCGGTGTGCATGAATGGGCCTGCTGAAAGTGCTGCTTTCTTTCTTTTTTAGAGACAGAGTCTGTTACCGAGACAAGAGTGGAGTGCAGCCTGGACCACCCAGGCTCAAGTGATCCCCCCACCTCAGCCTCCCAAGCAGCTGGGACCACAGGCATGCACCACCACACTAGCTAATTTTTTTATTTTTTATTTTTTTTGTAGAAATGGAGTCTTGCTGTGTTGCCCAGGCCGATCTTGACCTCCTGGGCTCAAGTGATCTGCCTAGCTCAGCCTCCCAAAGTGTTGGGATTACGGGTGTGAGCCACCGTGCCTGGCTGAGGTGCTGCTTTCCACAGGTGTTCAGGGAGTCCTCTCCAGGAGACAACACCTGGGCTGGTGGCTGAGCAGAGCCCTTGGTGCAGAGCTGGTGACAGAAGGGCTATCAAGGACAAGTTCAGGGAGCAGAAGGCCTGGAGGCTGGAGGAAGAGTAGACTGGGATGGGGCCGGAGGGAGTTGGAGGCTTCTGGGTCCTAGAACGGAATTGAAATTCTACTCTTGATGTTGTAGGGAGCTGTTGCAGAGTTACAAGCAGGGAGAGACATGACTGGCGTTCATATTTATTTATGTGTTATTTTTATTTCTTTTGAGATGGAGTCTCACTCTGTCACCTAGGCTGGAGTGCAGTGGTACAATCTCGGCTTACTGCAACCTCTGCCTCCCAGGTTCAAGCGATTTTTGTGCCTCAGCCTTCCAAGTAGCTGGGATTACAGGCTCGCGCCATCATACGCGGCTAATTTTTGTATTTTTAGTAGAGACGGGGTTTTGCCATGTTGGCCAGGCTGGTCTGGAACTCCTGATGTCAGGAGATCTGCCCACTTCAGTCTCCCAAAATGCTAGGATTATAGGCATGAGCCACCACGCCTGGCCATGGCTTTCATTTTAAAAAACCACTTTGCATGAAGAATGAACCACTGTGGGTAAGAGTGGAAGCCAGGAGCCTGGTAGGAAGCCACGCAGGCGCTGAGGCAAGAGATGGTGGCTCACCAGCTGGTAGGAGCCATGATGGAGGGCCGGAAGGACCTGGGAAGTATTTTGAAGGCGGAACTGACAGAACTTGCTGATGAGTTGGATGAGCTCAGGAGCAGGGTGAGGAATCAAGACGGGATGGTGTAAAACTCCCAGGACTGGGCCTCAGCAAAGTTTACCAAGTTAGAGAAGGCTCAATAAACCAGCTGTGTGCAAGTAAGACCACGCAGGGAGGCCTAGGGAAGGAAATTTCCATGGGAGCTGCTCTTGGTGTCATTTCGATGGGCCCCAAGTTGTTCAGGTAGGGTCCTGTGGCTGGTGTGTCCCTGGAGGTGGCCTGTTTTGGAGTTCCAAAGCCTATGATGGATGGGCTTTATGGTGGCTCTGAAGCCTGGGACCTCCACTTGCGCCTGACACACCAGGGCCGGGGATGGGGGAAGCTGCATTCTGGGTGGGGCTGGCATTGTCTAGCTCACAATCAAAATTCCTCAAGCCAAAGTAACCAGAGGAGGTAGGACAGGGCTGTGCCCAAGGGTGAGGCTCGTTAGAGCTTTATTGACTGTCAACATTGACAGGAACCTTGGAGGTCATTGGCCAAGCAGTTGATTTGGGGGGAAAAAAGTTTAAATGGCAAATTATACCATTTAAATAATTATTTAAAAGGATTAAAATAACAACAGATTTTATTTTATTTTATTTTATTTTTGAGGCGGAGTCTTACTCTGTTGCCCAGGCTGGAGTGCAGTAGCACAATCTCGGCTCACTGCAACCTCCACCTCCTGGGTTCAAGTGATTCTCCTGCCTCAGCCTCTTGAGTAGCTGGGATTACAGGCATGCACCACTATGCCCAGCTAATTTTTATAATTTTAGTAGAGACAGGGTTTCACCATGTTGGCCAGGCTGGTCTTGAACTCCTGACCTCAGGTGATCGGCCCACCTCAGCTTCTCAAAGTGCTAGGATTATAGGCGTGAACCACTGCTCCCAGCCCAGATACTGTGTATTAAGCACTTAGTATGCACCAGGGTCCAGGCCAAATGTTTTATATCCATTATTACTTTTTTTTTTGAGACCGAGTTTCACTCTGTTGCCCAGGCTAGCGTGCTGTGGAGTGATCTCAGCTCACTACAACCTTTGCCTCTTTTTTTTTTTTTTTTTTTTTTTTTTTTTGAGACGGAGTCTCGCTCTGTCACCCAGGCTGGAGTGCAGTGGCCGGATCTCAGCTCACTGCAAGCTCCGCCTCCCGGGTTCACGCCATTCTCCTGCCTCAGCCTCCCGAGTAGCTGGGACTACAGGCGCCCGCCACCTCGCCCGGCTAAGTTTTTTTGTATTTTTAGTAGAGACGGGGTTTCACTGTGTTACCCAGGATGGTCTCGATCTCCTGACCTCGTGATCCGCCCGTCTCGGCCTCCCAAAGTGCTGGGATTACAGGCTTGAGCCACCGCGCCCGGCAACCTTTGCCTCTTGGGTTCAAGTGATTCTCCTGCCTCAGCCTCCTGAGTAGCTGGGGTTACAGGTGCCTGCCACCACGCCTGGCTAATTTTTGTATTTTTAGTAGAGATGGGGTTTCATTGTGTTGGCCAGACTGGTCTCGAACTCCTGACCTCAAGTTATCTGCCTGCCTCAGCCTCCCAAAGTGTTGGGATTACAGGCATGAGCCACCGTGCGCGACCATTATTACATTTTAATCCTCCAAATAGGCCTCCCAGGAAGTACTGTCGTCATCTGTCTAGTAACTGCAGTTCAGAGCCCCACGGTTCCCAGGCTGAGATGGGGTCCCAACTGACCCTGGAAATGGAACTGGAGCCTCCAGGGAGTTTACAAAAGTGAGACCCAACCAGAGGGAGTCACTGTGTGACCAAGACACCAAAGACGAATTGAGAATCTTAGGCATGCTGGGTGCAGTGGCTCACGCCTATAATCCCAGCACGTGGGAGGCGGAGGCGGGTGGATCACGAGGTCAGGAGATCGAGACCAGCCTGGCCAACATGGTGAAACCCCTTCTCTACTAAAAATACAAATTAGCTGGGCGTGGTGGCAGGTGCCTGTAATTCCAGCTCCTCGAGAGGCTGAGGCAGGAGAATTGCTTGAACCCGGGAGGCGGAGGTTGCAGTGAGCTGAGATCATGCCACTGCACTTCAGCCTGGCGACAGAGCAAGACTCTGTCTCACAAAAAAAGAAAAAAAAAAGAATCTTAGACGTGTCATGGTTGGCCCAAGAAGGTGTGTGCATCTCTAAGGTTTTTGATCACCCCACACAGCATGTTGGCCCCCAGAGACACTGACCTGAGAACCCCTTCCAGCAGCCCCACACAAGGGCTGGGTCTCCAGCTCTTGCCAAGGTAGATTAATATTTTCTTAATTTTATTCTGAATCCTTTAAAATTTTAATTTAATTTAATTTAAACGTTTTTTGAGACAGAGTCTCCCTCTGTTGCCTAGGCTGGAGTGCAGTGGCGTGAACTCAGCTCACTGCAACCTCTACCTCCAGGGCTCAAGTGATCCTCCCACCTTAGCCTCCCAAGTAGCTGGGACTACAGTTGTGCAATACCATGCCTGGCTAATTTTTTTGTAGAGATGGGGTTTCATCATGTTGCCCCGGGTGGTCTTAAACTCCTGGGCTCAAGCAATCCACCCACCTGGGCCTCCTAAAGTGCTGGGATTACAGCCGTGAGCCACCGCAGCTGGCTAGCATTCTGTTTTTGTTTTTGTTTTGAGACAGAGTCTCACTCTGTCCCCCAGGCTGGAGTGCAGTGGTACGGTCTCGGCTCACTGCAACCTCTGCCTCCTGGGTTCAAGTGATGCTCCTGCCTCGGCCTCCCGAATAACTGGGACTACAGGCATGCATCACCACATCTGGCTATTTTTTTGTGTGTGTGTGTGTGTTTTAGTAGAGACGGGGTTTTACCATGTGGGTCAGGCTGGTCTCGAACTCCTGACCTTAAATGATCTACCTGCCTTGGTCTCCCAAAGTGCTGGGAATACAGATGTGAGCCACCGCGCCTGGCCTCTGGCTAGTATTCTGCATTCTTGACAGTCTGATAGATGGAAAAATATCCCTATGGCAATGAATACACGTTTTAAAAACATATTGTATGTCGCTGGGCCACTCTTGCCCTCTCCCCAACTATCTTTATTGGTGGGCTTCAGGCTCTGGGCACCGTCTGTTTTGTTTCCTGGCATAAGTACATTCATGTAGTCATTCAACATAGTCATTCAACACATCTTTAAACCCTGTGTTAGCTTCAGCAGCACACATACTAAAATTGGAACGATACCGAGATCAGATGCTCCCTGCACAAGGATGACATGCAAATTCATGAACCATTCCATGTATTTTTAAAATTTAATATATTAAAAAATTTAAAACTCAATAGAGTGTCCGTTGTGTGCCAGAAACTGTTCTGGGTGCTGAGGACACAGCAGAAAGAGATTTGCCCTCAGGCAGTTCATCCTGGTGAGGACCTAGACAGCTCACACCACGGATGTGTAAAATGCACTGAGTGTTCCTGGGGTGAGAAGCGCATCGGAGAAAACATTAAAAGGGGCACGAATGGGCATTTCTGGGGCTTTGGAAAGTTTCACGGAGGGGAGGGGAGAGAGCCAGTTTAGAAGAAACAGAAGTCTAGGAAAAAGCTACCAAGTGCAAAGGCCTGGAGAGGGGGACCGTGCCCAACAGATTGGAGGAACAGCTGGGACAGCAGAGGCTGCAAAGCAGGGACTGGGAGGACTGTGGGACCTCGTGGTCCCTCGGAAGAAGTCTGCCTTTTGCTCCAGATGAGGTGGGAACCTTTGAGGGTTGACACAGCAGGGATGAGACCTGATATTTTCACCAGGATCACTTTGGCTACTGTCTTGTACATTGACTGTAGGGGGTCAAGGTCAGAAACCCAAGACAGTTGGAGGCTAGAGAAATCGTCAAACAAAAGATGCTGGTGAGTTGGTGTGCTGGGTTCAATAGTTTTTCTCCCAAATTCTTGTCCACCTGGGATCTCAGAATGTGACCTTGTTTGGTCTTAGAGTCTTTGCAGATGTAGTTAAAGATCTGGAGAAGAAATTATCCTGGATTTAGGACCCACCCTAAATGACTGGTATCCTCATAAAAAGGGGAAGCCACAGGAAGATACACAGAGAGAGGGGATGTGGAGACGGAGGCAGAGATGGCAGTGATGCCCAGGATCACCAGGAAGCACCAGAAGTTGGAAGAAGCCAGGAGGGGCCCTCCCCTGGAGGCTTCAGAGGGAAGGTGGCCCTGCCCACACCTTTATTTCAGACCTCTCACCTCCAGAACCCTGGGAGAAAAAGATTCTGTTGTTTGAAGCCATCAGTTTTGGACAATTTGTTATAGCAGCCCTGAGAAATGAATACAGTTGTGCCAACACAAGAGTAGAGGAGAAGGTGAAAATTGGTCAGAGTTGGGACATATTTTGTAGGTAAAGCCAAGAGGATTTGCTGAAAAATAGGAACGAGGGAACAAGAAGTGTCCAGGCTGACTCCAAAGTTTTTGCTCTGGGCATCTAGCAGGCTGACTGAGTATCAGAAGGACTGTTTGGGACTGGACATGGTGGCTCACGCCTGTAATCCCAGGACTTTGGGAAGCTAAGGCTAGAGTTTGAGCTCAGGAGTTTGAGACCAGCCTAGGCAACATAGGCTCTACAAATAATACAAAAATTAGCCAGGCATGGTGGTGTGCGCCTGTAGTCTCAGCTACTTGGGGGTCTCAGGTGGGAGGATCCCCTGAGCCCAGGAAGTCGAGGCTGCAGTGAGCCATGATCGAGCCACTGCACTCTGGGCAATAGAGCGAGAGCCTGTCTCAAAAACAAAACACAAAAAGCAAACAACAAACAAAAACAGACAAAAGGGCTGTTTATGAAAGAAGGGAACATGCTCCCCTTTGGATAAATTAAATCTAAGTTGCCTGTTAGACATCTAAGTGGAAGCCAGCTGTGCATACATTTTGTTTGCTTCAAGACATGTCTTAAGATCTTTCCATGTCAACCCACAAAGAAATGCCTCATTTTTGTTGTTGTTGTTGCTGTGTATTTCGTTATATGCATAAACCATCTTTTTTTTTTTTTCTTTTTGAGATGGAGTTTCACTCTTGTTGCCCAGGCTGGAGTACAATGGCATGATCTCAGCTCACAGAAACCTCTGCCTCTCAAGTTCAAGCAATTCTCCTGCCTCAGCCTCCCAAGTAGCTGGTATTACAGGCGCCCACCACCATGCCCAGCTAATTTTTTTTGTATTTTTATTAGAGACAGGGTTTCACTATGTTGGTCAGGCTGGTCTTGAACTTGACCTCAGGTGATCCATCCGCCTCTACCTCCCAAAGTGCTGGGATTACAGGCGTGAGCCACCATGCCTGGCCAAACCATCTTATTTAACCAGAATTGGGCATGTTTCCAAATGCTTAGCTGGAGAGAGTCTGTCTACGACAGTTTGTTCTTCCATTGAAATCAGTACTCACTAATTTTTCTTTTTTTGGAAATGGGGGTCTCGTTCTATCACCCAGGCTGGAGTGCAGTGGCACAATTAGCACTGTAGCCTTGACCTGCTGGGCTCAAATGATCTTCCTGCCTTAGCTTCCTGGGTAGCTGGGACCACAGGCACACACCACCATGCCCTGCTAATTTTTTTTTTTTTTTTTTTGTAGAGATAGGATCTGGCTATGTTGCCCAGGCTGTTCTCAAACTCCTGAGCTCAAGCAATCTTCCTGCCTCTGCCTTCCAAAGTGCTGGGATTACAGGTGTGAGCCACTGCACCCGGCCAGTGCTTACTAATTTTTGAGTACTTGCCGTGTGCCTGTTCTGAGAGGAATGGCCTCACGAGGGAGATGGTTTGGTGTAGTGGCCACAGTATTCCAGTTTCAGACCATCATCTTCAGTGAAACAGGGCTGTGGCCAGGTACAGTGGTTTACGCCTGTAATCCCACCACTTTGGGAGGCTGAGGAGGGTGAATCACCTGAGGTTAGGAGTTCGAGACCAGCCTGGCCAACATGGCAAAAACCTGTCTCTACTAAAAGTACAAAAATTAGCCGGGTGTGGTGGCACATGCCTGTAATCCCAGCCACTCAGGAGGCTAAGGCAGGAGAATCTCTTGAACCCGGGAAATGGAGGTTGCAGTGAGCCAAGATTGCGCCACTGCACTCCAGCCTGGGCGAAAGAGTGAGACTCTGGCTCAATAAATAAATAAATATAAAGAAAAATAAAAATACAAAATTGGCCAGGCATGGTGGTGCATGCCTATAATCCCAGCTACTTGGGAGGCTGAGGCAGGAGAATCGCTTGAATCCAGGAGATGGAGGTTGCAGTGAGCCAAGATTGTGCCACTGTACTCCAGCCTGGGTGAAAGAGTGAGACTCCATCTCAATAAATAAACACATAAAAATACAAATTGACCAGGCAAGGTGGCACATGCGTGTAATCCCAGCTACTTGGGAGGCTGAGGCAGAAGAATCGGCTTGAACCCAGGAGGCAGAGTTGCAGTGAGCCAAGATCGCACCACTGCACTCCAGCCTGGCCGACAAGAGTGAAATTCTATCTCAAAAAACAAACAAACAAATAAACTAGGACTGCTATGTCATCTAAAGACATAACCAGCACAAAGCCCCAAGCTCAGCATTTGAAACAGGCATTGTGCACCTGGAGGCTTTGCTACCATTTCTCATGTAACTGTGTTCCAGAGGCCTGAGACATGAGAGGTGTTCTGTGGGTACCAATTCCATCTTCCCTGAAAAATGACTTGCCTAGTCCAGCAGCTCCCTTTTGGGGCTTCATAGTCCTCCCCAGCACATGGAGGGCTCTGAGAAATTCTGCACTCAGACAGTTTTGCTTATCCAAGTGTTACTCACATGTGTTTGAGGATATCACTCAATTCCTTCTCCTTCCTGCAATTGCATTCAGCATCTCAAGACACCAGAGCCTGACAGGCTGAGAAAAACTTGCTTTGGTTGACACATCAGAGATCAGAAAAAAGATCACAAAAACCAGGTTTGTGTTATGTTTTCAGTGAGTGATCACTCCCGCTCTTAGGTGGGATCTCTTTGGAGTCTCAAATTTTTTCTCCGTTTTTTACTTGGAGATGATAAAATAGCCTCTGCCAGATCACCAGGCACTGTCTCTCTGTGGGCTCCCAGCCATCCACTGCCATCCCTCTCTTTATCTCATGGGGCAAGGGGGGCACAGTGTGCAAATTAAATAGTACTCATTATGCCAAGTAGATAGCACCCTACCCAAAGAGCTTTCTCCCAAGGATGGGAAATAGGAGCTAACTTGGGTCCCTCAGGAGAACATTTTCGCCTTGGGGGATTTCAAGGTTTATTTTCGGATATCAGAATGTAAAGGGAATGGCTTTAAAACTTCAGCACTCGGGCCGGGCGCGGTGGCTCAAGCCTGTAATCCCAGCACTTTGGGAGGCCGAGACGGGCGGATCACAAGGTCAGGAGATCGAGACCATCCTGGCTAACACGGTGAAACCCCGTCTCTACTAAAAAATACAAAAACTAGCCGGGCGAGGTGGCGGACGCCTGTAGTCCCAGCTACTCGGGAGGCTGAGGCAGGAGAATGGCGTGAACCCGGGAGGCGGAGCTTGCAGTGAGCTGAGATCCGGCCACTGCACTCCAGTCTGGGCGACACAGGGAGACTCTGTCTCAACAACAACAACAAAAAAAACATAAAACTTCAGCACTCGAAGGAACTTTTTGGGTGAAACTTTTTTTTTTGAGACAAAGTCTTGCTCTGTTGCCCAGGCAGGAGTGCAGTGACATGATCTCGGCTCACTGCAAGCTCCACGACCTGCCAGGGGTGATACAAATATTTAAAAACTGGATTATGATAATGATTATGCATATGCAAAAAATATTAGAAGTCACAGAATTGTGCACTAACAATGGGTATTGAATTTTATGATATGTAACTTATACATCAATGAAGTTTATTTATTTTTTTATTTTTGAGATAGGGTCACACTCTGTCATCCTCTCTCATCCAGGCTGGAGTGCAGTGGTGCAATCTCAGCTCACTGCAACCTCCACCTTCCAGGCTTAAGTCTGCCTCAGCCTCCAGAGTAGCTGGGACCACAGAAGCGTGCCAGCATGCCTGGCTAATTTTTTTATTTTTATTTTTTTGAGTCAGGGTCTCATTCTGCCACTCAGGCTGGAGTGCAGTGGCACAATCTCGGCTCACTGCAGCCTCCGCCTCCCAGGTTCAAGCAATTCTTTGCCTCAGCCTCCCACGTAGATGGGATTCCAGGCACCCGCCACCACAGCTGGCTGATTTTTGTAGCGACTAATTTTTTGTAGAGATGAGGTTTTGCCGTGTTGCCCAGGCTGATGTCAAGCTCCTGAGCTCAAGTAATCCACCTGCCTTGGCCTCCCAAAGTGCTGCATTATGGGTGTATACCACCACGCCTGGCTAATAAAGTTGTTTTTTAAAAAAAACAAAAAGATTAAAAGTCAGGGCTGGGCACAATGGCTCAAGCCTGTAATCCCAGCATTTTGGGAGGCCTAGGTGGGAGGATCATCTGAGCCCAGAAGTTCAAGACCAGCCTGGGCAACGTGGAAAGACTGTGTCTCTATTGTTTTTTGGAGATGGAGTCCTGCTCTGTTGCCCAGGCTGGAGTGCAATGGTGTGATCTTGTCTCACTATAAGCTCCACCTCCCGGGTTCAAGCGATTCTCCTGCCTGAGCCTCCTAAGTAGCTGGGATTACAGGCACTGCCACCATGTCCGGCTAATTTTTGTATTTTTGGTAGAGACGGGGTTTCACCATGTTGGCAAGGCTGGTCTTGAACTCCTTCCCTCAAGTGATCCACCTGCCTCTGCCTCCCAAAGTGCTGGGATTACAGGTGTGAGCCACCATGGCTGTCCAGGTGAAATGTTTTTTGCCCACATCAGCCCCTCCCTCCCACTTTCCATTGTGCCCCATGTCAAGGCTACACCCTTGCTGCACTCACAGCAAAGCACACATGGGCATCCTGACTGATCCTGGAAGTTTGAAATCACCTGTTAGTAAGTTTCTGGGTCCTCCATCTTACCAGCCCTTCATGTATAAGGTATTTATTGATCCTTTACTATGTGCCGGCTCATTTATAGCACATGGTGATGAACAGAATAGATCTGGTCCCTGCCACGGAGGTGACTGTCCAGCGAGGATGGTGGCCACTAGTGGTAGAGCATTTATGACACTGATGCCCTTTGCCCTTTGGCCCTACTACCATGAATCCTTGCAGTGACTCCTCTCCAAGGAAGACACCATCGTGCCCTCCTTTCCCAGATGGGATCATCAAATGGTGGGTGGGAGCTAGAATCCCAGCCGGCCCCTCCTCATGTCACTTGCATTGGAATACTGATTACCCAGCCTCCCTGCTCAGGAAACCTCCCTGCCGCGGATGAACTGTGTGCATCCCAGGCTAGAACTCAGTGGTCCCATCCTGCGGTCTCTACTGGGAAAAGCTGGAGAATCCGTAGGCCATCAGGGAAGAAGGGCAGACACATTTGCATAAGAAATGAAAATCCTGTCTGAGCTCCCGCCCTGCCTAGAGATTTACAATTCCCCACCAGTTCTGGGAAGGAATAGAGAGAATGTTGGTGGGGGATGGGTGCTTCAGACCAGGCCGTCTGGGCTGCCTGGAAGAGGCATCTTTAGAGCGGACACTTGAAGGATGACACAGACCTGCCATGGGAAGGGTGTGGAAAAGCATTCCTGGCAGAGGGAACAGCATATGCAAAAGTATGGCGGGAACAAGGCCTGGCCCGTGTCAGAAGCAGACTGAAGGCCTGGGCGACTGGGCTGGCAGCACAAAGAGCCAGTGGTGGGGATGAGGCCAGACGATGGGCAGGCCTTGGTCAGGCAGCACCTTGCAGGCTGAGGTGTGGGCTTTGGACTTAGTTCACTGGGAAGCTACTGGAGAGTTTTGGGGTTTTGTTTTCAGATCACTGCTCTCAGGCAGAGGGTGGGTGGAGACCAGGTAGGAGCCCATTTGATGAATCAGTGAGGAGTGGACGGGGCCCGGATGGAGGTGGAAATTCTCAGGTACACAGTAGGCGCTCAATAAACTCCATCTACCTAGAGTTGAAATTCAGAGATGCAGGTTTCAGGAATTAAATGTGGGGGACCCTGAGGATGACTGCGCCCCCACCCCACAAGTATCCATGACCAGCACTTGGCCATCTATCAGGGGTGGGGGCTCAGTCCTGTTTATTTTCAGTCTGTCACTCAGCAAGACTTTTATAAAATACAACAAAAATGAATGACTTAGACAAACAAAAGGGGAGCCTGAAGCGGTGGTGCATGCCTGTGATTCCTGCTCTGTGGGAGGCTGAGGAGGCAGGATTGCTGGAGCCTAGGAGTTTGAGGTTGCAGGGAGCTATGATCCTGCCACTGCACTCCAGCCTGAGTGATAGGCGAGATCCAGTCTCTTTTTTTCTTTTGGCGGCGGGGAGGGCCTTGTTTTTTTGAGACTGAGTCTTGCTCTGTTACACAGGCTGGAGTGCAGTGATGTGATCTCATCTCACTGCAATTTCTACCCCCCACCCAGGTTCAAGTGATTCTCGTCCCTCAGCTTCCCAAGTAGCTGGGACTACAGGTGTGCACCCCCACGCCTGGCTAATGTTTTGTATTTTTAGTAGAGGTGGGGTTTTGCCATGTTGGCCAGGCTGGTCTTGAATTCCTGACCTCAAGTGATCCGCCCGCCTCCCAAAGTGCTGGGATTACAGGTGTGAGCCACTGTGCCCAGCCAAAATCCAGTCTCAAAAAAAAGAAAGAAAGAAAGAGAAAAGAAAAGAAAGAAGGGCCGGGCGTGGTGGCTCTTGCCTATAGCACTGTGGGAAGATCACTGAGCCCAGGAGGGGCAACACAGTGAGCCCTCAACCCAAAAAATAAAGAAAAAAAGAAGAAAGCCCACTGGTGTAAATCAATTTAAAAATGTGGAGAAGGGACAGTAGGATGCTAATGAGCGGCTGGGAAGGTGAGATGGAATTAGAAAGCAATCTTTGGCACTTGGCAAATCATCATAATGATGAGTTCAGGCAAGACTCATCAACGAATGCCACAATGAGTGGGCCTCAGGGGTTGAACGGAAATAAATGTCCACGACCTAATAAGGCCCTTGTGAAAGCTATCTTATTTGGAAAAACAATCTTTGTAAATGTGTTTAAGTTAGTGATCTTGAGATAAGATCATCCTGGATAACTGGTGGCCCTAAATCCAATGACACCTATTCTTCTTTTTCTTTCTTTTCTTTTTTTTTTTTTTGATAAGAGGTCTTGCTCTGTTGCCCAGGCTGAAGTACAGTGGAGTACAGTGGTGCAATCTCGGCTTCCTGCAACCTCCACCTCCTGGGCAATCCTCCCACCTCAGCCTCCAGAGTAGGTGGGACTATAGGCACACACCACCATGCCTGGCTAATTTTTTTCATATTTTTGGTAGAGATGGGGTTTTGCCATGTTGCCCTGGCTGGTCTTGAACTCGTGAGCTCAAGCCATCTGCCCACCTTGGCTTCCCAAAGTGCTGGTGTTACAAGTGTGAGCCACTACACTTGGTCTGACACATACTTTTTTTTTTTTTTTAGAGATAGTGTCTCACTCTGTCACCCAGTCTGGAGTGCAGTGGTGTGATCATAGCTCACAGCAGCCTCCAGCCTTGAACTCCTGGGCTCCAGTGATCCCCTTGCCTCAGCCTCCCGAGTAGCTCTGACTAGAGACACACATCATACCTGTCTAATTTAAAACTTTTTTTTTTTTTTTGTAGAGATGGGATCTTGTTTTATTGACCAGGCTGGTCTCAAACTCCTTAGCTCAAGTGATCCTCCCGTCTTGGCATCCCTAATTGCTGGGATCCACCATGCCCGGCTGACATATGTTTTTGTAAGAGATAGAAGAGACAGACATGTGACAAGGAGTGCCATGGGACCACAGAGGCAGAGACGGCGCGATGCAGCCACAAACCACGAACACCTGGGGCCACCGGGAACTGGAAGAGGTGAGGAGCTGATTCTCCCCTTGAGCCTTTGGAGGAAGCACAGCTCTGCTGAAACTTTGATTTTAGACTCTGACTGCCAGAGCTCTGCGAGAATAAATTTCTGTTGTTTTAAGTCATCCAGCTTGTGGTAATTTGTTAGGGCAGCCATAGGAAACAAATAGAGTGGATGTGGCCAGGAGTGGTGGCTCATGCCTGTAATCCCAGCGCTTTGGAAGGCGGAGGCAGGTGGATCACATGAGTCCAGGAGTTGGAGACCAGCCTGGGCAACATAATGAGACCCTGCTGCTCAAAAAAATAAAAAATAAAAAATAAATAAATCAAAATAAGAAACTAATAGAGTGGTTGTGAAGTTGGAGAGCAATGGGACAGTTACATGGTCTCAAAGTACCTTCCCACAGGGGAAGCATAGGAACTTTATAGTGGAGAAGCCTGGCCAATGCCGTGAGCATGTGAGCGGTGCTAATCTCACCAGAAAAGGGGCCCGGGCAGCGTGTGCCTCCTGCCAGGGTGCACCGGGAGCCGGGCATCTGGTCAGTCTGAGGTGCCTGTCTGACGGCAGAGCGGAGTCCCACCCAGACCTGCTCCCTCCAAGGCATCGGGGTACTCTGCACATCCCAGGTTTTGGGAACATGCCTTCCTTTTGCACAGTGTCTCCCTCCCATCGCAGACATCTGGGGCCACAGGTCAGGCATCTGAGAACAAGGCCGCTGGGAGGTGCAGGTGCAGGTGCAGGACAGACAGTCAGTGCGCACTGTTAACCATGGGCAAGGAGAGGTGTTTGCCTTCCCTCTCTGCATATGCTCTGTGGGAGGGCTTCCTAGTAACCCCACCAGCTTCTCCATTGCTCGGGGAGGAAGACAGAGGCTAGCGCATCATAGCCATCAGCAGGTGCACTGGCCAGTAAGCAGCAGAGCTGGGCGTCTCGTGAGGGCCGGGTCACGCAAAAGCCTGTGCTCCGTCCGCTCCGGGGGCACTGGGCCCTTTGGTAGGAGGAAAGTTCTCAGAAAGGGTTCTGTTAGCTGCATTCAGGCCAGCAGGACAGGAAGATATCTTTCGCAGCTAGGGGGTGAATCTTTTAAAATTAAATTAAAAATTTTTTGAGGCAGGGTCTTGCTCTGTCGCCTAGGCTGGAGTGCAGTGGCGTGATCTCAGCTCACTGTAACCTCCACCTCCTGGGTCTCAAGTGATTCTCCTGCCTCAGCCTCCAGGCTAGCTGGGACCACAGGAGTGTGCCACCACACCTGGCTAATTTAAAAAAGTCTTTTGTAGAGACAGGGTCTTGCTATATTGCTCAGGCTGGGCTTTCAGCATTTAAACTACATCCAACTCACACGCGAAGGGGTGTCTCACCTGTTGTTGGGAAGAACACTAAAGCTCACGCGTAGGTGCCCTGTCCATATTAATACTGTCCGTGAAGTGCCAGTTTAGCTGTGCTACTTACACTTTTTTTCTAACTCACCTTAAAAGAAATGTAGAATTGTTGGAATAAAAGCTAAAATGGCCATTGGAATATTACTTAAAACATTCATGGGCCAGGCACGGTGGTTCACGCCTGTAACTCCAGCACTTTGGGAGGCTGGGGCGGGCAGATCACCTGAGGTCAGGAGTTTGAGATCAGCTTGGCCAGCATGGTAAAACCCTGTCTCTACTAAAAATACAAAAATTAGCTGGATGTGGTGGTGGGCGCCTGTGGTCCCAGCTCCTCAGGAAGCTGAAGAGGCTTGCTTGAACCTGGGATGCAGAGGTTGCAGTCAGCTGAGACGGCACCACTGCACTCCAGCCTGGGTGACAGAGCGAGACTCCATCTCAGAAAAAAATTCATGAATGCCACTAGATGGCTGGTTGTCAAACTTGACTGCACAGTGGAATCACCTGCAGAAATTTACGAAACCATGATACCTGGGCCCCACCCCTGCAGATTCTGATGAATGGGTCTGGGCTGCAGCCCAGGGCAGTGGGGTTTAAAAAGCTTCCTCTAGGGTTTCAACAGTCAGCCAAGGTTGAGAACCCTGCAGCTGACAAACAGATGTGACCCAACAACGGATTTGGGGTCACATGCTACTGCCTTAGTAAATCTGTATAGCAGGAGGATGGAGAGGACCTCCCTAAGCTTACCCCTACTCCCTGAAGTCTCCCTAAACTTGCCCACCCAGCCTGCCCTTTCCTTTTCGGACATACTGAACCATGGCATCACTTGCTAGTTGCCTCCTATGTGGAGGACTCGGCTCCCCAAGGAGAGACTGTAAGAAGGTGGGGGTGGCATCATCACCAGATTGTTGGAGGACAACACACAGCACTTCGTGTTATTTATTTATTTGTTTATTTATTTTATTTTTTTGAGACCGAGTATTGCTCTGCTGCCCAGGCTGGAGTGCAGTAGTGCGATCTCAGCTCACTGCAACCTCTGCCGCCCAGGTTCAAGCCATTCTCCTGCCTCAGCCTTTCGAGTAGCTGGGAGTACAAGTGCCCGCCACCACACCTGGCTAATGTTTGTATTTTTAGTAGAGATGGAATTTCACCATACTGGCCAGGCTGGTCTGGAACTCCTGAACTCAAGTGATCCGCCCACCTTGGCCTCCCAAAGTGCCAGGATTACAGGTGTGAGCCACCGCACCCGGCCAACACACACCGTTTCTGAATCCACCACAGTGTGCAGCCTAGGCCCACAGTAGGAGCTTATTAAAGACAAAAGCTGGATGGTCATGCATTGGAGCTGTAAACTTGGCTGCTTCATGGGATTATCATGGACTCCCAGAAATGCCGATTACAAACTCAATCAAATGTCAAAAATGTCCCTGCTCAGGTTTCCTGATGCACGGGACTCAACAGCATGTCAGGTATTCTGGAGGACGTGGAGCTGTTTTCTACCCTGAGCTGTGACTGCAGGCACTGCGAAAGGGAAGATACATTTCCTGCCTGGAGGAGGGGAGGATGCCAGGGGAGGAGGAGGAGGATATTGGTGGTGATGGTGGTGACTCCATCTGCTTTGCTGGGGGCTCACTGTATACAGGCATGGCGCTAAGCCCCCTGCATGCATTTTCTCACTGAATTCTCCTGTCCCCCACAAACTTAGGAGACCAAACTCTTAGTCTCCACACGAGGCCAGGTGCTCCTGAGTGTGGAGGCATTTCACTGCGGTGCCTAGAATGGAGCCTGGTGTGTTGTGGGTGCCCAAGAAACATGTGGAGAACTATTCTCAGGAGGTGTTTGTCGAATCAAGCTGTTTCTACACATGGTCTGGAAGTGGCAGAAGAGAAGCGTGACCTCTGGGTCGGCTCAGACCCCACTCCAGGACTTGCTTCAGTCCCTGACAAGCAAACGGGGATGCGGGGAAGGGAACCAGGGAGGAACTCCGAGAGAGTGGCTGGTGGCGGGGGCTGAGGTGCTGTTAGTGCCAGCCGTTGGAATTGTAAGGGTTTACATTTCAACTCCTGGCTTTAAGTTCCCGAGACATGCAGGGACCAGGGCACTGAGGGAGCGTAGGTGTCGAGGGAGGACTTTTGGCGAGGGCAAGGGTCATTTGTTTGGAAAGTCTGGCTCCTCGTGGAATGGCACACATGGCCCAGAGAGAGTAAGAATGTGTTTCTGCCTTACAGGGATTTATCAGCTGGAGTTGGGGGACTCCACTCTGGATTGGTATTTTAAATTTTATTATTTATTTTACTTTATTTTATTTAATTAATTTATTTTTTGAGGAGTTTTTGCTCTTGTTGCCCAGACTGGAGTGCAGTGGCGCGATCTCGATTCACTGCAATGGTGGGTTCAAGTGATTCTCCTGCCTCAGCCTCACTTGTAGCTGGGATTACAGGCACGCGCCACCATGCCCAGGTAATTTTTTGGTCTTGAACCCTTGAGCTCAAGTGATCCGCCCACCTTGGCCTCCCAAAGTGCCGGGATTACAGGAGTGAGCCACCATGCCCGGCCAGTTATTTTTAATTTAAAAAATCTCTAGATTAAAAAAAAAGTTAGCATGGTAAAAATATTCCAACAGAACCAAAGAGCTATATTTGTTGGAAAGTAAACTTTGTTGTCCTCTCTGACCCCATCCTTCCCCCTGGAGGCAGCCACTCTTAGCTGTTAACACTTTCCTTCCGGAAAGTCTGCACAAATATAAGCGCATGAGACAGACCTCTTCTTTTTTCTACAAAAGGGCACATACTTTGCACATTCCTTTGCATTTTGCCTTTTTTCTTTCTTTAAAATAATAGCGGTTAGCCATTATAGCGCCATTATTTCCATGGTTGCATGCTATTCTATTGTGCATGTATAACATAATTTATTGACTAACATCAGCATTATTTTTCTTTTGCTGTTACAAACTATGCTGCAAAGAACCTACATTTCACTCATCTTTCTGAATATGTGGAAGAATAGATGTACATTCTATTACATAAACATACATATTATATAGTAGGAGGAGTTTGGGAATAAAGGGCATATGCATTTAAAACGATTATAGTTATTGCCAAATTGTCCTCCTGAGAAATTGTATTAATGTTTATCGCAACAAATCTCATGAATATGACTCTTTCCCCATCTCCTTTTTTTTTTTGAGACGGAGTTTTGCTCTTGTTGCCCAGGCTGGAGTGCAATGGTGTGATCTTGGCTCACCACAACCTCCGTCTCCCGGGTTCGAGTGATTCTCCTGCCTCAGCCTCCCGAGTAGCTGGGATTACGGGCATGCACCACCACGCCTGGCTAATTTTGTATTTTTAGTAGAGACAGGGTTTCTCCATGTTGGTCAGGCTGGTGTCGAACTCCCGACTTCAGGTGATCCACCTGCCTTGGCCTCCCAAAGTGCTGGGATTACAGGCGTGAGCCCCCGCGCCAGCCCCATCTCCTTATAAACACTGCATTGTCAAACTCTTTGATATTTGTGAATCTGATGGGTAAAAATGGCATCTCCTTGTTTACCTGAACATTGACTATGAGGCTGATAATTTTTTCATGTATTTGCTTTCATTTTTGTGAGCTGCCTGTTTGTGTTTCTGGTCTTTGTTTTTTTTGTTTTTTGTTTTTTGTTTTTTGAGACGGAGTATCGCTCTGTTGCCCAGGCTGGAGTGCAGTGGTGTGATCTCAGCTTACCGCCACCTCTGCCTCCTGGGTTCAAGTGATTCTTCTGTCTCAGCCTCCCAAGTAGCTGGGACTACAGGTGCCCCTGCCACCATGTCCAGATAATTTTTTATATTTTTAGTACAGATGGAGTTTCACCCACGTTGCCCAGGGTAGTCTCAAACTTCTGACCTCAAGTGATCCACCTGTCTTGGCCTCCAAAGTGCTGAGATTACAGGCGTGAGCCACTGTGCTCAGCCTTTTTTTTTTTTTTTCCTTTGAGACAGGGTCTCACTCTGTTGCCAGTGCAGTGAAGTGCTTGCAGCTTTGACCTCCCAGGCTCAGGCGGTCCTCCTACCTCAGTCTCCAGACTAGCTGGGACCACAGGTGCACGCCACCACACTTGGCTAATTTTAAATTTTTTGTAGAGGTGGGATCTTGCTATGTTGCCCAGGCTGGTCTTGAACTCCTGGACTCATTTGATCTTCTTTTTCTACTGGAATGTTTGTTTTTTAATATTGGTTTGTAGGAGTTTTTATATATTAAGCAGCTTAATACGTTCCCTGTCTTACCATATTGGATGGCAGTCTGTTTTGGGGTCTTTGTGTAGTGATGGAGATGAGCCCAGAATAATACAGGATCAAAGGCCAGGGGTCCCGGTGCTGTGTGAATTTGTGTAAGTCAGGAGAGGTTTTGTGGGGAGATGGTGTGGAGAGGAGGGTTTTTTTGGTTTGTTTTTTGTTTTTGTTTTTGTTTTCTATCGCCCAGACTGGAGTACAGTGGTGTGATTTCTGCTCACTGCAACCTCCACCTCCTGGGTTCAAGTGATTCTCCTGTCTCAGCCTCCCCAGTAGCTGGGATGACAGGCGCGTGTCACCAAGCCCAGCTATTTTTTGTATTTTTAGTAGAGATGGAGTTTCACCATGTTGGCCAGGCAGGTCTTGAACTCCTAACCTCAAGCGATCCGCCCGCCTCGACCTCCCAAAGTGCTGAGATTATAGGCGAGAGTTACCATGACCGGCTTGGAAATGAGTTTTAAGGGATGATGTGGAGGAAGAGGATGTCTCAGTAGAGTGGATTTTATAAGCAGAGTGTCGTGGAAGGAAATTGTGTGGGTTGGTGGAAGGTTGGGGAAAATTCTAAATAATTCTGTCTTCTGGAGACGGAGTGCTGGGATGGGTGCCGTGGGGGTGAAAGATGATAACGTTGAAGGCCAGTTGAGGAGTTGGTTCAATTTCCTGTAGGCAGCAGGGTGCTGTGGAAGGGATTTGAAGCAAATGATTGGATCTGTGTTTAAAAACACTACTCGGGTTGCCTTTTTAGATTGGATTGTAGGCAAACAAGATTAGAGAAGGAAAACCAGTTAGGAGACTATTGCAGCGAGGAGATGACAGTGGCTCAGGCAAGGTAATGACGTGGACGCTAAAAACCATTTGTACTTGGAAGGCAGGACTGGCGGAGCTGGTGATTAGGTAGGTGTAGAAAATAGTAATTCAGTTATATTTCTCTATGTGCAAAGGGAATTCACAAGACATCAGTGGGCATGGGAGGAGGTGAGAATAGGGCCAAGGTGTGAAGAGTCGGAGGATGTTCGAGGGTCCTCTTCACAGTCAATGTTCCAAAGATTCCTGACTCTGGAGTAGACATCTTTTGGGATGTCTGCCCAGCCCACAGCTTCTCCGAGAACTGCCCTCCTCTCCTAGGTGTGGGATTTTATTGCCAGGTGACGCCGCCTCTCTATGACTCCCTGGCTCAGGTGCAGAATCCTGACCCAGAGGACACCGATGCAAGCCTCTGTTTTGGAAATCTGGAATCTGAATGTGGACACACTGGGTCAGTTGGCTATGGGACCAGGGCTCAGCTGGCTCGTCCTGTGAGCTCCGGGTGGCCGTGTTTGTGCTGTGTGTGACTGCAGCAGAAGCAGCAGAGAGAAATGAAGTCCCTGGACAGAGATAGGCAGGAACCTCTAGTCCAACAAGACAGATTGAACCTTCCTGACTAACAAGGCAGTAAAGGAATGAAAACACCGACATTCACTAGGACAGGAACAGGAAGGGGAGATGACAGCTCTTCAGAGATGTCAGAAAGTTTGGAAGCAGGAAAACCGATGGACAAATGACAACAGGTTTATATTTATTTATTTTTATTTTTTTGAGACAGGGTCTCATTCTGTTGCTCAGGCTGGAGTGTAATGGCATGATCTCAGCTCACTGAAACCTCTGCCTCCCGGATTTAAGAGATTCTTCTGCCTCAGCCTCCTGAGTAGCTGGGATTATAGGTGCCCGCCACCATGCCAGGCTAATTTTTGTATTTTTAGTAGAGATGGGGTTTTACTATGGAGGCCAGGCTGGTCTCAAACTCCTGACCTCAGGTGATCCACCCACCTAGGCCTCCCAAAGTGCTGGGATTATAGGCGTGAGCCACCGCGCCTGGCCTGAAGGCCTTTAAAAGGGACGGTTAGACTCCCAGATCTTCCCCATCACTTTGGGCCACTAGGCATCTACCCTTTTCCATTCCAAGAAAAGACCAACTAGGGTTTCCTTTGAAGGCTGGAACCAGGGGAACCTGGATTGAGAGATTCCAGCCTAACTGTGGCTGCAAGTCATGCACTGAAAACGGATTTGCAGGAAAGTCTATTTACAAAGCAGCGAAATGCTGGCGTCTTCCTGGCTCAGCCTTCAGAATGCTTGTGGCCAGGGAGGGGCCTGAGGCTGGAGGTTTCTTCTCAGGTAGTGTTGCTGGATAAAATACAGGACGCATTGTTACACTGGATTTCAGATAAGCAACAGATCCTTTTTTTGGTATAAATATGTCCAACAAATTACAAATTTTTTTTTTTTTTTTTTTTTTTTTTTTTTTTTTTTTTTTTTTTTTTTTTTTGAGACGGAGTCTCGCTGTGTCGCCCAGGGTGGAGTGCAGTGGCTGGATCTCAGCTCACTGCAAGCTCTGCCTCCCGGGTTTTTACGCCATTCTCCTGCCTCAGCCTCCCGAGTAGCTGGGACTACAGGCGCCCGCCACCTCGCCCGGCTAGTTTTTTGTATTTTTTAGTAGAGACGGGGTTTCACCGTGTTAGCCAGGATGGTCTCAAACTCCTGACCTCGTGATCCGCCCGTCTCGGCCTCCCAAAGTGCTGGGATTACAGGCTTGAGCCACCGCGCCCGGCCACAAATTTTTATTAGTAAAATCTGGCAATGCTGTTCAGAAGAAACTAAGAGGCCCAAGAAAAATGTGCTTGGGGTGCCAACCCTGATTCCATTCCCAGTGAAACGCTTTGATCCCTTCAGCTCCCACCCAGAGCCTGGTCCATGCCCCCGTTAGAGCTTCCAATAAGCATTTGAGAGTCTCATCTTTAAATGTGAACAAATAGCCAAGATCACCCAACGGAAAAACAAGCTCAGGCTGGGCCAGTGGGGGTCCAGAGGTCCATCTTGCTTCAAATCCCTTCCATAGCTCCCTGCTGTCTACAGGTGGCTAATGCCTGTAATCCCAATACTTGGAGAGGCTGAGGTGGGAGGATCACTTGAAGCCAGGAGTTCTAGACCAGCCTGAGTGACATAGTGAGACCCTGTCTCTACAAAGAAAAAAAAAAAAAAAATTAGCTGGGTGTGGTGGTGTGCACCTGTAGTCCCAGCTACTTGGGAGAAGGAGGGTGATGGCTTGAGCTCAGGAGTTTGAGGCTGCAGTGAGCTGTGATTGTGCCACTGCATTCCACTTCAAGAGACAGAGTGAGACCCTCTTTAAAAAAAGAAGAAGAAGAAGGAGAAGGAGAAGAAGGAGAAGAAGGAGAAGAAGGAGAAGAAGGAGAAGGAAAAAGGAGCTCAGAAGATGCGGGGAAAATGTAGAGAGCCGATGAGAGCTGCGGAGACACAGAGAGAAGAGACCAGCCTCAGAGGCTGACCACCAGTCTCCTGCTGGCTCCTCAGTTCTCCACTGGTGGAGTCCCTTCCCTTCCCATCTCTGGCTTCTGGGATACAGTCCTCTACCTGCTCAGAGAACCCCCGGGGGTTTAAGCACTGCAAATGTGTTTCTTCTCTTCTGACCAAAGGGTTCTTCTGTATCATGACACAATAACTCCCAGCCAGGATGTGCCCGCCTGGACCCCCATAGCGCTGATCCTGAGCAGCTTGGAGGAAAAGGCCTCCCCTGGGGCAGCAGTCCACCCAGGGTCTCTGCCAAATGACCCTGGCAGCTGCGGCCCCCTTGTGCCCCAGGAGCCAGGGTCCTGTCTGGAGGCTCCATCCAAAAACTGGCCCAGGTCCCGACTACCCTCTCGCTCGGCTGGCAGAGGATGGAGCCAGTTGGCTCCGCTTCTGAAGTGGGCACCGCGAGCCCACACTTGGCTCGTGCTCCTCACCGATGCCCTCTCTTTTCGGCCTTGCTGAGCCAGGTGGGGTTTTGGCTTCGGTGCTGCATCTTCTCCATGAACAGAAATCCCCGAGGGTCAGCGGTCTCGAATATAATCATCTTCAGATACCTGAAGAGCCGGTGTGAACAGCCGTTCAACTCAGTTACCCCACTTTCATCGAGCATTTCCTCTCTGCCTGCACGATCGAGGTCTTTTCTGATTTTTTTAGTAAATCATATTGATTTGTTTTATAAGTTTCTATTGCTATTATTGATAATTTCATTAATTAATAGAAAATTTTAAGATGAGGTCATTTTGGTAGCGCAAACATCGAAATAGGGTTTTGAAATAGTATGATCAACTAATTTATCATCATCACCAGGACTTTTTGAGAGTGAAACTGGGCTCTTTTACTAATTATGTGGGGAAAACAGGTATAAACAGGGACTGTACCATGCAAACTGAAATATATCATCACTCTATTGAGAGATGACTTGCTCAAACCTTAACATCCCATTTATTTACGAATTTGTTTTAATGATGGAAACAAGGGAGGGAACCTGAGTGGCACAGGGAGTAGCTGCAAATGGTAAAAGTTTTTTTTTTTTTTTTTTTTTTTTTAATGCTTGCTTCATAATAGTAGTTCTTGATCTTAACTCACCCAGGGCCGGGTTTGGCAAACTACAAGATCCAGGTGCAGTCTGTTTTCGTAAATAAAGTTTTATTCGAACACAGCTATGGCCACTCATTTACCTTGTGTCTATGGCTGCTTTCGTGCAGCACAGGGAGAGCTGATGAGCTGCAGTGGAGACAGGACAGTTCACTCCTAGGATATTTAGGATCTGGCTCTTTACAGTAAATGTTTTCTCTTTGAGCATAGTGCTCATGCCTGTAATCCCAGCACTTTGGGAGGCTGAGGTAGAAGAGTAACTTGAGCCCAGGAGTTTGAGACTAGCCTGGGCAATGTAGCAAGACACCCACCTCAATAGATGTAATAGATAGATTATAGATGATAGATTGATTAGATTGATTAAATGTTTGCTGACCCCCAACGCTGGGAATGTAAAGAAATTCCGATGTCTCACTCCCAAGAGACTCTGATTGAATTGCCCTGTGGGACAGCCTGAGTACTGGCGGGGTTTTTTTTTTTTTTTTTTTTTTTGAGACTGAGTCTTACTGTGTCACCCAGGGTGGAGTACAGTGGTGCAATTTCGGCTCACTGCAACTTCTGCCTCCCAGGTTCAAGCAATTCTCCTGCCTCAGCCTCCCAAGTAGCTGGGACTACAGGCTACCATGCCTGGCTAATTTTTGTATTTTTAGTAGAGACGGGGCTTCACCATGCTGGCCAGGCTGGTCTCAAAATCCTGACCTCAAGTGATCTGCCTGACTCGGCCTCCCAAAGTGCTGGGATTACAGATGTGAGCCACCGCACCTGGCCAGCACTGGCAGTTGTAACAGTGCCTTAGGCTGACGGCTGGGTACAAGGGTGCATGCCTGTAACCCCAGCTACTAGGAGGCTGAGGCGGGAGGATCACTTAAGCCTAGGAGTTTGAGGCTGCAGTGCACTGCAATCGTGCCTGTGAATAACCACAGCAACCTGGCAACATAGTGAGACCCTGTCTCTAAAAAAATAAGATTGTCTTAGGTGATTCCACCATGGAGTCAGCGGTCAGCACTGAGAACTAAGAAATTAAAGCCAAATTTGGCCAGAGGCAGTGTCTCAACAGGTACCCCCATACCATTCATTCTTTCCGTGTCAGGTAACACGTGGGCGATCTTCAGTGTTTTAAATCTGGGAGAGGGGACACGTGGGTTTTAATTTTTGTTACATTTGAAAATAGTCTTAAGATTTACTTTAAAATAAAACTTGAGCTGGGTGTGTGATCCCAGTGCCTGTAGTCCCAACTACTGGGGAGGCTGAGGCAGGAGGATCGTTTGAGGTCAGGAGTTCTGGGCTGAAGTGTACTATGCTGATCTGGTGTGTACACTAAGTTCAGCATCAAATATGGTGACCTCCCGGGAGCAGGTTGCCTAAGGATGGGTGAACCCGCCCAGGTTGGAAATGGTGCAGGTCAAAACGCCTGTGCTGGTCAGTGATGGGATCATGCCTGTGAATAGTCACTGTACTCCAGCCTGGGCAACATAGTGAGACCCCATCTCAAAAAAAAAAAAAAAAAAAAAAAAAAAACCCAGACAAACAGACAAAAAAATTGAACTTGAATCAAAGACTGGGGCTGGACTCCTTATCTGGTTTAGTCTCCGCATAGCCCTCTGGGGACTGGATTCTGCTTTTCCTTTTACAGATGAGGCAATGGTGCCACTGTGGGGTTGAAGGACCCGCTCCAGGCTGCACAAAACCTCAGGCTGACTCTTTCCAAAGCAAATGCTTGACTTCTTGGGAGGGTTTTTAATTTTTTTTCCCAACACCCTGCTTTTCATGAGCAGCTCCCAAATGTCAAAGGCCAGAGAGGATGGTGTGCTGCGTTCATGAAGGCAGGAAGTGTTTATTGAGCTCCTACTAGCTGCAGAGCTAGGCAGGCAGTGAACAGAAAAGGGCCCTGCCCTTATGGAGTCGGACATCCACGTCGGGAGGCAGACCCCGCTGGGAGTTTGGGTGAAGCGTCGTTGAATGTCAGGCAAGCGGTGGTCCCGGTGCTGCTGACCTTGTCTGGGAGGATCAGGAAAGTTTCCTGGGGAAGAGGCAGGGAGATCTGAGCTGAAACGTGGAGGATGAAGCTGTGGCTGCCTGTCTCTAGTGCATGGAAGAGAATTCCTGGCAGAGGGAATAGCACGTGTGACGACCCAGCTGGGGAGTCCAGGGCTGGCGCCTGGAGAGCTCCGGGACGGGCTCAAGGTGGAGCTGGAGAGGGCAGACGTGGGAGGGAGGAGGGAGGCAGGTTCCTCACCACCCCCAGGGGGTTAAATTAGACTGGTGAGTCAAGATTCCAAGAAAATGAATGGCTCTTCTGCCAGAATTTTAGGCAACTCCACATTCCAAGACAGCCTACAGCTTCCTCTAACAGCCAGGCTGTTCCCAGCCCTGGTGGAGGAGGCAGGAGCTGGCCACTAGCTGGGACACTAGGTGAGAGTTCAGGCCTCAGGTAGGCATCTGGGTTGGACGACAGAGTGGGGTGGGGGAGTCCAGGACACTGGAGACCCTCAGGCCCAGGCTCAGGGTTCCCAGTCCTGCACCTGCTACCCTGTCTGCATTTGCATCCTTGGGAAACAGACTTTGAATCAGAGATTTATGTGCAGGAAGTTTAGTGGGGCGTTTTCTCAGGAGCTGCACTGGTGAGGGAGGATAAGCAGCTTGGCTGGGGCGCTGAGGTCTCAGCCCTTCCTCATGGGAGCTCTAAGCCAGGTGGGCCTTTAAGAGATGTTCCCAATCAATCAAGGCCAGGACTTATCTACCAGATATCAGATGCAAGTTGTCCCTCAGGGAAGGGGCCACGGGATCAGATGGGGCAACTCTCTGAGGCTGAGAGCAATTCCTGGGGAGTTGCTCGGCTGTGAGCTGCCAGCTCCTGCTCCCAGCAGCCACAGGAATGGAGTGCCCTGGTCTGGGAGGATCTGCAACCACAGCATCCACTACAGCAGCTGTGTGACCTGGAGCACACGGCCTAACCTCTCTGAGCTTCCTGTAGGACCACAGCATCCACTACAGCAGCTGTGTGACCTGGAGCACACGGCCTAACCTCTCTGAGCTTCCTGTAGGACCACAGCATCCGCTACAGCAGCTGTGTGACCTGGAGCACACGGCCTAACCTCTCTGAGCTTCCTGTAGGACCACAGCATCCACTACAGCAGCTGTGTGACCTGGAGCACATGGCCTAACCTCTCTGAGCTTCCTTTATGCAAAATGCAATCACTGGGCTGTTGGGAGGATTCAGGATATTGCATGTAAAGCACCTGGCCCCAGTCTTGAGCTCCAGAAGGCACCCAGGAAGTGTCTGTTTAGTTGAAAGGATCAGTGAATGTGTTGCTTCACAATGAGAATGAGTGTGAGAACCCCCTTTCTGGTGAAAAGATCACCGGCCCAGGAGTCAGGAGAGAGTGGTTGCTTCCAGCAGTAACTGGTCGTGTGACAGTAGTATGATAAGACCGTAGGCTTTACATTTTGCTCTCTGGGCCTTAATTTCTTTATCTTGTAAACAGGGATAATGACACCTGTGCCACCTTCTCCTAGGCTATCTCTTCCTCAGTGTTGGGAAACTGAGTGGAGATCATGCGATGGGAGGTGAAAGCTTTGCAAAGGAAAAGATATCATCAGTTTCTACAGGCGGGGTGGGCGTGGCAGCAGGTGGCAGAGCAGGAAGTGGCCTAGGTGAGCCAGAACCCTGGTTGGGCGTGAGTGCAGCCCTGCAGCCACATAAGCTCACACCTTTGCACAGGCTTCCTTACACACGCATGTCCCTGCATGTGTGTATACACAATCATGTGTCCCCCAGTAACGCACCTACTCACTACCACCGGAGAAAAGGAAAGACAAGGAGTGGAGCTGTCTGCGGTGCACCTGAGACCCCATCTCCCCTCCCGGCCCATGACTATATTGTGGAGGGATGAGGAATGGGGTTGCTGAGAAGGAACCCAGGCTGGGGGCCATGTGCGTGTGGGTCAGGCTGGCAAAGCCGTCTGTCTGCCTCTTAGGCTGCCAGGCTGAGCAAAGGCCACGTGCTGGGCTGAAGAGCGCAAGCCAATGTAAATAGGGCCCTTTGGAAGTAGGACTCATCTGGAGAGCAAGCAAGCAAAACAAGCCTAGCTTTTCATTTAGGGACCGTCGCAGAAAACTCTGAAATGCACCAAAGAGTTAACGGTGTTTGGCGCTGATCAGTGGCACTGAGGGTGCCTTCTATTTCCATCCCTTGATTCCACTCATTTTTCTACTGTCAACATGCATTAGCATTGCATGATTATCAGGATCATCAGTGTGTGGGTTGGCTGAAGATATTTGTTGATGGTGTTTGTCCAGCTCCTTTCCCTGCCGCCAGCCCCTCAGTGGCCCTCCTGTGCTCTGAGTGGTTCTGCTAGGGCTGTGAATTGTGAAAGCCTGGACCCGGGGCTGTGCGGTGGGAGTGTGGGCCGGGCCTGGGAATCTGCAACCCTCGTCCCCAAGTCCATGGTAATTGTCACATGGCCTTGCTGGGCCAATCAGAATCCTCCCTTGTCATGTTATAGGCCGACCCTGGGGAGATAAGCTCTCCCTGAAATATTCACAGTGTTTCTGGCCATGTTCCCTTTCCCTTCACCACCCACAGAAGCAGGAGAGAGAGAGAGAGAAAGGGTGAGAGGGAGAAGCAGCCAGCTGTACAAATAAATATAAATCCCTTTGATTGTAAGATATGATTCATTATTTTATGTACAACTGTGATGGTTAATTTCATGTGTTAACTTGACTGGGCTAAGGGATGCCCAGATAGCCCGTAAAATATTAGTTCTGGGAGTGTCTGTGAGGGTGTTTCCAGAATAACTTAGCATTTGAGTCAGCAGACAGAGTGAAGAAGCTCTGCCCTCATCAACGTGGCCAGGCATCTTCCCATCCGTTGAGGGCCCAAACAGAATAGAAAGGTGGAGGGAGACCGAGTTCCGTCTTCTGCAGTTGGGACGCCCGTCTTCTACCCTTGGACATCAGAGCTCCTGGTTGTCAGGTTTTCGGACTTGGACTGAATGACGCCACTGGCTTTCCTGGCTCTCCTGCTGGCAGATGGCAGACTGTGGGACTTCTGGGCTTCCATAATCCCGAGAGCTATTCCTATAATCAATCTCCTCTTATACGTCTGTATGTATCCTATCGGCTCTGTTTGTCTGGAGAACCCTGATTTGTACAATTAGGAAAAAAAAAAAAAGGCTACCAGTGAAACCGTGTATTTGGCTGTCAATCACATGCTAATTTCAGAGATATTAATATGTGAAAAACACGTACAGTCATGCATTTAACGATGGGGATACATTCCGAGAAATGCATCATTAAGTGATTTTTTTTGAGACAGTCTCGCTTTATCTCAATGGCACCATCTCGGCTCACCGCAACCTCTGCCTCCCAGATTCAAGCAATTTTCCCACCTCAGCCTCTCGAGTAGCTGGGACTACAGGAGTGTGCCACCATGCCTGGCCGATTTTTGTATTTTTGTAGAGACAGGGTTTCGCCATGTTAGCCAGGCTGGTTTGGAACTCCTGACCTTAGGGCTGGAGTGCAGTGGCATCATTTCGGCTTATTGCAACCTCCGCCTTCGGGGTTCAAATGATTATCCTGCCTCAGCCTCCCAAGTAACTGGGATTATAGGCGAGCACCACCACGCCTGAATAATTTTTTGTATTTTTAGTAGAGATGGTGTTTCACCATGTTGGCCAGGCTGGTCTCAAACTCCTAACCTCAAGTGATCCACCTGCCTCAGCCTCCCAAAGTGCTGGGATTACAGGCAGGAGCCACCACACCTGGCCTTTTAAGTGATTTTCTTGTGTGAATATCATAGAATGTACTTACACAAACCTAGATGGTATAGCCTACTACACACCTAAGCTCGATGGTATAGCCTATGGTTCCTAGGCTACAAACCTGCATAGCTCATTACTATAGGCAATTTTAACACAATGTATTTGTGCATCTAAACATAACTCAGGCTGGACGCAGTGGCTCACGCCTGTAATCCCAGCACTTTGGGAGGCTAAGGCAGGTGGATCACCTGAGGTCCGGAGTTCAAGACCAGCCTTGCCAAAATGGTGAAACACTGTCTCTACTAAAAATACAAAAATTAGCTGGCCGTGGTGGTGCATGCCTGTAATCTCAGCTACTCAGGAGGTTGAAGCAGGAGAATCACTTGAACCAGGGAGGTGGAGGTTGCAGTGAACCAAGATCATGCCACTGTACTCCAGCCTGGGTGACAGAGTGAGACTCCATCACAAACAAACAAACAAACAAAAGACTGGCCATGCAGTAGGTTTCTTTATCCCAGCATGAGCACATAAGCAATGCATTGCACTATGACATTACGACAGCTACATTAGGCAATAGGAATTTTTCAGTTCCATTATAATTGTATGGGACCACCATTGTATATGTGGTTTGTCGTTGACTGAAACGGTGTTGTGTGGTGCATGAGTGTGCTCAAGAATCCACAAAATGTGTATGTGGATGGATGGATGGAGAGAGAGACAGGTACAGCAAGAGAGTGTGAGCAAGACCAAGACAGTGAGAGTACACGCAAGATCAAGAGAATGTGTATGTGAGACCGAGAGGGATGGAGGGAGGGAGATTCCTGAAGGCATCTTTGAGCACCTGGATTCAGCCATTCCTGAAGCTGACACTGTTGTTAAAGGAGGCTATAAAGATCCATTTTTTCTTAGGTACATATGAATCAGATTTCTGTCACTCACAACCCAAAGAGTCTGGGCTGATTGCTCTTTCTGCCTCTGATCCTGTTTATTGCTAAACAAAGGGTTTTCTTTTTCTGTCTTTTTTTTTGTTTGTTGTTTGAGACGGTCTTACTCTGTCACCCCGGCTGGAGTGCAGTGGCATAATCTTCACTCACTGCAACCTCTGCTTCCTGGGTTCAAACAATTCTTGTGCCTCAGCCTCCTGAGTAGCTGGGATTGCACGTGTCCACCACCATGCCTGGCTAATTTTTTTTATTTTTTTATTTTTAGTAGAGACAGGGTTTCGCCATGTTGGCCAGGCTAATCTGGAACTCCTGGCCTCAAGTGATCCCTGGCCTCAGCCTCCCAAAGTGCTGGGATTATAGGCATGAGCCACCACGCCTGGCAGGCTTTTCTGTTTCACTGTTCCCTCATGACTAAGGACGCTGTAGTCTACTTCACTTCAGGGATGCACAGTGCCTGAGAGGGACTAAGCCTGAGCAGGCACACAGCGGATACCTGTGGAGCTGAGTTGGGATCACTGTTTCTTTTTTTTTTTCCGAGACGGAGTTTCACTCTGTCACCCAGGCTGGAGCGCAGTGGCGCGACCTAGGCTCGCTGCAACCTCCGCCTCCCGGGTTCATGCCATTCTCCTGCTTTAGCCTCCCTAGAAGCTGGGACTACAGGCACCCGCCACCACACCCGGCTAATTTTGTTTTTGCATTTTTAGTAGAGACGGGGTTTCACCATGTTAGCCAGGATGGTCTCGATCTCCTGACCTCGTGTTACATCCGCCTCGGCCTCCCAAAGTGCTGGGATTACAGGCGTGAGCCACCACGCCCAGTGGGATCACTGTTAAACCTCCTTGACTGTAAGTGTTGGAAACCCAAGTTCAAAGTAGATTAAGTGAAAAGTGAAGTTGATTGGCTTGCGTGTGTGAGAAGTCCAAGAGTGTGCAAGCTTCAGGCACAGATGGATCTAGAGGCTTACATGATTTTTTTCCAAATGTGGCCTCTCCCTTTATGGGCACTACTTTCTTTGTTGGCTTCACTCTCAGGCTGGCTGTTCTTTGAGGTGACTCCAGGTCGGATGTAGACCCTTCAAGTCCAGAACCTCAGTGGAAAGAAATCTCCTTCCTCCAAAAAATTCTATCTGAGGGCCTAGAATTAAGCACCAGTGGGCAGATGCCATACATCCAATCATAGGGATTCCCTAGCCTGGAAGAGAATGCACTGATTGGGCATGTGAGGTCACATGACCCTTGGGGTGGAAGGGTAAGGACCGAAAGTCCCTATCTGAAAAGCAGCGGAGAGGTGGTTCCCCAGAGAAAAATGCAAGCGCTGTCATCAGGAGAGGCAAAGGACGCCTGGTCATCATCCCCAATAATTCCCATCCTCCTTTCTCTGGGTTACTACATCCCAGCAAAGTCCCTCAGGTCCTTCCAGAACTTGGTCCCCAGCATCTCAACCTCTTCCCAGAGAAGTGTTTCCCACTGGGCTGCCATCCAGGGACACTTCCAGCCTTTGGGAGGTGCTGGGGATCCTGTCTTTCCCTCTGCAGAAATGAGACAAAGGAGGCCAGGAAGACACATCCCATCCCTTGTGGGGCTGGAAGCCGCCTGTCACAGAAACCAGGAGCCCTTTCTGGGCACCATCACATGATTTTCCTCTTTTGTGTTTGCAGAAAATGTGGTGTTAATACAGGATGTTTGACAGCGCGGGCAGGATTAAAGGGCAGCCCTAATTGACCAAAGAGTGGGTTTATAACTGGTTACTTTCTAGAATAATTCCATGCAGCAGGCATGATTAGTCACATCATCTTCACGTCATTTGCAGTGGAGAAGTTCAATGTCCAAACAGTTTGTGACTGGCGTGCCTGATGCTGAACAGCAACCAGCCACCTCGGCCCACAAAAAGGATACAGCAAGTGTCTCTGAGCTCTGGCCTGACCAGCTGCAAGCCTGTCCCTGCTACATTGCTAGGTGGAATAGGCCACTTTTCTTTTTCTTTTTCCTTTTTATTTATTTTTATTTTTTTTGAGACGAAGTTTCACTCTGTCACCCAGGCTGGAATGCAGTGGCACGATCTCGGCTCACTGCAGCTTCTGTCCGCCTCCTGGGTTCAAACGATTCTCCTGCCTTAGCCTTCCAAGTAACTGTGCTTATAGGTGCCCGCAACCACGCCTGGCTAATTTTTGTATTTTTAGTAGAGACAGGGTTTTGCCATGTTGACCAGGCTGGTCTCAAACTCCTGACTTCAGGTGATCCACCCACCTCGGCCTCCCAAAGTGCTGGGATTACAGTTGTGAGCCACCATGCCCAACCCAGAACTTATTTATTATAAGGAAAAACACTCATGTGGTTATGGAGGTTGGCAAGTTCAAAATGGCAGGCTAGAGACCCAGGGAAGAGCCAGCGCTGCCCTTGAAACCCAAAGGCCGTCTGCTGCAGAACTCCCACTTACTTGGGGAGGTCAGTCTTTTGTTCTATTCAGGCTCTCAGCTGACCGGGCGAGGCCCACCCAGGTTATGCAGGGCAATCTGCTTACCACCCACTTAAATGTTAATTTCATCCACACACCTTCACAGAAATACGCAGAATAATGTTTGACTGCATATCTGGGCATCATGGCCCAGCCATGTTGACACATAAAATTAACCATCACAGATATCAACTAAGTGGAACCATGTAGCATGCGCCCTTCTGTGTCTGGCTTTTTTGGTCCCATCTTATATCTGTAAGATTTATCCACGTGATTATATGTTCATCCTTTTACTTTGCTATGTAATACTCCATTGTATTATTATACTACCATTTATTTATTTATTTATTTTTATTTATTTATTTTTTTGAGACAGAGTCTCGCTCTGTCGCCCAGGCTGGAGTGCAGTGGCGCAGTCTCAGCTCACTGCAAGCTCCGCCTTCCAGGTTCACGCCATTCTCCTGCCTCAACCTCCCCAGCAACTGGGACTACAGGCGCCTGCCACCACGCCCGGCTAATTTTTTTGAATTTTTAGTAGAGACGGGGTTTCACTGTGTTAGCCAGGATGGTCTCGATCTCCTGACCTCGTGATCCGCCCGCCTCTGCCTCCCAAAGTGCTGGGATTACAGGCGTGAGCCACCGTGCCTGGCATTACCATTTATTTTTATTGTTGATAAATGTTTGCTTTATTTCCAGTTTGGGGCTGTCATAAATAAAACTGCCATGAATATTTTTGTTTATACTGTTTGGTGCACATAAATGCTCATTTCTGGGATTGTGGAATTGTTGAGTCACAGGGATTCCTATGTCTCACTTCAGTGGGTTTTGACACACCACTTTCCAAAGTGGGTCTATCTGTTCACCTCTCAGCAGTGTGCGAGCATTCCAGTTGCTCTACACCCTTGTGTGCACTGCATATTGTCAGTCCTTCCGACTCAGCCATTCTAGTAGGTGTGAATTGGTATCTCGTTGTGGTTTTGATTACGCCTTTATTTTTTTTT